>NC_067405.1:85149128-85451842 GCF_009764475.1 Pristis pectinata
ATGTCAGCTTGGCTCAGTGTCTCACTCTTGCCTCTAAATAAAGTAGGTTCCAATCCTACTTCAAAGATTTGAACATATACTTCAGTGTAGTACTGTCAGAAGCACCAAATTCAGATTAGATGGTAAACTGAGCCAAGTCCAGCCTCTCAGATGCTTTTGAAAGACTCTGTGGGACTGTTAAAGGTTACAAGGGAATTCTACCCAGGGTCTTGGACAATATTTATCTCTGAAGCATCATTCAAAGTCAGAATGGTAGTTTTTACACCTTACTGGTATTATTATTGATTTTGGAATACTACATCTGACATGTAACCAATTCTGTGAAGCCCTATGAAATTTGTGGGCTATGATAAGTGAGGTGTAAATGCAAGGATTTGTTTTATCTGAATGACCAGATTTCTCTGTGCCGTGTTCTCAGTATTTCACAGATATCAATGAGGTCCGTTCCTGGCTGTTTGAGAAACAGCCTCTTCTGCAGAGTGAGGATTATGGGAAGGATGAGGCCAGTGCTGAGGCACTCCTGCAGCGTCACACGCGCCTAATGAAAGAGATTGAAGCGTATTCCAGTGAAGTGAAGAGACTCGGGGACCTGGCAACAGCAGCTGTGCAGCAAGTTCCTTTAACAGTGCGTCAGGTACTCGCTTCTGTTCTACATGTGTCAATTACAGAAATGGGGCAAGGGACACACTTCCAGATTATATTATTCATCCTGGGTTTTCTTTTTCTTTTGGTGCCTCCAAAGGAATTAGGTGCTATATTGGAAGTACCTAATCCAACAAGAATTTGGGATAGGCTTAATGGACTAGCTGATCCCTCTCTGCTCGTCATCCATACATTGCATCTGTGCACTAGTATTTGCAAATGTGTGTACATGTAGGTAGGTGTATGTGTCAATACATTGTACGCATTTTGCAGGAACACAAATGGTAAATGAGTAGCTTCAGAACAGATCTGGCATCTCATGAGTATCCATGAGACACAGCAAGAGAAACGTACACCACCACAATCTATAACCTCATGGTCTGGCACATCCCCCACTCTATTATTGCAATCAAGACAGGGGTCAGCCCCGTGTGAAAGAGGAGTGCAGAAAGGCATGGAGGGAGTGACATCAGGCATACCTAGAGGGTGGGTTGCTGTCTGGTGAAGCTGCTTTTTCCTTACTTGCATTGCTAAACAGCAAAAACAACATACAATAGATAGAGCTAAGAGATCTATCAAAAAACAGGTGAGATCAAAGCTCTGAAGTACTGCCACTTCTAGCCATGAATGGTGATGGACAATAAAAAGCTAACAGAAGGTGATGGTGGGGCCGACCATGTAGGTGATAAAGACAAGACTGAAATGTTTCCAACCATGCTCAGCCAGAAGTGCATCCTCCTGACATTTCCACCATCACAAAAGCCGTTCTTTAGCCAATTCCATTCATTTCATGTGCTTTCAAGTAAAACCTGAGAGCACTGGAGAGTACAAAGACTATGGGCTCAGACAAATCCCAACTGTAGTACTGAAGACCTTGCTCTGGACCTGGCCACACTTCTAGACAAACCTTTCCAGTGCAGTTGGCATCATTCTGTAAGTGTGGAAAGTTGTTCGGCTGTACTCTGTTCATAAAAGCAGGAAAAATCTAATCTGGCTAATTGCCTCCCAGTCAGTCTCCTCTCAACCATCAGCAAAAGCAATGGATGAGCCATTAACAGGGATATTTACTCTGACTACCGAAGAAGAAGATAATAGCTGTCCAATACTTGTTCATCAATAATCTGTTTGGGTTTAGCCAGTTCCACTCAGTTCTAGACCCTATCACAGGCTTGATCCAAATATAGATCAAGAGCTGAATTCCACAGGCCTGGTGAGAGTGTCTGTCATTTGACATAAAGGCAGCATTTGAATGAGTGTTACATCAAGGTGCTAGTAGAAGTCATTGGGCATCAAGGGGAAAAGACTATAATGGTTGGAGTCATACCTTGCACAAAGATAGATAGTTGTGGTTGTTAGAGGTCTATCACCCCAGCTCAGGAGTTTGCTGCAGGAGTCCCTGAAGGCAGTGTCTTAGACTTGCCCATCTTCAGCTGCATCATCAACCACCTTCCTTCCATCATAAGGTGCGATGCTCGTGCAACATTCAATTCCATTTGTAAACTCCACAGTAAATGAAGCAAGCCATTCCCACACGCAGCAAGACCTAGGCAACTATTCAGTCATGGCTGATTAGCAACAATCAGGCAATGACCATCCCCAACAATAGAGAGTGCAATCACCTACTCTTGATATTCAACAGCATTTCCATTGCTAAAAACCTTCTTAGAAGGCTGAGTAGACATGGGGTGGAGGCTTCTCCTGACTAAGAGCCAAGAGCATATAAAAAAAATCATGTATGCCATTTAGTATTGCAATGAGGACAAATTACTTTACTCAGAGGGTGATGAATCTTTTAAATTTTCTACTCCAGTGTGCTGAGAAGCTCATCATTGATTGTATTCAAAGTGGAGATTGATAGATTTAGACAGGCACATAAACAGGCTGGAAATGGAGGGATATGGACCATGTGGAGGTCGATGGGATTAGCTTGGATTGGCATCATGGTTGGCACAGATGGCATGGACCCAGGGCTGTTCCTGTGCTGTGTTGTATTGTACTGTTCTCTTCTATGTTTACCTGCATTAAAAGGTATTACAGCTGTCCTAGAAGTGTGTTATAGGCCTCACAGTTTTGCTTCAAAGTACAAGCAGTACTCCTGACTGCTTGCTGTGGATTAATGTGCTCCTTAGGTAGAATATGTAAAGTAGGAACTTCCACTGGTAAATGAAGGAAATGAATTAGAAGGTGAACATTTTCATTCTGCTCACACAGTGCCTCCCTTTGGCAAATGGCAGAGCACTAGAGATTGTGACTACACAGAGAGTTTGTGAAATATTCCTGCACTGCAACTGGAAAAAGGTACAAGAGAAATAACAGAAGATTGACTGGCATGGTTTCTGTTTGAGCTTTCAGCAGATAGGAATAGTTTGTTAAGCTGGAATAGGCCTAGGAACTGGTGACAAATGTATGTCTTGTTTGCAGGCAGAGACCCCAGAAAAGAAAGTGCCTGAGAGCTGCTCGTCTGATGAAGGAGAAGGATTAGAAATCACAAGAAGAGATCGTCCTCAAGGTAAGATATACAAGATTACAGAGGAAATGCAGCTGATATGTTTGGATTGAAATTAGTGAAAAGAGGAGGCCAAGGAGAGTTCCATACCAGGGACAACTTCTGTTTTAAAATTACTCTATTTGATTCTGTAGCCTCATTACACTCTGAGCATCTCAGATCTCTGATAGAGCACTATGCAGGGATGTGCTATAATAGTGTTCCCATTTTATAATGATTGAAAAGCTACAATATAATTCAATAGCAATGCACACGAAATGCTGGAGGGACTCAGCAGGTCAGGCAGCATCTATGGAAGGTCTCGGCCCGAAATATCAACTGCTCATTTCCCTCCATAGATGCTGCCTGACCCGCTGATTCCCTCCAGCATTTTGAGTGTGTTGCTCCAGATCTCCAGCATTTGCAGCCTCTCTGTGTCTCGATATAATTCGATACTCATTTATTTGCCTAATATAATGGTATTAGTGAGCTATAATGGTGTCACAGTAAGGTGCTATGGAGTAATTGTACCATAATGTAGCGCTGTGTGGTAGCCAGACTTCAGCATCACATTGAGCACATGCTCCATATGGCAGTGCATTACGGTGGTTCTACAATGCAACTCAGCAGCATTCATGCCCATAGCATGCCATAAGTCATTCCGGCATCCACAGTGCAGCCACCAGCCTCTCTGATATCTCCAGTCCCTCTGATGTCCACAGTGCAGTGTTGTACTTTGGTGATGTTCACCATGAGGAACTGCATTACCACACTCTCACATTTGCTTTATTATACTTGTGCCAGGGTTGTGCCTCCCATAGCTAAATACCTTAAGGACTATCTGGTACCAACTCAGGAGATGAGAATAGTACCTTGAATGGGGTATAAGAAGGGGTCTGCTTTGAGATCAGGGTGAAAACAATATCCACTGATTCCAGTGAGAGAAACACTTCTTTAATTTGTATGTTTGCAGCACTTAAGGCATTTACTTACATCAATGTCAATGGCCGACAGAACAGGACAGCTAAAAACAGCAGACAGCCATTGAACAAGCAAGAGGAGGTGAGATCAATTCCTCTACCCCAACACTCCTCCTTCATTTGTTTATCATTAACACTCCCTTCCCTCTTTGTCCATACTTCACAAGCCACCCCCGTCATTCTCTGGCCTTCCTCATCCCCAAACCGACCCCTGTACCCCCATCATCCCTCTCTGCTGTTTCTCTCTCCATTATTCCTTGTTACTAGCTTCCATTTTTTAGTAATGTACCTTTTAACTTAGACCGGACCACTCCCTTCCACAATCCTGATTCATTGTGATCTATTTCCTAGCATCCCAGCTCCTCTCCATCGCTGCCTCGTTCCTCCTGTCCCTCTCTCTCCCTCTTGTCTCTCTCTCTCTCCCACTATCTCCCTCTCCCTCTGTCTCTCTTTCCCTCTCTTTCTCCCTCTGTCTCTCTCTCCCTTTGACCCCTGCTCCTCTCCATCTCTCTCTGACCCATGCTCTTCTCCATCTCTGCCCCATTTCCTTCCCTCTTTCTCCCCCCTCTCCCCCCTCTCTCTCCCCCTCTCTCTCCCCCTCTCTCTCCCCCTCTCTCTCCCCCCTCTCCCTCTCTCTCTCACTCTATCCCTCCCCCTCTCTCTCCCCCTCCCCCTCTCTCTCCCTCCTCTCTCTCTCCGTCCCCCTCTCTCTCCCTCTCTCTCTCTCCCCCTCTCTCTCCCCCCTCTCTCCCCCTCTCTCCCCCTCTCTCCCCTCTTCCCCTCTCCCCCCTCCCCACCTCTCCCTCTCCCCATCCCCTCTCCCCCCCCTCTCCCCTCTCTCTCCCATCTCTCTCCCATCTCTCTCCCCTCTCCCTCCCCGCGCCCGCCCCTCTCTCCCCATTCTTCCCTCTGTGGCCCAGTTTGTGATTCAGACTTTACCATTTTTTGGTGAGATCATAAGCAGAAAAATGAATGAGTTTCAAGATCCTGGCTGACATAATCATGTTGTGTTCTGTAGGTGGAGAGTGAAACTGCCACTAAAGGCAGCCCATCCCCAAGGGTCAGCAAACCACGGAGGAGGCGTTCAATGCTCCGTGGGACGACAGAGATCCAATATACATCACAGACCGTGCCTGATGAAGACTTCAACAGGACAAATATCGAGAGCAGCCAGCAAAACATTGAATCATCATACACCAATCTCTGCCAGCTAGCCGAGGTGTCGTTCTCAATTCCTCTCCTCCCTTTGCGTCCATCTGATCATGTGCACACTTATCTACCTGTCAGATCGTACGTTTCCTTGTCTGTCCTTCAAACTGTGTTCTTGGTGGTGCTTTCATTCCAACGCATGTTCCCTCGTGTGACAGTCAAAACGTATTTCATTGGTGTGTCTGCCAGATTGTCCAACCCCCTGCCCACCCCAAAACACTGTGTATTGGTGCAATTTTACATCCACTCTCTTCACCAACTGTTCATCATTAGGCCTACCTGACCTTTTTGTGGTGTTGAGTGGCCTTATATAATCCCCCTCAAACTGAAAGACACAAATGAAAAACATCACTAAAGTCCTCCAAGTCAAACACCTGGGAGAAAGGGTAATATTGAAAAAATGTAAACAAATTGCAGTCTGCTTTATACATTCACCATAAGGCCAAAGCTCAACACTGTATTCCTTCCCTGATTCTACTGTCAACCAAGACCAATTCTCATTCCAGACCCACTACCAATTCCAGATTCCAGAAGCTCCCATCCCAAGTCTCCGGACTAAACCAGAGATTTCTTGGGTCTTGCTGCAAAACAATCCAGGTGTTTCCCAAAACTCTCAGTGGAGCCTGGGTTGCTTGAAGGGGAAGCCACTGACTAATGCATAGACTGAAAACTCTCAGTGGCATAGTGAGGAAACTGATTTGCTGCCTGTTGAAAGGTTGGTGGTTGGCTGATCTGAGGGACTCTGGCAATCCAGCTGCTTCCAACTGGAAAAGAAAGCGAGTACCAGCACTTGCTTGTGTTCATTGTACTGGTTGGATGATTCAGCCCAATATTTACACAGTCTCAACAAACTGGTGTATTTGGGCATTAAAGAGTATTCTTGAAATATTGAATAGTTACTGAATGTGGCTTACTTATTATAGCTGGAAATGAGATTTTCACAAAAATATCTTGAATGTGTCCAGTCCTTTGCCTGAATAAAATGTACTCCCTTGAGGGTAGAGCAGCATTGATGCCATGTGGATATGCAAGTGAGATGGTAAGTGTAGTATGTTTGGGGCAAACGTATGACTTCAGACCTATGGTTCCCAAAGCTCTACACTCCTTGGGTCGTGTCTGCTTGTTGTCAAATAATTGAAAGAAATTGATTATGATGATTCCTAAACAAATTCATAATCATATCCTTTGCAACCATAATGGTGGGAGATAAACAAGATTGACCTTATTTCTTTCACTGAGCCAATCTTATGTTTGTTCAAACCTAAAGGCTTTATGCTGGGAACTGTTGATCACTACTGCACCTCTAGGGGAGGTCAACCAAGGCAAGAAGATTCTAATGGAGAACTGGGCTGCAAAATTCAGCTCCATATCTTTTCCTCTTGGGGCAGTACAGATGCTAAAACAACTCCAATATGGTGCTTGATATGCACCTCATTTGCAGTGTTAATCATACAGGGTGCCATACTGAGGCAGTCAGTATGAACATACCTAATGCTAATTTAATGTTAGTGCTGCCAAATTGGAGCTCCATCCTCCATCTTATGCCCTCTCTTAAATGCTCACAACTGAACAATTCAGCAGTAGGAAGATGGAAACAAAAGCTTCTTGTACTCTCACTACACCAGAGGAGTCCTGCAGGAGATGGAATAATTATGCCATTATCATCCTGACAATGAATTTGATTGACAAAGATTTAATTCTACTGAGACTTTGATTCTTCCCCAGGGCAGTGCCTCAGCTATTTGTTGGAGCACTAATTGCTGTGACATCCTGGCATCCTCTTTGAATGCTGATATTCTCAGCAATGATGACAACATGTCCCTCTGCATGGAATCACCCGGATATTGGGTAGCTTCTGCTTGTGCTGTAATGACCTATGAACAAAGCCCCGTGCAAGGTTTGTGGTGGACACCACCACTGTACATGATAAGACATCTCTATTAGTCACATGTACATCGAAACACACAGTGAAATACATCTTCTGCGTAGACTGTTCTGGGGGCAGCTCGCAAGTGTCACCACGCTTCTGGTGCCAACATAGCATGCCCACAACTTCCTAACCTGTACGTCTTTGGAATGTGGGAGGAAACCAGGGCACCCAGAGGAAACCCACATAGACACGGGGAGAACATACAAACTCCTTCCAGACAACGGCCGGAATTGAACCCAGGTTGCTGGCGCTGTAATAGCGTCACGCTAATCACTACACTACCGCACCTGCCCCCTTGTCAATGCATCAAGCATTTCATTGTTCATGACCTTTTGTATACTGCTCCACCTATCTGTGACTGAGATCCCAGAGCACAGCATGTGTGTGTAACTTCACCCTCTAGAGAGCTGGCACCTGACTTGGAGAAAGGCACTAGAGCAGGCAGTACCAGTGAGCACTGTCTCTGTAGAGGAAAGCTGATGCAGCTGAACCTGTTCTCCAATAGTTAGCTGTGGCTGCCTGCAATTCTCTACCACCTTGATCTTCAAGAAAAAGTGTCAAGCAAAATAAAGATAGAGGATATGTCTTTGAATAGCTGGCAGTGTATGCAAACTCCAAGATGTGGGTGTGAGATTTGCAGTTCTACGTATTGTAGGATTGCTGTAAAGCACAAGTCCTGACCTAATTTGCTGGACATATCTGGTTTTTGTCTTCTTAGGCAGTTGCTCGGGCATGAGGATGACCCTTCCACTCCAGTTCTGTAGGCTCTGAGGTATCTGAAGTATTCTACATGGGATCTGCTGGTTTTGTCGTAGATGGGGCAGGTGGTGCTTGTCAATGTAGATAAATGGGAAGTTTGGATTGTTGTGTGCTCCTTCTGCTGTTCATGAAAAGCCTCCATATGCTCCTGTCATTGAATCTCGAGCTGTTTAGTGCTTTCCTCAATGCTTTTTCTCCATTTTGCAGGCCAGGCATTCCTATAAGTTGATGATAGTGTTATATTTTTCAAGGAGACTTTGAGAAATGCATTTTCTGCCCTCCTGGAGATCTCTTCCCATGATGGAACTCAGAGCAGAAAGCTTGTTTCAAAAGTCAGGTGCTGGGTATGTGGATGATGTGACCCATCCACTGGAGCTGATTGAGCCTCAATGTTCTGGCCTGGGAGAAGATGCTGATGACATTGGTTTGCCTATCCTGCTAATCAGTTTGGAAGATCTTGTGGAGATAGTGCTGGTAGTATTTCACTAGTGCTTTGAGGTGAATAATTGATATAAGTAGTGCGATATCTGGAGGGTAGTGGTGCACATGGCATTTAAAGACATATTCTCTGACCTTGATCACACGTACAAGGTTATTGAACCTCTTGTAGGTCTGCATCCAGATCACCGATCCTGTTTTAGATTTACCTGTTGTTAAAGATAACGTTAGCTTGATCTGTTATAGGAGAGTGGCACCTTTCAATTCATCATTCTGTTCAGATGCAACCTTCCTACAAGCCTTCCTCCAGTTGTTTCAATTTACTAAGCAACTAATGGCTTGCCTGCTTCATTTTTCAGCCATTCACGGGTGGTCTCTGTTTGTTCATGTGCTCAAATGACATGTCAGCTTCTGTGCTTCTTACTATAGTTTTTTCTTCTTCTTGCTGTTGTTCTGCCCAACTCTAGGCCAGAAGGAAAGCCCTGTATGAAATGATCCATCTGTACCGGTTCTATAACACTTGCAATGACTTCAACTCCTGGATGAATGACAAGGAGAATGGTTTCAAAACTTTTGAGCCCAATGCAAACAACGTGGAAGTCATGCAGAGGAAATATGAGGTGTGTTGCCAGGCACAGCATACCCTGTCCATGCTGATGTTTTCTCTGACCTTCTACAACTCTCCATCTCCCTCTGTGTCTCCATGCCCATTATCTGACTGCACCTCTCATCCCTCAATATGTATCACTATGAACAATTCTCTATAAGCAAGCTCTAGAACCACTTCAACCCACCGATCTCACTCTCAACATATACAATATTCTTTTCCTAGGCTGGATAGTTACAGTAAGGTTATCACCACTAACGGAGGTGGTTTTGTATTTCAGAATTTCTTGACGGAGTTAGCTGCTGGGAAAGGCCGACTGGATGAAATCAACCAATTGGTGGATAAGTTTATCAAAGGCAGACATAGCAAACATCAGGAAATCCAGGCAAAGCAACAGGAGATTCACAAAAGGTAACCTCAGCTCACTATGCACTCAATTGATTGGGTTGGAGATCAGGAATGCTACTTCACTTTTGCTTGTATATCATGTCAAGTGGAAAACTTTAGATGTTCAAGACCATGTAATCATTGCATGTTTCAGCACAGAATGGGGGCTTTCAGCACATGAGTTGAATACAAAATACAGGATGTGCTCCAGGGCAGCAGAGAGGGAGTGTTGCACCCTGGAGGTGATATTTTGCAAATTAGACATTAGATTGAAATTCAGTTGTGTTCTCTCAGGGTAACATAAAAGACCCATTAGCCAAATAGCAGATCTCTCCCTAGTGCCAACATTTATCCCTCAATAAGCAAAACTATTATAGATTAGCTGATCATTTTCATATTGCTGTTTATGGACTCTTGCTGTGCACAAATTTGCCTGCTACAACATTACAACATACAGGACATTTCAGAAATATCTCATTGGTTGGTATGACAGCATGAAAATACTTTCAAATAAAATCTTTCATTCATTATTTTTCTTTATTGTTTTCATGAATTATTCAACTCATATTGGCTTATTAGTTTTTAACAACATCTCAATGAAAAAACTAAATTTAACTGTTTCAAAATCCTTGTGATCTACTTGCAGGTGGGATGTAATGTTGGCTTTGAAGGAGGAGAAGGGGAAGGAACTGATAGGCACAGCTGATGTCAAATCATTTCTCCAGAAGTGCCAGGATACGGCAGCTTTGCTGCAGGACAAGCTCACCCTGCTGTCTATCCCTGATCCAAGCAACAGTTTGGTGGCAGGGCACAAGCAATTCATCTCTGAGCGGGAGATCCAGTCACTGGAGAGCAGAATCCAATACCTGATCAAAATGGCTTACTCGTACGTAACTTTTGGCTTTTTGCTGCATTTTTCTCTTCCACCATGTTTTTTTTGCAAATGACAGGATATTTATGTTGAAGACTGCAATGCTTAGGTTCAGATACTCAAAGCCAGCATTAAACCCAGGGCAGTTAGAGCATCCTGTCAGTTTGAGGAAAAACAATGTACAATCGTTTTCTACTTTCTATACCCACAGGGTAGGTATACCAAAGATTGGGTATAAAGGAAAGCCTCCTTTGCATTATCTCAACAAACATTATCAGAGCAGGCTGAATGTAGTCCAGTGTACAATGCAATTAGCTCAACTAATTAGCGTGATATTCATTTTCAGGAACTTGCAGATGTTATTCTCGTTATATATGGTAGAGGAGGACGGTTTAGGAGATACTGTCAAAGACCTGGCAATTTGTAGATGATGCACTAAGGTCATGGTCCTCTGGTGGAAAGAGTTAATATATAGGCAGGTTGCCAATCAAGTAAGATACTTTGTCCTGGGTAGCGACGAGTTTCTTGAGTGCTGCTGGAGTCACACTCATCCAGGTAAGTGTTGAGTACTCCTTTAAACATCTGAAGTGCCTTGTAGATGGTGAGAAGTCTCTAGGGAATTGGGTGGTGAGTCACTTGCCACTGAATACCCAACCTCTGAACTCCTCTTGTAGTCACAGTATTTATGCGGCCATTAAGCAGGGTAGCATGGCAGCACAGCAGATAGTACTGTTGCCTCACAACTCCAGAGACCTGTTTCAATCCTGATATCAGGTGGTGTTTGCATATTCTACCCATAACTGAGTGGATTTCTCCCAAGCACTCAAGTTTTATGCACATTGCCAAAAATGTCCCAATAGGTTAATTAGCCACTGTAAAGTGCCCAAAGAATCAAAGGGCTGTTGATGGGCATCTGAGAGAGAATAAATTGCAGGTTACAGGGCAATAATAGGATTGCACTGATGGGTCTCTTCTGCTGAAAGCCAGCATAGATCAGGTGGAGGTCTCCCTCTGTATCATAATGTTAGTAAGTAAATAAGTTCTGGTCAGTGGTGACACCCAGGATACTGCTGGTGGGGATCTCACTGATGATAATGACATTGAATATCAAGCAAACCTTGAAACATTATGAAGAAGACAAATGAATGTTACCTGGGACTATATCCTCACATGTCTGAAGTTTGTCTTAGTCTTGCTGCAAGGCGTCAAAGACCATTTCACTAACTGAATTGTTGTGAATGGACTTAGTATACTGCACAGTCTTCATTGAACATCACCAACTGGCATTAGGATGGAGGGGTAGCTAGTGATAAAGAGAAAAAAAGATATTTGGGCATAGTGTATTTCCTGACAAACTCCTGCAAAAATGTCCTATGACTGAGATATTTGAGCTCCCACAAACACAACTATCTTCCTTTGTGCAAGTTATACCCTGCCAGTGGAAAGTTTCTCCCCGTATTCCTATCGACTGAAGTTTGGCAAAGGTTCCTTGATACCACACTCTGTCAAATATTGTCAAGGACAATCACTCTGCACTCAGTACTGCATCTCTTTTGTCCTTGTTGGGACCAAGGATGTAATGCGATCTGGAACTAAGTGTTACTAGTTAAACCCAAGCCAAACCTCAGTGTGAAGGTGTGTAAGTGCCATGATGCCATGAAATGAAGCAGTAATTAGCCAAATTGGATTTATTTTTGTGGGTAGACGATAGCTAAGCAATTTTCACATTTACCTGTAGGTGTCAGCATTGTAGCTGTACTGGAACAGCTTGGTTAGAGGCACTGCTAAATGCATCAGCCTTGTCAACTTCACTCCCAGGTTATCATTGAGTGTGGAGGTGCATTAAGAGCTTCTTCCTCCAGTTTGCTGTTTAATTGTCTTTCACTATTTGCAGTTGGATGTGGCTGGACTACTGAGTTTTAATTTGGTCTGACAATTGCACACGGCTTTCACTATTTAGCATTGAAGAAATCCAGTTCATTTTTAGGTCTGCCTGGTAGTGCTGCTGATATTGCTTTTCTGTGCTCTTCATTGGACTGGGGTTGGTCCTCTGGCTTGATGGTAGTGGTAAAATGAGAGCTATATTACATGGTATGAGAGAGGAGTTGGCCCAATTGATTGGAAGAGGAAGCTAGCTGGAGGGACGGCAGAGGAGAAATGGAAGGAATTTCTACGGGAAATAAGGAAAATGCAGGATAGATATATTCCAAGAAAAAAGAAGGTTTTGAATGGAATAAAGGCACAAATGTGGATAACGAGAGAGGTGAAGGCTAAAATAAAAGCAAAAGGGGCGGCGTACAAAGAAGCAAAAATTAGTGGGAAAACAGAAGACTGGGAAGCTTTTAAAAACCTGCAGAGAGAAACTAAGAAGGTCATTAGGAAAGAAAAGATGAATTATGAAAGGAAGTTGGCGGATAACATTCGCCAATAACATAACAAAACTAAGAGTTTTTTTAAATACATAAGGAGCAAAAGAGAGACACGGGTTGATATAGGACCAATTGATAACGGTGCAGGAGCTATTATAATGGATGATAGAGAGATGGCAGAGGAATTGAATGAATATTTTGCATCGGTCTTCACCGTGGAGGACATCAGCAATGTGCCGGTTAGTCAGGAGTCTCACGAAATGGAACTATGTTCAGTTAAGATTACTAGGGAGAAGGTGCTAGGAAAACTAAATGGGCTAAAGACTGATAAGTCTCCCAGACCGGATGAGGTGCATCCCCGGGTTCTGAAGGAGGTGGCTTTAGAGATAGCGGAGGCATTGGAGATAAGTTTCCAGAAATCGATAGATTCCGGCATGGTTCCGGAGGACTGGAGGGGTCGCAAATGTAGTTCCGTTGTATTAAGAAAGGTGGGAGGCAGCATAAAGGAATACAGACCTAGTAGTCTGACGTCAGTGGTGGGAAAATTATTGGAATCTATCCTCAAGGATGGAGTTACGGAATACCTAGAGGCGCAGGCAAGATAGGTCCTAGCCAACATGGTTTTGTGAAGGGAAGATCCTGCCTGACCAACCTATTGGAGTTTTTTGAAGAAATCACAGGTAGGGTGGATAAGGGAGAGGCGGTAGATGTTGTGTATTTAGACTTTCAAAAGGCCTTTGATAAGGTGCCTCACAAGAGACTGATTAATAAGATGAGAGGTCATGGAATTACGGGTAGGTAACAGAATGGGTGGAGCATTGGCTGGTTGGCAGGAAGCAAAGAGTGGAAATAAAAGGATCTCGTTCTGGTTGGATACCGGTTACTAGTGGTGTGCCGCAGGGGTCGGTGTTGGGACCGCTCCTTTTTACCTTGTACATTAACGATTTGGATAATGGAATAAATGGTTTCGTGGCTAAGTTTGCGGATGACACCAAGATAGGTGGAGGAGTAGGGAGTATTGAAGAGATAGGAAGGTTGCAGAGGGACCTAGACAGTTTAGGAGAATGGGCAAGGAAATGGAAGATGAGATTCAATGTTGAGAAATGTGCAGTTGTACACTTTGGAAGCAGAAATAAGCGGGCAAATTATTATCTAGGAGGAGAGAAAATTCAAAGTACGGAAGTACAAAGGGACTTGGGGGTACTCGTGCAGGATACCTTAAAGGTTAACCACCAGGTCGGATTGGTGGTAAAGAAAGCGAATGCTATGTTGCATTCATTTCGAGAGGTATAGTGTATAAAAGTAAGGAAGTGTTGATGAGGCTCTACGGGGCACTAGTGCACAGTTTTGGGCCCCACATCTTAGGAAGGATGTGCTGACGTTGGAGAGGGTTCAGAGGAGATTTACGAGGATGATTCCAGGAATGAAAGGGCTTACGTATGAGGAGCGTTTGTTGGCTCTTGGACTGTACTCACTGGAGTACAGAAGAATGAGAGGGGACCTCATAGCAACATTTAAAATAGTGATAGGAAAGGACTGAGTAGATATGGCTAGGCTGTTTCCCTTGGTGGGTGAGTCCAGGACCAGAGGGCACAATCTTAGAATTAGAGGGTACAGTTTCAAAGCAGAGATGAGGAAAAATATCTTTAGCCAGAGGGTGGTGAATTTGTGGAACTCCTTGCCACGTACAGCAGTGGAGGCCAGATCAGTGGGGGCGTTCAAGGAGGAGATAGATAGATATCTAAATAGTCAGGATATCAAGGGATATGGGGATAAGGCTGGAAATTGGGATTAGAGTAGGTTTTTTTTCCCCATTCCCCATTTCTCATTTCTTTTTTCCCTTTCCTTGGAGCAGACTCGATGGGCCAAATGGCCTGCTTCTGCTCCCTTGTCTTGTGATCTTGTGATCTATATGGTGAGATGCAATTCTTCTGCTGACAACCTGCTCACTGAAGCTCACTGGGTTCCACCAAATTCACTCAGCTCCTGACCTTGTTACAGCCTTGGTCTAAACGCAGACAAAAGAGCTAAACCCCAGAGGTAAAGTGAGGGTAACAGTTCTTGACATCAAGGCAGTATTTGATCGAGTATGCCAACAAGGAGCACTGGCAAAACTGGAGTCAGTGGGAATCAGGGAGAAAACCCTCTGCTGGCTGGAATCATACCTAGCATAAAGAAAAATGGTTGTGGTGTTTGGAGGTCAATCATTTCAGCCACAGGACATCTCTGCAGGAGTTCGTCAGGGTAGTGGCCCAGATCCAGCTATCTTCAGCTGCTTCATCAATGACCTTCCTTCAATTGTAAGGTCAGAAGTAGGGGTGTTCACTGATGATTTCACAATGTTCAGTACCATTTGCAACTCGTCAGATAATGAAGCAGTCCACATCCAAATGCAGCAAGACCTGGACAATATCCATGCCTTGCCTGATAGTTGGCAAGTAACATTCATGCTACACAAGTGCTGGGCAATGGCAATATACGGCAAGAGAAAATCCAGCTATCACTCCCTGACATTCAATGGTATTTCCATCACTGAATCCCCCACTATCAACATTCTCAGGGTTACCATTGACCGGACACTGAACTGGAGTTGCCATATACACAATGTGGCTACGAGACCAGGAATCCTGTGGTGAGTAACTCACCGCCTAACTCCCTAAAGCCTGTCCACCATCTACAAGTCTCAAGTCAGGAGTGTGATGGAATACTCTCCACTTGCCTGGATGAGTGCATGTTCAACAACACTCAAGAAGGTTGACACCGTACAGGATATAGCAGCCCCTTGATAGGTACCCCATACACAACCATTCACTCACTCCACCACCGACACACAGTAGCAGCAGTCTGTACCATCTACAGGATGCACTGCAGCAAGTCACCAAGACTCCTTAGACAGCACCTTCCAAACCCATGACCTCTGCCAGCTAGAAAGACAGGGACAGAAAAGGCATAGGGATACCACCACCTGGAAGTTTCCCTCCAAGCCACACACCATCCTTCACCGTCGCTATGTCAAAATTCTGGAACTCCCTCCCTTAGAGCATTGTGGGTATACCTACACCTCGAGAACCGCAACAGTTCAAGGAGGCAGCTCACCACGACCTTCTCTTTTAATTGCCCATCCCTAATTCACCACCAATTAGGGACGGGCAATTAAATGCTGGCTCACCCTACGAAGCCCACATCCCTTGAATGAATAAACAAAATTGTCCACTGTGCCACTTGTGTGCCCATTTGTGAGCCATTGATCTTCTCTGAATTTATGTCACTTAGCATTAAAATGATGCTACACAACATAATGGAGGATGTTCTCAATGTGGTGATAGGATTTTCTCTCCATGGGGACAGTTTCATGGTCACTCCTAAAAGTATTGTTATTGACAGATACGTGTGCAACTGTTAGGTTAGTGAGAATAAGGTCAAGTAGGTTCCTTGTGCACATTGGTGACTACTGTTGGAATTGCAGTCAAGCAGCTCTGTCCTCTAGGACCTGGCCAACTCTGTCAGTGATGATGATGCCAAAACACTCTTGGTACTGGATGTGGGAGAACCCTACTCTGTGCCCAATGCACGTGGTGTTCAACATGGATAAGCACTTGCTCATGTTTGACCTGATGCCATGAATGTTACTGGCATTGGGGCCACTCCCCTCCTGCTTGTCCATCACTGAGCCATCAGCTCAGGGTGAGTGTGTCTTCCTTTGAGACAGGAGATTCCCAGGAACCATGCCACAGGAATCTAAGACTTAGGGGGTGAAGACTGATTCTGTGAATCTATCCATGTCAGGCTGATGGTTGACTGTTCTGTTGAAAATTGTCCCACCAATCCCAGATATCTGTAAGTGTGTCATTGGCATAGAGTCATACAGCATGAAAACAGGCTCTTCAGCCCAACTGGTCCCTGCCAACCAAGATGTCTATCAGGGCTAGTCCCATTTGCCTGCGTTTGGCCCATATCCCCCTAAAACATTTCTATCCATGTAAGTTGTCCAAATGTCTTCTAAACATTGTAATTGTACCAGCTTCTACAGCTTCCTCTCTTAGCTCGCTCCGTATACCCACCGCTCTCTGTGTGAAAAAGATGACCCTCAGGTCCCTTTGAAATCTTTCTCCTCATCTTAAATCTATGTCCTCTGGTTTTAGACTCCCCTACCCAGGGAAAAAGACTGTGTGCATTCACCTTACCTACACTCCTTATGATGATACCCCTCAGCCTCCTATGCTCTAGGGATAAAAGACCCAATCTATCCAGTCTCTCCTTATAACTCAAGCCCTCCAGTACCGGTAACATCCTCATGAATCCTTTCTGCATCCTTTCCAGCTTAATGACATCCTTCCTATAGCTGGGTGACCAGAGCTGTGCACAATTCTCCAAGTGAAGTTCAAGTTTAATAGCTAAGTTATTAATCAGGTGCATTATTTCTTCATTTGCATAATGATGGTATTGCTTGCAAGGATAGGATTTACTCCCCTGTTCAATTTTCCATGGAAAAGGCAATGGTGAGCAGTCTTCTTGAACCAAGGCCACCTCATTGGGCAGTTAAAATGTGATCACATTGTAATGGGTCTGGAATCACATTTGACCAGATTGGGAAGGGCACTGGATTTCCTTGCCTGAAGGATATTACTGAACCAGATGGGATTTTCTGAGAATCTAATCGTTTTATGGCCACCATGACAAATATTAGCCTTTTATTTTATATTTATATAAGTAACTTAATGTAAATTCCCCAGTTGCCAAGGTGTGATTAGAATTCCTGCCTCTGGATTATCAGTTCAGTAATTTAACTTCAGTGCTTTATTTTATGATTTAAATAGCAATATACTTCCCATGCCATCTCTTCTATCTTTGCCTCACTATGTTTCCCAATTGTCTCACCCAATTGTCACCTAAGCCATTTACCGTGTCTGCTTTAATATCCCTCTCCATATTCCACTGCCTAGTTGAGAAAACTGAGTGTGTGACCCCCAGACATTACTTCTGCTGACATTTGAAAGCTTTATTATTGCGAGGAATTAGCTGACATCAGATAAATGCTGAACGTGATTTGTTTTACCTTTGGTGATATTTTCTGTGCAGTTTTATTATTCTCACTATGGCACTCATAATTTTTCAGTGATGGCTCATTTTCAGCTGCCCAGTATTTCATGGTATTTGTCGTTGCAGAATCCAGGATACCAATCCGGCAGAGAGTGCTGCAATCATGGTGCAGGTGCGTGAGGTGGAGGCACTGTTGAAAAGGGTGAAGATAGAGGCTTCAAGGAGGGAACAGCTTTTGAGAGATGCCCGTGATTTACAGCGCTACAACCAGGAAAGCAAAGAGCTCCTACTGTGGGCCAGCACCATGAAAGATAGGCTGAACAGCAAAGAGATGGGATTTGACGTGGGTTCTGCTGAAAACCTTCTGAAGGAACATGCTGATCTGCTGCTGGACCTCAACACAAAAAAAATCAGGTGAAAAATGTGCCTTGGGGAGGTGGTTTCTGTTAATGCTGGGGCTAAAATGCAAGGCCAGCCAATACCTGAGGGGATAAAGATTGGTACACATTCAGTACTCAAAGTTAAACTAGTCCATGATATAACTAAAGGTAGACATATTGGGCAAGGACACCGCAGGTGGAATATAATGTGGAAGAATGGACATTCATTCACTGGTATAGCAAATAGATTTTTTTTAAGATGGTGAGAGATTAAAAGGTGTTGGTGTTCAGAAGAACCTGAGGGTCCCTGTAGTATATGAATCACTGAAAATTAACCTGAGGAGCAGTAGAAATTAGAAAGGCAAACTTATTGCAAGAGGATTTGAGAAAAAAAGTAGGGATATCTTGTTGCAAGATCTATCCATAATATTCCAAGTGCAGTCTTATCTAGCAGGACTGCGCTTGGAATATTATGGATAGGTCTCGTGTCCCTATGTAAGGGACCTGCTTACGATTTAGGGAATGCAGCAAAGGTTCATTAGATTGATTCCAGTGTGGGAAAATTGTCTAATTAGGAGAGATTAAGCCGACTGGGCTGATGCACTTCTGGCTTTTGGTATTGGTTTATTATTATCACATGTGTTGAGATACAGTGAAAACTTTGCATGCCATCCAGGCAGGTGATGCCATATATAAGTACATTGAGGTAGTAAAAAGAAAGCAGAATGCAGAATATAGTGTAGCAGCTACAGAGAAAGTGCAGGTAAACAACGTGCAAGGGCCACAACAAGGTAGATGAGATCAAGAATTCATCTTTAATGCTTAAAAGGTCTGTTCAAGAGTCTAATAACAGCGGGATAGAAGCTATCCTTGAATCTGGTGATACATGCTTTCAAGCTATTGTATCTTCTGCCCGACAGGATAGCGGCGAAGAGGGAATGACCACGGGGGGGGGGGGTCTTTGATTATGTTGACTGCTTTCCTGAGTCAGCAGGCAGTGTAGACAGAGTCAATGGAGGGGAGGCTGGTTTGCATGATGGACTGGGCTGCATTCACAACTCTCTGCAATTTCTTGTGGTCTTGGGTAGAGCAGTTGCCATATCAAGCTGTGATGCATCCTGATAAAATGCTTTCTGTGGTGCATCTGTAAAAATTGGTAAGAGTAATTGGGAATATACCGTATTTCTTTAGCCTTCTGAGGAAGTAGAGGCATTGGTGTGCTTCCTTAGCCGTAATGTCCACATGGCTGGACCAGGACAAATTGTTGGTGATATTTACACATCGAAACTTGAAACTCTCAACCATCTCTATCTCAGCACCATTGATAGGAACAAGGGGCATGTACTCCAACCCGCTTCCTAAAGTTAATGACCAGCTCCTTCATCTTGCTAACATTGAGGGAGAAGTTGTTGCATTGAAACATGTAAACTTCTTACCTTCCCT
This sequence comes from Pristis pectinata, assembly GCF_009764475.1. Taxonomy (NCBI): domain Eukaryota; kingdom Metazoa; phylum Chordata; class Chondrichthyes; order Rhinopristiformes; family Pristidae; genus Pristis; species Pristis pectinata. The sequence goes on from NC_067405.1 coordinate 85,168,669, forward strand.
GACAAGGTAGATGCAGGGATGATGTCTCCACTGGCTGAGATGACTTGAACCAGGGGTCACAGTCTCAAAACAATGGGTTGGCCATTCAAGAGTGAAATGAAAAGAGAGTTGTGAATAATGAGGAGGCTCAGTTGCTGAATATATTCAAGCAAGAAATTCATTGATTTTTTTGGATATTAAGGGAATTCAGGAATATGAGATTAGTGCAGGAAAGTTGTGCTAAGGTGAAATGAGCATATTGAATGGTAGATCAGGCATGAAGCCTAAATGGCCTACTCCTACTTCTATTTCTTAGGTTCACAGCATCAATAGCTACATATACTATATATCAATTACATCTAGTTTGACCTCACTTCCAGCTCCTTTGACCTCCATGTTATTTGTCCAAATTTGAGTAGCATTTGAGGAGATACTTTGACCAACCAACTACTGGAAAAACTAAAGTGATCAGCGTCTTGTCCTCATTCAACATTTTGTTCACAGGCCACAAACTTCAATCCCACTTCCTTGTCATTGATTGAAACTGAGCTAGACTGCTTGCAACCTTGATTCATGGAGTCATAGACTCATAGAGAGACACAGCATGGAAATGGACCTATCAGCCCACCAAGTCCATGCTGACCATCAATATCCATGTACACTAATCCTACATTAATACCGATTTTGTTTTAGAAAATCTCCCCACATTCCCTTTAACTCCCCCAAGATTCTTCCACTCACTGACAAATTTGGGGAACTTACAGCAGCCAGTTAACTACCAACTCACATGTCTTTGGGATGTGGGACATAACTGGAGCACCTGGAGGAAATCCAAGTGGTCACAGAGACAACATGCTCCAAACAGACAGCACCCAAGGTCAGGACTGAACCTGGGTATCTGGTACTACCAGATGTATATTGTACCAGGGTTATATTTAACCCTGAATTCTAATCTCATTTACTTTGCATATTTTCACTTTCATAATATCGCTCAACTCTGACCTTCTCTGACTTCCTGGAAGTGTTCCTTTGTTCTATCACCACCTCTGCTGCCTACGTACTAACTTGCACCAATACTTAGGCACCATCATCCCTCTGCTTTTTGACTTCTAATGATCAGATACTCAGTCTTTAAAATTCTCAATATCGTTTTCATTTCACTCGAAGGTCTCACTCTACTTACCTCTGTAATCTCCTCCAGCTCTGAAACCCTCCGCTATATCTGCACTCCTCTAGTTTTGATCTAATGCTCATCTCCAACTTTAATTGCTCTACTATGGGTGCTGATGCCTTCAACTGTGTGACCTTAACCTCTGGACTTTCCTCCCTACAACTCCGCAGCTCCACCTATTTTTCCTCCTTTAAGATGCTCCTTGAAGGCAATCTCTTTGACCCAGCTTTGGTCATCTGCCTCGCATACCATGACAATTTTGTTTTTTATTTGCTGGGTCCTATGAAGTACCTTAGAATCTGTTTTTTATTCTCTTGTGGGCACAAGTAAATGGGAGTTCTTGTAGCTAACTGGCCTCATTATGTGCTGCAAGCCTTTGATATCTAACAGCATGTGTTAACAGCTTCGATTACTTAGTTATGTGGTGCAAGGGAGTTTATTCACATCTTGTTATAAACAAAGCCCAGCAAGTTAGGTGAAATATTCCCAGGTTGGAAAGGATATGCAGAGTAAAACCGATAATCCACCATCCAATTCTTCTTAAATCCCAATGGTTCAGTATCTGGCTCACTATATGATATTTGCTACGCTCCCATTCAACTTACTGGGGCCCTGGTTACAGTGCCTCTTTTCAATGCACCAGGACCATGGTTCCCATGCTCCCTTTAAACTTAGCTGGTTCTCTGGGGAATTTATTATCATGGTGTGTAACATATAAAAACAGGTGAATTAAAAGTGCATTGCGACATTGATAGCCTGGAAAATCTCCAGTCCAGCACCACCAAAGTCCCGAGCATGCTGGATTTATCTGAGTTTTGTACTAGAAAGTAAGAGAGTACAATTGGAAAATTGAGGTGGGGTATGTGGATTGTGCCTGTAGTTTATAATCAGTGATGGGTAGGAAATGTTTGCTGGTGGTAACGTGTATCTTTTGTCTGCCAAAGGTTCAAGGAGCTGAATGACCTGGGGAATCAAGTGATAAAGAAGAGCTCTTCCAGCGATGTTTCTCGATTATTGAAGAAAATGATGGTTGTACAGGTGGAGCTGGATGATGCTTGGAAGGAGCGCAATGCAAAACTGCAGGAAGGGCTTGAGCTGCAGCAGTTTAACCATGAGGCAGATCGCATTGAGGCAACTCTGTCTGGTCACGAAGCCTTCCTGAAGATCAGTGATCTTGGGGTAACATCTCTTGTTTTGTGCCTAATATTATAAATAAGATTTCAATCTGTGCCCTGAGTCCAAGATAGTGCTTCAGGGTGACTAGGCTATAAGCACTTGCTTCAACAGTATCTGCATTGCTCAGAGTAAGCAATGAGATTTTCTTCCTGCTAATGGCTGTCAGCATTTGCAAATGACTGCTGTCCACCCAGATACACCACAACTGAGGCAAAGGATGGACCAGTAGGTTGGTGGACTGTCCATTTATCCTCAGGACCCAGGTCTAGACCAAACTGCTGGCATCAAAATTTAGTTTCTCTAAGAACTGCTTGAAGTGTGGTAGTCTAATTATCATGCAGAACGTAACACAAACCAATTCAAATCCTACCTTGACAGTATTTATAGTAATTTGTTAGGCTGCAATTGTCCAACTGGTTCACTGAAGTTCTCCACCCTTTCAGGTAAGAAACACATTTATTTTCAGCTGCTCAGAGCCACACATTACTCAGATTTTGGTTAAGCTACATTTGGAGTATTGTATGCAGTTCTGGTTGTTGCATTGCAGGAAGAATGTGAAGGTTTTGGAGAGGGTGCGAAGAGGTTTACTGGTTTGTTGCCTGGATTACAGTATTAGCTATAAGAAGAAGTTGGACAAACTTGGATTGTTTTCTCTGGAGCTTCAGAGGCCAAGGGGCAACCTGATAGAAATATATAAAATTATGAGAGGCATTAATAGAGTAGATACAGTCGCTTTAAGGTGAGAGAGGGAAAGTTTAAAAGAGATTTACTAGGTAAGTATTTTACACAAAGAGTGGTGGGTGTCCGGAATACACTGCCAGAAGAAGTGATGGAAACAGATACAGTAGCAATGTTTAAGAGGCAGTTAAACAGACAGTGAACAGACAGGGAATAGAGGGATATATACTGTACCATATGCAAGCAATGGGATTAGTTTGGACTGGCATAGTGTTCAGCACAGACATTGTGGGCCAAAGGCCCTTTTCCTGTGCTGTGCTGTTCTTTGTTCTATTACCTACAAAGCATTGTTTTGCTTTAAATGTCTTCAAAGCAACAAGGCAAGGGCATTAAGTAATAATACCACGAACAACTAAGCTGAGCTGAAACGAGATTTGCTGATCTTCAAGAGGCAGGAATTTAGTCCCAATTAATATTCTCCACATGGTCCCCAAGGAAATAGCTTATGATTTTCTATTAATTAAAATAAATTCTGGGATAACTCTGCTCATTTCTTGTAAATATTCTCAGCTAGGGCCACACATTGTGGAAGTGTGCACTTTCTCCATGTGACTGTGTGGCATTCCTCTGGATGCTCTGATTTCCTCCCACATTCTAAAAATATTTCAGGCTGGTCGGTTAATTGACCACTGTAAAGGGAGTAATAAAAAGGGGAATTGATGAGAATATGTGGAGAATAAAATCAGTTAGGGTCGATTTGTGTAAAAATGGGTGGTTGGTGTGAACTTGGTGGGCTGAAGGGTCTGGTGCTGTATCTCTCTATGAATCCATGACACAACACAATATATTTTGGTACAGAATTAGGGCAAGGGTATGGTACAAAATTGATTAAATTCTGACGAGAAACGAGGCATTGGAAATAAAAGACATAGTTGTCACAAGAAATTCTGTCCTGTGGCCATTTTTTGTGCTAATGATTTGAATAGAAGCTCAGAGCAGTATCCAAATTTGCATTTGATAACTTGGAGAAAATGTAAATAATTGAGAACCAAGTACTTTACAAGCAACCACTGATGAATTGCTCCAAGGTCCGAGGTCCAAGGAGGCACGTGGAAATGCCCCATTCCCACCCAGCAGAAGATGCTGACAGTTCTGCAGTAGCTGGCAAATATATCCCCATCCATCCTGCCCATCTCCCAAATGCTCATTCGTATGTATGGGGTGTCCATAATTCAGGCGCCCATGACCTGGGGAGGACCTGTAGTAATTGCTTCAATAATGGAAGTTTGGAGGACAATGTGTGCATAGCAAAATCACACAAGCAGCATATGAAAATGACCAGATGATCTGTTACAGTGATGTTGATTGAGATATAAAAGTTGGCCATAACTCCCTGTCCTCTTTCAATTTTGTGCCTTGAGACCTTTTACATCCACCTCAAAGCAGGAGAAGCCTTGGTTCAATGTCTTAAAGACGGCACTTCCAACAGTGCCATCTTTGAGACATTAAACCAAGGTTTCATTTGCTCTCAGGTGGATGTCTGGAGTCTCATGTTATTGTGTTTAGTTATCTGGGTGAGACTTGAACCTACAACCAAGCTGAGTGGTTGACAGGGAATATTGATGTGAGATGAAGCTGAGAGCCTGAGCTTTGAAAGCTATAATGGTCTGAATTATTTTCAAAGGACTCTGTGGATTCTGTGAGTAGTCTACTGAAGAGACATGAAGACTTTGAGAATGTGCTGAAACTGACAGACCAGAGGATTCAAGGACTCCAGGACAGAGCCTCCAAACTCAATCAGAGCAACAATTATACCAACAATATGTACGTATCAGCAGTTTTGCCTCTGGAGTGGCTTCCTTTTCACTCCCTTCTGCCCCAATTTGTAATTGTTATATTTTGCGAGGTAGCTGATTTTTTTTTTGTTGTCAATCTAAGATCTCTCCTGTTTGAGTTAAAGAATGATGAAACACGGAAAGAGGCTCGAAATAAAACCAGAAAATGCTGAAATCACTCAGTGGGCCAGGCAGCATAGGCTTCCATTGTTATGTTATCCGTTAATCTATTCTCATTCCTTCCCAAGTTCTAATGTAACTGAAAGAGTTTTCTCCATATTGGGTCATATGAATCCTTTTTATTTCAAACCCCAATTAAACTCATGATACTATCGTGGTTTACCCTTATTTTAGTTCTTTTAGTTTCCATGTGTTAGATTTCTCTGGTGATCCTGTGACCTTGAGAATCCCTGTAAATTTACTCCTGGAATTACCCTGGGATCTGTGACAACAAACAATAGCAGGAATTTGCAGATGTTGTTGAACAATTTAGCTTAACAGATGTTTGCAGAACCGTGGCTGAGACTCATCTATATATAACTGATGCTCAGCAGCTAGTTGTTCTCTGTCGCTCTCTCTCAAGACAGAAGGGCGAAAGTAGTCTTGGTAAAAAAAAAATTGAAATGGGTAATAGCAAATTAGTGGTCATGCCAGATTACCTGTTCTGATCAAATCAATGCAAAGGCATGACATAGTCATTCATAAAAACAGTTTCACCCACATGGAGACTGACTTCAGTTGGCTTTCATGGTCCTCGGATAAAATTTTTATCGGCCCCATGTTACCATCAAGGCTTCATAACACTGGAAATTGAATCAGAAAATCACAGCACATTGTTCATGATTTTCCATCCACTGATTTTACCCTTGTGATTGGATTTGAAATGATCTCCCCGAGATGCAATTCAGCAAGTGCGTTAGCCCTGAGAACTTATCTACCCATGTCATGTCAGGCAGTGCTCCTGTTAATCTACTCCAACATCAAGAAGTATCCTGCATACAATCTAACTAATTTGTCATTTTTCACTAATTAGTAATCTTACCTGGATCTCCACACCTCAACACATCATTCATTTCTTCTTCTTTTGCGAATGTCTAGAACCATTCAGTTCTACAGTGTAGAATACACAATACCAAAAGTTTGCCCTTCTCAACAATATGTAGAAGCTACACTTCAAGTTTGCTTCATTGTCTCCAGAGCATGTCAATTTCCCCCCTTTTTTTTCTGGACTCCTTCCTGTAATATTTTTTGGGAAAGACAGAAGGTAGATCCTGAGGAAGTCCCAAGGTAATTCAGAGGCACAAGCTGAGTCTGGAAGTGTGATCACTTCTGTCCTGGAGACAAACTGAGCAGCTATTTTGAGTGCAGACACTGATCAGTTATTTTGTTATAATGGTGCTGGTTGTATTCTAAATGGTAGAGGTCTTGTTCTGAATTTAAGAGTTATAATATTTCTTATAATTTCTAGGATCCAGAAGAGGGTTTTTCTGATCATTGACAAATGGAGTGATCTTAAAAGGAGCAGTGGCTATCGGTGGAACAGGCTCTCAGAGTCACAGAAGCTCCAGGTTTGTATCCATGCTGACTCACAGGAAAGACATCTTCCCAGTGCAGTTTCACTTCAGCATTGGCTAGCTTCTGGGCAGCACTGCTGTACTGAATATCCCTGCACCCTTCTACCTAGTCCACCATCAGGTCCATATTTGAGAATCTGGGGCTTGTCCCTTCTTGCTAAGAATCAATTCCTTGGAGCTCAGTTCAAAAGCTCAAAGTGACTTCCTGCACAGGTATTCTTAAGTGGCCAGCTGCCCTTTCAGAACCACAGCCCTGATGTCAACAAGTGCAGATTTAGTTTCACAGGTGCTGGTTTGATAATAAGTGTTTACAGCACACTCAACTGGAAAATAGCACACCATGCATCCCAACTGTGGCTCATGTTGTGCGATTGAAAACTGGTTGCCAGTGTAGTGGATAGACAGGCATAGGTTACCTGTGCAGTACCAGCTTAGCAGTTTGCCGACAGAAGGACTTCTAGCTCAATGAGTTCAGAATTGGAAACAGAATGAGTTTTATTATTACTGATATTTGTCGTGAAATTTGTTGTTTTGCGGTGGCAATAAAGTGCAAAAATTACAGTAAGTTACATAAATAAATAAATAGTGCAAAAGAGGAGTAATGAGGTAGTGTTCATGGGTTCATGGACTTTTCAGAAATCTGATGGCAGAAGGGAAGAAGCTGCTCCTAAAATGTTGACTGTGGGTCTTCAGGCTCCTGTACCTACTCCCCAATGGTAGTAACGAGAAGAGGGCATGTCCCGGATAGTGAGAGTCCTTAATGATGGATGCCGCCTTCTTGAGGCACCGCCTCTTGAAGTTATCCTTGATGGTGGGGAGGGTTGTGCTGTGATGGAGCTGGCTGAGTCTACAACCGTCTGCAGCTTCTTTTGATCCTGAGCATTGGAGCTTCCATACCAGGTGGTGATGCAACCAGTCAGAATGCTCTCCATCGTACATATGTAGAAATTTGCAAGAGTCTTTGGTGACATACCAAATCTCCTCAAATTCCCAATAAAATAGAGCTGCTGGCACGCCTTCTTCATTTATACAAAGCTCAGTTGTGGCTACACTAGGAGAACTGGGAACAACTCTAGGCACTGGTAATCCTATATACTTGGAAATCTGGGTATTATATGAGGCATTGGTACACTGTACCCTAAAATAGCACCACCATTGAATCAAGCTTTGGGTACAGCTAGAAACTAGGTATGATGCCAAGCTTTAGTAGCACACGCCTGCTTTACCAGATGCATTTTGGGGACTGCTACCCTCTAGCTAGAGTACTGGGTACACACTTTGCAGCTAAAATATTTGATATAGTACATAATGGTAATCCACAGCTGGAGATGTGGGAGAGTACTAAGTACAAAACTGGGGCCTCTGCCAGAGCAAGGAGGTCCTGCTGTTTTAGTTGGGTAGGAAAGGAAATAAAAATGACTCTTAACGTGTGGTATCTGAACACTGAGAAGAAGCTTAATGGCCCAATCACTGTGGGGAAGGAATAGTTCAGAGTAAAAAGGGGAGAATGGATGAATTGAACCTGATAGTATATTCTGACACAAACTTAAGACAAGCCTAGTTTATCTGGTGGTGCCTAGAATTCGCTGTGCATACTGACCAAGATTGAAATCCCGCTTCACTCTTTTGCTTACTCTCCTCTAGGAATTTAAAAGAGATGCAGCTGAACTCCTGATGTGGATCGATGAAAAGTACGAGATTGCTTCAGATGAATCATACCGAGACCCCACAAACATCCTTCGCAAACTGAAGCGACATGAGGCCATGGAGAAGGAGGTGATGGCAAACCAAATCCGAGTGGAGGAGCTGAAGCAGGTACGGTTGTGTCTGTTAACAGACGCTCCCTTAAACTACAGCCCAAGACCATTCCCAGTCATTGACTCAGAAGTACAGGCTGTCATGCAATCTGGATCTTGTTTAATGCCATAACTTACTGTGGCATTGAGGATTAATTCCAGAAACATAAGGGATACATTAAGTGACTGGGATAAACATAAAAATGTCTCCTATGACCATGATTGAAATATTTTGAGGTGCAGCTTGGCTTTTTTGAATGATTTTTATTTATTTAAGGAACGTGGACAATGCAGCCATATCCAATTGCCCTTGAGAGAATGATGGAGAGCTACTTTGTTTTAACCAGTACAGTACCTCTGGTAAAGGTTCTCCCAAATTGCTGTTGGGTAGGGAGTTAGAGAGTTTTGAACCAGTGTCAATGAAGGATTAGAGAGAGATTTTCAAGTCAGGATGGGGTGTATTTGGAGGTGAACCACCAGGTGGTCTTCCCATGCATCTGCTGCCCTTGCCCTTCTTGGTGGTAAAGATCATGAATTTGGGGGTGCAATGGAGAGGCCTGAACAAGTAACTGCAATATATTTTGTAGATGCTACATACTGGAGTCACTGCACTGATGGGGTACCAGTCAAGTGGATGAAAATAATAATAGAAACTTCAATTGCTAGAAATTTGAAATAAAAATAGAAAATGATTGGTCTCAGCAAGTCGGGCAGCATCTGTGGATAGAGAAACATACTTAATATTGCATAACAAAGACCCTTTGTAACAACTAGGAAAGAGGCAATACTAGTTTTATGTTGTAGAGAAGGTGGGGGAAGAGTGGATAGGATAAAGGGAATATCTCTGGTTGGGTGAGACCAGGATTGCTGTAGGGATGAGTTGTGAATATTATCCAGTCAATGGATTAATGGGAGGCTGTTAGAGAGTGGGATTGCAGACAAAGCAACATGAAATGATATAAAATGTAGGGCTGTGTGACATGCCCAGCAGGTCAGTCCATGCTAATGGAGAGAGAGAAATTGAGCCAATATCACAGATGGATAACTTACAGCAGAAATGGCCAGTTTTAATACAGACAGAGAAAGCAAGTTACCTAAAGTCCAGAAGGAAAATGAAATATGTTTCTCAAGCTTACATTGGGCTTCACTGTACCAGAGCAGAATGCAACAGACAATGGATCACAATGGCAATGGGATGGAGAAATCAAGTAGGAATCAACAGAGAGCTCTGAGTCAACCCTGTGAACTGAACACAGGTGCTCCACAAGCATCAGTCACCCAATCATTTCTCCAATGCAGAGGAGACCACATTGTGAGCACTGAATGCATTATACTACATTGGAAGAAATAAATTGCTACTTCCTTGGAAGGACAGCAGATCTCATCTGCCTATTGCATACTTCCTTAGCTGGTTCATCATGTGTGTAGTCCCATTACGATGAAGTACAATTCTGCTGCTATAGATGACTTCTGTAGGTGCCCAGTTTTTTAATGTGCACATCTATTCTACATCAATAGCATAATAGTAGCGCTACACAAAATGATGGGAACTGCCTTGGTGTGAAAAGGAAACTTTTGTCTTCACAAGAGCTGTGTGGTAATCACTCTTACCAGTATTGTCATGGCATCTGCAACAGGTAGATTAGTGAGGATGAGATGAAATAGGTTTTTCCCTTCAGTTTGTTCGCGCACCAAGTTTGGCAGCTGAATAAGCAATGTGATTTGTGTCCCTTATCTATCTCTCTCTCTCCCTCTCCCTCTCCCTCTCCCTTTCTTTGTCTGTCTCTCCCTCTCTCCCTCTCCCTCTCCCTTTCTTTGTCTGTCTCTCCCTCTCCCTCTCTCTCTCCCTCTCCCTCTCCCTTTCCCTTTCTTTGTCTGTCTCCCTCTCCTATATACATTTCACACAGCATGTTTTGCTTATCTCATCTTCCAAGAGGAATGCAGCCTGGTTTCTCTGGGGTCTGTTATCTTTGGAGCTTTGCTGAAAACAATCTTTTAAATTAATGAATGATATTTTAACTTTCTGATGTTCTTTTTGTCCTCTTAATTGTCCATTTAACTCCTACTGTTTTATTGGCATTAGTACAATTGGGCATTAAGTACACAAGCCTTTCTCATTATAATGAGTTTGCAGTTTTATTTCACATTAAGGATATAATAACCAAAAGCCTATGGTGCTAACTAGCCATGCTTGGAGATGAACATTGAAATACATTGTCTCCTGCTATTCTCAGCACTTCTTACAAGTATTGTTAAACATGGATACTTCATTGCATGTGGTGTTAATGTATCTTTTGCTTGTGTTGTGTTTGCATCATTAGACAGGACACAATCTCATCCATGAGAACCATTATGCCAGGGATGTCATCAAATCCCAGCTTGTGACGCTGAGCAGGAAGTGGGAAGAGCTGCTCAATAAAATGGGGGAACGTGGGGATAAAATGAGACAAGCTGGACAACAGGAACAGCTGATGGAGCTGCTGCAGGTGAGAGCACTTGTTCTTTTACCCAGTATGAGCGTAATAGCATGGGTACAAAACTCATGGACAATATTGGACATTGGTTGGACTGAATAAACCTGCGCCATGGTTACGACAATCATAGAACAGTACAGTACAATACAGGCCCTTCGGCCCACAATGGTGTGCCGACCTTTAAACCTCGCCTAAGTCAATCTAACCCCTACCTCCCACATATCCGTCTATTTTAAATTCCTCCATATGCTTATCTAGCAATCTCTTGAATTTGACCAATGTACCTGCCTCCACCACCACCCCAGGCAGTGCATTCCATGCCCCAACCACTCTCTGGGTAAAAAGCCTTCCTCTGATATCTCCCTTGAACTTCCCACCTATTACTTTAAAGCCATGCCCTCTTGTATTGAGCATTGGTGCCCCGGAAAAGAGGCACTGGCTGTCTACTCTATCTATTCCTCTTAATATTTTGTACATGTCTCCCGCAATCCTCCTTCTCTCCAAAGAGTAAAGCCCTAGCTCCCTTAGTCTCTCCTCATAATGCATACTCTCTAAACCAGGCAGCATCCTGGTAAATCTCCTCTGCACCCTTTCCAACACTTCCACATCCTTCCTATAATGAGGTGACCAGAACTGAACACAGTACTCCAAGTGTGGTCTAACCAGAGTTTCGTAGAGCTGCATCATTACCTCGTGGCTCTTAAACTTGATCCCACGACTTATGAATGTTAACATCCCATAAGCTTTCTTAACTACCCTATCCACCTGTGAGGCAACTTTCAGGGATCTGTGGATATGAACCCCCAGATCCCTCTGCTCCTCCACACTACCCAGAATCCTGCCATTAACTTTGTACTCCGCCTTGGAGTTTGTCCTTTCAAAGTGTACCACCGCACACTTCTCCGGATTGAACTCCATCTGCCACTTCTCAGCCCAGCTCTGCATTCTATCGATATCCCTCTGCAACCTTCGACAATCCTCCACACTATCCACAACACCACCAACCTTTGTGTCATCTGCAAACTTGCCAACCCACCCTTCTACCGGCTCATCCAAGTCATTAATAAAAATCACGAAAAGCAGAGGTCCCAGAACCGATCCTTGTGGGACACCGCTAGTCACAGCCCTCCAATCTGAATTCACTCCCTCCACCACAACCCTCTGCTTTCTACAGGCAAGCCAATTCTGAATCCACACGGCAAAGCCTCCCTGGATCCCTTGGCCTCTGACCTTCTGAAGAAGCCTACCATGTGGAACCTTGTCAAATGCCTTACTAAAATCCATGTAGACCACATCTATTGCACTACCCTCATCAATCTGCCTGGTCACCTCCACAAAGAACCCTATCAGGCTTGTGAGACAAGATCTGCCCTTCACAAAGCCATGCTGGCTGTCCCTGATCAGACCATGATTCTCTAAATGCCCATAGATCCTATCTCTAAGAATCCTTTCCAACAGCTTGCCCACGACAGATGTAAGGCTCACTGGTCTATAATTCCCTGAACTATCTCTACTACCTTTTTTGAATAAGGGGACAACATTTGCCACCCTCCAATCCTCCGGTACCATTCCCGTGGACAACGAGCTCTCAAAGATCCTAGCCAATGGTTCAGCAATCTCCTCCCTCACCTCTCGGAGCAGCCTGGGGAATATTCCATCAGGCCCCGGGGACTTATCTGTCCTAATATTTTCTAACAGCTCCAACACTCTCATCATCCTTCTGCTCTTCACATAAGTGACAAGTAAGGTGTTTCCATCCACTCATGTGAACCATCTGGAGAATCAGCATTGGAATGCTACTTGTTGAATGTGCATTCCATTATTTACCTGGCAATGGTATTGTGTTCAGAGTGTACTTGAGAAGATGGAATATTATATTTTCATGACTTAGATTACCCAAGCATTTTAGGGCCAATGAGCTAGATTTGACTTTTTTTTAAAGTCATAGTAGTTAGAAGACAGATGTTGATCATGTCATAAGCAATATAAATAGCAGGAATAGACCATTTTGTCCTTGACCCTAATCATTCTTTCAGTAAAATCATTGCCAGTCCTGCTCCTCATCCAATTTTGCAGCCATCTGAGTCATAGAGTTATACAGCACAGAAACAGGCCTTTCGGCCCAACTCCTCCATGCAGACCATTCTCAATGTCTCTCATCTCTGTTAATGTCCCAAACTTCTGTCAATGCTAGTCTTGAATATACTTAATGATTGAGCATCTGGATCTCTCTGGAAGAACTTTTAAAGATTCAAAATCTTCTGAAGAAAGACACCTCACTCTTAAGAGCAGACCTCTTTTTCTGGAACTGGGGTCCCTGAATCCAGACTTCCATCTGGAGGAAAACCTTTCAGCATCTCTCCTTACAGTTCCTCTCAGAAAGAGCTCATCTCATTCTTCTAAGCTGCTGTGAGTATATGCCCAGCTTGCTCCACTGCATCACCATCTGGTCTCTTCTAAATTGAAAAAACCAAATGCAGAATGGGTGATCAATTTGCAGGGTACCTGTGTTCATTCCACAGTAAGTAATGGCGGCACGGTAGCGTAGCGGTTAGCGCGACGCTATTACAGCGCCAGCGATTGGGTTTTGACTCCTGTCACCGTCTGTAAGGCGTTTGTACGTTCTCCCGTGTCTGCGTGGGTTTCCTCTGGGTGCTCCGGTTTCCTCCCACATTCTAAAGATGTACGGGTAGGTTAATTTGGGGTCTAAAAAGTGGGCGGCGCGGACTTGTTGGGCCGAGAGGGCCTGTTACCATGCTGTAAATAAAATTTTAAAAAAATTAAAAACCCTGAGCTTCCTGTTGCCTGCCGCTTGAATTCTCCATCACACTCTGACCTATCTGTCTGTGGCCTCCTACCCTGTTACAACAAGGTCCAATGCAAGCTTGAGAATCAACACTTCATCGTCTGCCTGGGTATATTTCAGCCTTTCAGACTCAATATTGGATTCTTCAACTTTAGGTAACTCATTCTTGCTTTCTATCTGTGTCAGAACTGGCTACTTCTATCAGTCATCCATCTGTGATTTTATCTCAGTTCTTCTTTCTCTATCAGTATGGTCTGGCCCGATGGGCATGTCCCACAACCTACTAATAAAAACATGCAACATAGATAAAGAAGCATAATCAGCTCAAACCTTTCAGCATCTCACCCTTCCAGAGATATTCCCTTTGTTCTACCCATCCCTCCCTCACCTTGTCTGCAACTGAAAACAAACTTGATTTCTCATTTTCCCAGTTCTGATGAAGGGTCTAGGACCTGATACATTTACTCTTATTTCACAGGTGCTGCTTGACCTGCTGAGTGTATCCAGCATTTTCTGTTTTTATTTCAGATTTCCAGTATCTGCGAGTTTTGTTTTAGATTTTTCAGTATACCAAAGTACAAGGTCTAGCTAACAGTATTTCATCTCTTTCGAGGTTTGATTGTAATTGAATTTCGACTGACTCTTTCTAGGATGCCAAAGCAAAGCTGGAACAAATTGAGAAGATGCTCCAGAACAATGACACGGGTCATGATCTGCGTTCGAGCAGACTCCTACTGAAGGAACACAAGTGGCTGGAGGGTGACATGCGTGAACTAGCAGAGAAAATGAACAGCATTGTAAATCGTGCCAAGAAGATGGCGACCGGCCACTTTGATTCACATAGAATACTGGAACAGACGCAGAAGCATCTCAACTGGTGAGACTGTTTGGTTGGGGAAGGAGGGGAGGGTGGAATGGGGAGGTGAATGGTCAAATTGGAATGGATGGATGGATGTGTGCTTGAAGAGCAGTGAAGCAATGAGACATTGACACTGAGCCTTTGCCTTGGAGTGCTTTGATGGGGAGAGTGGAATGGACACACTGGTGCTCTGGCTCTAGGGAATTGGACTGGGGAGCTGGCACTTAACATCTGCAGTGTAGGCAGGGAGGGCTTGGAATGGGGACATAGGCACTTGGATGGAGGGAAGGGAATGGAGATGTGCATGCACTGGGTCCGGGAAGTGGAATGGGGACATTGTGCTCAGATTCTCAGAGTGGAATGGAGTCCTTGCTGCTTGGGATGTTAGGCAGTGGAATGTGGATCCTGGTCCTTGGAATCTCTGGGAGTGGAAGGGGGATCCTGGTTCTAGGGATGTTGGGGAGAGGAATAAGAATCCTGGTTCTCAGAATTTCAGGAATGGGGATTCCACTTCTCAGGATGTTGGGGAGAGGAATGAGGATCCTAGTGCTTGGAATCTCTGGGAGTGAAATGGTGATCCTGGTTCTTGGAATGTAGAGGAGTGAGATGGGAATCCTGGTGCTCAGATTCTCTGGGAGTGGAATGGGGATCCCAGTTCTCAAGACCTAGGGAAAGACTGGCATTTCAAATTTCTTGTGAGGAGCTGGTCAAGTTTGAAGCTTGCCAGATCATGAAATCAGTCCCTGCATCATCTTCACATACCCAATAATTTTAGTTTTAAAATAATGCTTCACTAATTTAACTACCAATCCTCCACCTGGATCAAAGAGTCAATTGTTTCAAAGTTCCTTAACTTTATGCTCTCTTACCCATCCACCTGCCCACACAGGTTTGAATCTCTCAAGATACCCCTGGAACAGAGAAGGAAACTCCTGGAAGCAATGGTGGCTCTGTATGAGTTCCATCACAACAGTGATTTGGACATGCAGTGGATTGCTGAGCGCATGCCAAATGCTTCCTCAAGTAACTATGGCAAGTCCCTGGACACAGCACAGAGCCTGCTGCAGAAACAGAAGGTTGGGCTCTCTTTGCTGTTAGTTTGGCGCTGAGTCTGGGTCTTAGGAGGTTTCCAGCATGTAGCTGTTACTGGACCTAGTTAGTGGGGCATGTCTATTGGCTCTGTTTAGAGACTGAAGGACTCTTAATACTTGGGTTCTGCAGCTGATGGAATGCATATGCTTGAATACACTTTAAAAAATATAAAGGTTCCACACAGCTGAATGGTAACCTCAGTGTAATTGAGTACAGTTTTATGCAATAGGATTGAATGCTGGTTGGGGGAAGGAGTTTGTCTGGTATTGTGCTGTATGATGTATTCTGGGAAGGGGAAGGCATCCAATAATGTACTGCAGGATTGGTTGCTGGGCTGGGCTTGAGGAGCAGCACAATTCTGTTCTATACCATTGGTTGCTAGGATGGGATGGGGGGGGGGTGGGGAGTGTAAGTACGGTATTGTGTTATATGATTGGCTACAGATGGAGGTGATATTTGTACAGTATTATGCTATATGATTGGATTCTATGTTGGGATAGAGTTGATGGGGTATTGTACACTGTTTGGAAGTTGGGGATGGGGTACAGTAACTACCAGCCTGTGCAATGGGATTCTAGAATTGTACAGGCTTATTTCTCCTTCCTCCTATGTTCTGTACTTAGCCTTTCTTACCCCCACTTCATCCCCATATGTGGTGCAAGCTTGTTATTTGGTCCTTTTGTAACCATGATCCTTTTCCTGGTGCAGGAGCTACAGGTTGAAGTGAACACCCACAAACAGCAGATCCAGAAGGTACTGGAGATTGGAAGGCGTATGATCAGCTCTGAGCACCTCATGGCCCAGGGCATCGAGGGCAAGTGCATGGAGCTCCAGACCAGCTGGGAGGGACTGGAGAGAGCCTGCAATGACAGGAGAAAGAAATTACAACAATCTGTACGGTTCCACCAGGTAGGTTTGGTCATAGAGAACAAATTATGATGGGACATGTGCAGTCAGCACAGTCTAGTGAGTGAGGTGTTCCCTGTACCACAGACAGGAATACAAATAGGGCACCAAGCCACCGATTAGCATGGACCTGGAAAGTGTGCTTTGCTGAGCATTGCTCTTTGATACTTTGGGAAATGAGAATGCCAATTGGTCAGCACATTTGGTGTTGTTCATTAGGAATGAAGGAGTTACAGATGCAGGGGTTCTACTTTCTACATGTCTAGTCACGGATACATTCCTTCTTATGGCTGTCACTATAACATTCCTGATTCCATCTCCCTCCCCCACCTGACTCCACCTGCCAATCATCCCTCCTCACCTGGACCCACCTATCTCTTGCCAGCTCTTGCCCCACCCACCCTCCTCACCTCTGGATACTGGCCCTCTGTATTATGGAGGTCGTGGCTGTCACGTGACAACACTGCCCCCACCTGGTCTGATGATAGCACTGCCCCTTCTTGGTCGGAAGGCTCACCACTGTCAATCAAGGTTTGGCTCCACTCCCACCCATCCGGACACACTTGACCATTGGCCCTTTTGAACTACCTGGGCTGGACCACTCTCAGCCCTCCAGCACGATAAAGCGTGCCGCATGTGCTTGGTTCTCCCTCTTTTGTCTCTGAGGGATGCCCTGTTGGTAAGCTGTGTACTATTTAAGAGAAGTTAGTTAAGGACCCCTGGGAGCATAGAGCTGTGCCTGCACTGAGTCAAGGGGGTGGCGGGTAGCATATTGCTTTTCCTTGATTGTTTGTACCTAGTTCGTTGTGTGTGTGTGTGTGTGTGTGTGTGTGTGTGTGTGTGTGTGTGTGTGTGTGTATTTTACTCTTGTTGCAATTCTCCCACACTCGCTATCACCGGTGTGTGTGTTGTTCCCGTTACCCTTTCCCTGCATTTGTCTTTGGTCTTTGTAAATAAAATCCTTCCTTGCCACACTGTGTTCTGAGTCCTTTACTTCCAAGACCTCAGACTTGTCTCACAACACCCTCTCCCCCAATCCTTCAGTCCAGATGAAGGGTCTCGACCCGAAACGTCGACTATCCATTTCCCTCCACGGATACTGCCTGACCAGTTGATTTCCTCTGGGAGCTTGTTCTTTGTTCCACATTCCGGCATCTGCAGTATCTTATGTCTCCACTATACATTCCTCTCCTGGTGATGCAACTCCTTGCTCATTCGACCACCTACCAGCCCCCATCTCACCCCTGTCTCTCCTCTTTGTATCGCTATCTTCTCCCTCACTCTCAGTTCTGATGTAGGGTCTCGACCTGAAATGTCAACCATTGCTTCTCCCTCCCACAGATACTGCTCAACTCAGAGTTCTTCCAGCAATCTATAGTTTTGCTCCAGATTCCAGCGTCTGCAGTCTCTTGTGTCTCCCTAGCCATCCTACTCAATTTATGCTCCCTTGCAGCAGGTAAACTGTCTCCACAAGAACCAATATATACTACTGCAGGAACATCTTCCTAACTCCCTCAGCCTCTTGCTATGATACACTGCCCATGCAGATACACCCTTCTTCCAACAGCCAATACACAATGATCCTGAACAAGTGCATCTCACTCCCAATTGCTCCTAATAACAGTAACTAATACCTTGACATTAATTTAGTTCCTTGCAGATGTTTCAGAGCTGGAAGCCTGGGCAGTAGAAAAACTCCAGCTTGTTTCGAGCGAAGATTATGGAAAGAATGAAGCTGTTACTCAAAAGCTGGTCAAGAACCATAAAGTAAGTGTTATCTTTGATGTTAATTAGAAGGTGCCTTGGGTCCCATATTTCCAGAGAGGAACATGGGGCTCCCAGAGAAAACCTGCTCAAACTAATAGGAAATAAATATTGAAACACACCAATCTGTAAATTACAGCTTATTTATTAAGCTGGTGAATCTTCTGTGGTGTTGTTCATAATAGGTAGTAGGATTCATCCTGTCTTCTCTATATGCTTTTTCTGCCTATATCTCTTTTCTCTTTGCCACTTTAGAGAATTCTTCGCAGGAATCATGAGAGTGGCTGAGAATTCTGTGGATTTGGCCCATGGTCTGGTAACTTCTGAAGGTTACTGGGGCTCCATGAGCTTTAAAATAAACTCTTCTTCTTGGACAGTCCTTCAGAATCAAGAATAACTTGATTCCACTCCAGTTCTGACTTGGCTGATGTAGGATCAACACACTCTACTTTGGATGGAGCAGGAGCAGCTTGATAGGGTGGATCATTTGGGAGACTGTGTCCTCCTCCTGCAGTTTTAGTGTGGCCATGAATTGCTGATGAAGAAATTCAAGGGTCTCAACACCTTCCTTCTCCATTTTGAGTTCTCATGGGCCAGAGATTCCATGAGTTGATGAAGATTTAAATTGTTTTGAGGAAGTTTTGGGAATATCTTTGAAGCATTTTTGTGTTCACATTGGCTTTTTCAGCCTAATGGTTGAAATGCAATGTTTTTGGCACATGTTACCGGACCTGGGAGAAATGCACATGAGCAATGTGCAGATTATCGTGCTTGGGGCCCTCAACAACCAACTGGGTGGCTGGCAAGTTGCCTGTACAAAAGTACCAAATCCCCCAGGTAGGGTAATCATTTTTCCAAACTGGGTTTGGAGAGGTGTATGGTGAAAGCAGACTAAAATAGCCAGAATGGAAAATGTAGTTTGTGTAGTGTAATGAAGTAATTATTTTTGCTTTAACAATAACAGATGTATACTAAAATGCAAAAAACATGTGTATGTAATTACAGCAAACATGACATCATACTTCTGAGGAACCTTCAGACAGCTTTTGTAAATAATATATTAACCCTGTTTAGATTCATCACCAAGGCTCAAGGGCTTGAGTGGTGGTGGTGGTTGGGCAGAGGGGGCAAGAGGGGGCTCCCCTGTTTGCCCTTCTCCTCCTCCCCCCTCCTTCCCTCCTCTCTTCCTTCTCCCCACCTCCTCCTCCCCTTCCCCTCCTCCCCTCGCCCCCTCCTCCCCTCGCCCCCTCCTCCCCTCGCCCCCTCCTCCCCTCGCCCCTCCTCCTCTCGTCCCCTCCTTCCCTCCCCCCTCCTTCCCTCCCCCATCCCCTCCCCTCTTCCCCTCCACCCTTCCTCTCCTTCCCTCCTCCCCTTCCTCCCCTCCTCCTCCCCGCCTCCTCTCTTCCTCCTCCCTGCCTCCTCTCTTCCTCTCTGAATCCTCTCCTCCTCCCCTTCCCCTCCTGCCACCCCTTCTCCTTTTCTCCCCACCACCCCCCTTTTTCTCCCCTATCTGTCTTTTCTGTAACCCCCAACCCATTGAATCTGCACCATTGAATCTGCACTTGTCTTGATAATGTATGTTAGTGACCAGCTCTTCACAATCCCCTGCTTCCTCTTATTTTCATTCAGGAGGGTGAACTTGCATTTGTTTAGCACCTTTTTTATAGTATAGCATCCCAAGCCCCTTTCACATGGGTAATTCAAACAAAAAAAGCTTGAAGCAATAAGTGACTATTATTACATGATGAATATAGAAGTACAGTGTTGAATGAGCTCATCTTTTGTGGAAGAAGTTAGGCCATCAACAGAGGATTGGGATAGTCCAGTCTGCACTAACAAATGGCACCCATGAAGATTTCAATAACACAGTCACAAGATAAGAGTGTAGATGGGAGACATTGAATGGGTGAAAGTTACACGTTCAGCACTGTGGCACAGCAGTTAGGACTGCTACAGCACAGCTCTAGGGACCCAGCTCAATCCTGAGCCCTGGTGCTATCTGTGTGGAGTTCGCATAATCTTCCTTTGACCGCATGGGTTTCTCCTGTGTGCTTTGGTTTCCTCCCAAGATTTGCTGGTTGGTAGGTTAAATGGCCGCTGTAAATTGCCCCTAGTGTGCAGGTAGGTGATAGGAGAATCAAGGGGGAGTTGACAGGCATATGAGAAAGGTTATGGAGGATTGTGAGATTGCTGTGTGCCAGCATATGCCAAAGTGGCTGAATGGCCTCATTCTATGTCATAAGGAAAATATGAGAAAGGTGAAAAATAAAGGTGGCTTATTCAGGACTGGACATTGGAAAAGCAGTATGACAATGCAGGTGACAGAAAAGTAAAGTTAGGTGTCTTCTGCCCACACATGGCAGCTGACCCCATCTCCATGAATGATGGTGTTAAGGGACAACATGTGGTTTTGGAAAGGGAGAGGTCAGGTTTAGATCATTGAGGGAATCAAAGAGGTGACAGATGAGTAGAAAAGCAGTTTCTGGAGATTCTTTGGCTATGACTGGATAAATAGCAAGGAATGATGATTGGGGGAGAATGATATGGTCATCTGATGTAAGGAAGGTTACAGAGGGTTATTTTACCAGATAGGATTTAATTCACAATTAGGCCCATTTCAGTGCCATAACAGGGATGGAGACCCAATGGGTGAGGTTCAAATTGGAATTCTGAGTAATGCATGCACTGGTTGGAGATGGGGTGGTAGTTTACAAGGACAAACATGGTTACTATCAGTAAACAGGGAGGAATTACCATGTGACAGTTTGATGGGAGCTAGATTAATGTTATTAGAGATGCTGCCAGCAACACAGGCAGTCAGATGGGGACTACTGTAGATGAGATGCATTTAGTGACAAAGGTAAGAGTTGATAGGAGATAACAATCGAGTTTTATTTCAGGCATGGCTGAAATACTTTATGACTAACTTGCAGAAATAATGCTCCAGCTACACAAAGCCTGGTTCGATCAATTCTGGATTTCTGGCTACTACACCTAAGAATATACTGGCTTTGGAAGGAGTGCCATGCAGATACAGAACATTAAAAGGTCTCAAAGGGTTACGTTATGATGGGGATTGTATAAACTGGTCTTAGAGCATAGAACATGGGACAGTGCAGCATAGGAACAGACCCTTCGGCCCACAATGTTGTGTCAAATTAATTAAACTAGTAATTAAATGCCTAACTAAACTAATCCTTCCTGCCTACATAATGTCCGTATCCCTCCATTCTCTGCACATTTATGTGCCTAAGATCCTCTTAAACACCTCTATCGTATTTGCCTCCATCACCACCCCCGGCAACGCATTCCAGGCACCCACCACTCTCTGTGTAAAAAAACTTTCCCCATACATCTACTTTGAACTTATCACCTCTCACCTTAAATGCATGCCCTCTGGTACTAGACATTTCGACCC
The DNA here is from genome assembly GCF_009764475.1 of Pristis pectinata. Taxonomy (NCBI): domain Eukaryota; kingdom Metazoa; phylum Chordata; class Chondrichthyes; order Rhinopristiformes; family Pristidae; genus Pristis; species Pristis pectinata. The sequence continues at coordinate 85,190,197 of NC_067405.1, forward strand.
TGGGAGAAAGATACTGGCTGTCTATTCTACCTATGCCTCTCATAATCTTATAAACCTCTATCAGGTCTCCCCTTGGCCTCTGCCACTCCAGAGAAAGCAACCCAAGTTTGTCCATCCTCTCCTTATAGCACATGCCCTCTAATCCAGGCAATAAATCTCTTCTGCATTCTCTCCAAAGCCTCCACATCCTTCCTAAAATGGGGGCGACCAGAATTGAATGCAGTATTCCCAATGCGGCCTAACTGGAGTTTTATAAACCTACACTTCCCAACGCTTGAACTCAATGCCTTGACAAATAAAGGCAAGCATGCCATATGTTTCCTTTACCACCCTATCAGCCTGTGCAGCCACTTTCAGGGACCTATGGACTTTGTCCCCAAGATCCCTCTGTACTTCAACACTGTTAAGGGTCTTGCCATTAACAGTGTACTGTCTCTTTCCATTTGTTCTCCCAAAGCGCAACACCTAATATTTGGCTGGATTAAACTCCATCTGTCATTCCTCCACCCTTATCTTGTATTCCCTGGAATATTAAAAGGGTGATTTGATCAAGAGGCTTAGGATTTTGAAAGGAATTGATTGGATGTTGGAAATCTTTCTCCACTGGTGAGAAAGTCTGGGACAGGAGATCATAACTGTACAATTAGAGTCGGACCATTCAGAATAGAACACTATGGGAGGTATATCTGAGCTTGATTGACTATTGCTAGTCAAGATTATCAAGAGTTTTGGAACTAAGGCGTGGAGGTGGGTGAAATGCAGGTTAGCCACGATCTCATTAACTGATGGAAAGGACCCGAGGGGCTGAATGGCCTACGTGTTCATATATAAATGTCAACCATTAATGCTGTGTGAAATTAGTATGGTACAATAAGCACATGGAACAAGTGCTCTGCACCTTAAACTCTGCAATATGATTGAAAGGCAGCCAATGTTCATTGTAGTTAAAAAATATATATTAATGTTAAACAGTTCCTGGCCTCTTATTTGTAAAAATGCAGCTGCAGACATTGTGCTGATGTAAACTATGTGAATGCTGGCAATGCACAGCAGGTCAGCACCTAACAAAGGAAAAGCATATTAATATCTGGCTGCAGCCCCTAATGAATAGCCAAGTCCCAACACCAGCCCATCTTTTTCCTTCAAATGCTGACTGTCCTGTTCTCGTTCTGGCTACCACACAGAACCAGAACATGATTTTTGGAATGTTCTCAGAATATACTGCCTGCAGCATGCAAAAGGTGTGGGATCTGTCACCAGGCACTGGGCTTATGTCCTGCACAACAACCAAGCTGGATGTTACAGTGTTTCACTGTATAATGTGGATTGCAGAAGTGTGACTTTTTCCCACTTATGCATCTATTGTATTCTTTAATCTGCTCAATCTTCCTCAGGCTCTGGAGGGGCAGATCCAGAATACCTGTGGCCTTGCTGAGGAGCTGCAAAGAAATTCCCAGGATCTTCCACTCAGAGGGCTCATCACATTCGACATGGTGGATGAGCCTCAGGAGCACCTTCGTAGGCAGCTGAAGGAGCTACACGAGCATTGGACCATCAGGTACATTAATGAGGAATCCTCCAAGCCTCTTTGCTCCTCATGCCTTCTGTGTGACTAAAAGCTGGTTCAACATAGAGTCACACAACACAGAAACAGATCCTTTGGCCTACCATGTCCATGCTGTCCATTATACCTATCTACGCTAGAGCCTTCTAGGTCTTAATGATTCAAGTATCTGGATGTTTAAATGTTGTGAGAGTATCTGCACCCATTGCCAGTTCAGTCAACACATTCCAGACCTCAACCACCCTTGTGGGGAAGAAGAAACTTGCCCTCAAATCCCCTCCAAAGCTACCTCTCACCTTAAACCTTGTCTTCTTCTCATAGACACCCCCAACAGGGGAACACGATTTTTACTATCTACTCCCTCATAATTTTATATAACTACCAGTTTATTCCTCAGCCTCTTCTGCTCCAGGAAGAACAAACCCAGTCTGTTCAGTCTCTCCTTAATTGAAATGCTCCAATATAGACAACATCCTGGTGAAATGGAGACACAAGAGACAGCAGAGACTGGAATCTGGGACAAAAAAAAACAGCTGGAGGAACTCAGGAGGTCAGGCAGCATCAGTGGAGGCAAATGGGCAGTCAGTCCAGTTCAGGTCAAGACCGAAAACATCAGCTGTCCATTTACCTCCACAGATGCCACCTAAGCCCCTGAGTTCCTCCAGCAGTTTGTTTTTTTGCTCTAACATCCTGGTGAACCTCCTTTGCATCTTCTCCAGCACATTCACATGCCCCCTATAGTGTGGTAGCTGGAAATGCACACAATACTCTGAACCAATGTTTTATAAAGTTGCAACATGACATCCCAGCTCTTATATTCTATTTCATGGCCAGCGAAAACAAGCATCTCATATGCCTTCTCCACCTTGTCCATCTGTGCTGCCACTTTTAGGACTGGTACCCCCAAACACCCTCTATTTTTCAACATCCCTTGGCCCCTACACTTTATTGAATACATCCCACCCTTGTTTGCCTTCCCAAAGTGCATCACCTCATATTTGTCAATTAAATTCCATTTGGCATGGATCCATCCAAACTTTCCAACTGATCTATATCATGCTGTGGCCTTCGACAATCCTTCATGCTATCAATAACACCACCAATTTTCATACCATCTGCAGTTCATATCATAATGTTTTAACGTTTTGCTAATAACTTTTTTATCAGTTAACTACGATCACTATTTTAATTAAACAGCCAGGTCAATCTTGTGTTAGTAGCAAAGATAGTTTCTCCATGTAAATCACTGTTCTGTGATTTGTACATAAAACTGTGTGTGCATGCATGTGCATTGTTAGCTGTGATATCTGTAGAGTCTGGGCACATGACAATCAGTGTTGTGTACACAAGGGCACTTTAGATGGAATAAATGTATCATTGAAGTTACGAAGCTAATTTGATGGGAAATGTGCTCAATTCTCAGGATGCAGAAGCTGGAAGAAACACTGTTATTCTACGAGTGTCTGCGGGAATTGGGGGAACTTGAGGAATGGGTCACACAGCAGCTGCAGGCAGCCAGCTCTGAGGATTATGGAAATGATCACCAACACATCCTGGTAAAAATGGCTTCAACTCTTATGACTTGTCTTTATAACTGTTAATTCCTTCCATTTACATTCCTCAAAGCTCTATCACCACTGACTCTGTGCAGACAGTGGAAGGCTTCAATCTCACAAGTTGGTCACTGAGTGCCTGAATTATCATGCATGTCTGACTCTATATCATTTTATATATGGTTCCAGTAACTCCAAACTCAGCCTTTCCAATGCTTACCTCTCTCTCCTGCATGTCACCTATATGAATAACTCACCATTCAGAAATCTGCTATCTTAATCCAATCCCACACCATGTTTGCCTCACGCATCATTTGTAGCTCTTGGTAACTGTCATAGGCTTCATACCCCAGGCACTGTCCACTGCTTCTGCTTCTACTTCTGCTGCCTGCCCGAGCTCACCTTATGAACCCAGCCATTCTGCTCTGGGTCACACTCACTAACTCACTCATTGTGTTCTATCTCACAACCAACCCCCACCTCATACGTTTTGTGATACTTGGGTTCAAGACGTATTCACCAATGATATATTGACCTATAAGCTGCAGGAGGAGGAATCATAGAAGGCTAAGCCCAGGAGGAGACTATTCATCCTGTCGTTCCTGTTCTGGCTGTTTGAAAGAACCATCCAATTTAATCTCACACCCCCATTTTTAATCCATGCAAATTCATCCTCTTCAATTTCAAGTTTTCTTTTATAAGTTTAGAGGAATCAGATTCTGCCACTCTTTAAGGTAGTATCTCAGATCTTTATCAACCCTCTATATGAATGAAGTTCTCCCCACTTTTCCTCTTGCCAATTAAGACAAATCAATGACGTTTCGATACCAACCCACTCGCCTGAGGGAGCAATTTCTATCTATTTGCTCTGCCACAAATCCTCACAATTTGGACTATCTCTGTTAGGTTTCCCCTTAACATTCTCCTATCTAAAGACAACTGCCATTTCTCCAGTCTCTGCATGTAACTGAATTCTCTCATCAAGGTATTATCTTGATAAACCTCTGCACGCTCCCCAGGAATTTAACATGCTTCCTAGAATAGTGTCCAAAACTGTGCACAATACTCCATGGGAGGCCTATACAGAGACTTGTAAATGTTTAACTTTACCTCCTATTTACCCCTACTTTGCTTCCAGTTCCCCTATTTTCCATAGGTAGGTATCCCACATGATTTTTTTTAAGCGCCACCTTCAAAGATTTGGAAATATGCACTCCCTGCTGTTTCAGTCCTGAAATTAGTTACATTTAGACAATACTGCCTCACTGTGTTGTTCCTTCCAAAGATCTTCACTTTATCCTTTCAGTGCTAAATTGAATAATTTCACCACTTTGTCTATGTTTTCTTGAAGCCTTTTGCTCCCCAGTTACTATTTACTACTTTGCAAAGTTTTGTTTCTTCTGCATACTTAAAAATGATATGCCCGACATTCAAGTCCTGACCATCTAAGTGTAGCAAGACATGATCCTAATACCACTGTCAGCGGATTCTTCTATATATCTATCCAAACAGGAAAGCACTCATTCACAAATTTGTACCCAGTAGATCATAGACCTTTAAAACCATGTACTTCCATTTTCTGAGTAAGTCTATGAGATATCAACTGCCTTTTAGAAGTATTTATACAACCCCTTAGACCAAACTTGCCCTGTTATTTCATCAAAGCTCTTAATCAGGTTAATCAGATAAGAATTGACTTTACAAATCTCTGCTACCCTTTCTTAACATGGCGTCAACCTAAGAACTAGAATCATACACGGAAAGTCACGCAGCACAAGGCATACACAAAATTTAGGGATGACGCAGTGGCACAGCTGGTAGAGCTGCTGCCTCGCAGCTCCAGCGCCCTAACTTTGGGTGCTGATGGTGTGGGTTTGCTCTGGGTGCTCTGGTTTTCTCCCACATCCCAAAGATGTGTGGGTTAGTAGGTTAATTGGCTGCTGTAAATTGTCCCTAGCGTGTAGGTGAGTGGTAGAATCTGCGAGGGGCGGAGGGAGGGAGGGGGAGAGTTGATGGGAATTTGAGAAGAATAAAATAGGATTAGTGTAAATGGGTGGTGGATGGTTGGCTAGGACTTGGTGTTTTCATACCATGTGTTTTCATACCCTAGCTTGACAACTCTAGCACATGTGTTAAACAGTGAAAACTGCACGTAATAGAGCTAAGCTACCCTTCAACCAATGGATCAGATCAGAATTCTGTGGTCCAGTAACATCCATTCATGAATGGTGGTGAACAATTAAATAGCTAATGGGGGGAAAGAGCAGTTACAAGTACGTCCCCATTCTCAATGATAGTAGGGCCAGCATGTGAGTACTAAAGGCAAGACTGAAGCATTTGCAACCATGTTCAACTAGAAGTGCTGAGTGGATGATACATCTTGGCTTCCTTCTAAGATCCCTAATGTCATAGAAGCCAGTCTTCAGCCAATTCAATTTGCTCCATGTCAAGAAACAGCCAAAGGCTATGGGTCCAGAAAAAAAATCCTACCAAAGACCTGCATTCCAGAACTAACTGTGTTTAGCCAAGCTTTTTCAGAACAGTTGCACTGCTGGCTGCACAGACACAAGGTCACAGAATGGTTAACAGCACAGGAGGAGGAATTCTGGCTTGTTGATTCTGTACCATGTAAGAACAATCCAACTAGTATCAACCCCTTGCCCTCTCCCCACAGCTGTGCAAATTCTTTCCTTTCCGATATTTATCTGGCTCCTTTTTGAACATTACAATTCAATCCGCCTTCATTACTAACTGGCTGTGCATTCCAGACCCTAACTACTCACAGTGTAAATTATTTTTCCTCATGCCACTTCTGGTTCTTTTGCCAATCACCTTCATTCTGTCCCCTAATTCATGATGCTTCACATTGGTAACAGTTTTTTCTTTGACTACACCCTTCATGATCTTAAATACCTTTATCTGATCTCCTCACAACCTCCCTTGTTCCAAGAAAGGTGGTTGTGGTTATTGGAGGTTGCTCACCTAACTCATCCAAACCACAGAACATACTGTAGGTGTTCCTCAGGGCAGTGTTCTACTCCCTGTAATTTTCAACTGCTTTAGCAATGACCTTTCTTCCAAAAACTCGCCGGTGATTGCTCAATATGCAATTAATTTCATAACTCCTCAATAAATGAAGCAGTCCATGCCTGCATATAGCAAGAATTAGACAACATTCAGGCATGGGCTGATAAGTAACATTTGTGCCAAGCAGTGGTTGTCTCCAAGAGGGACTCTAACCTTCTACCTTATTTATTCATTCACATTACCATTGCTGAATTCCCACCATCAACATCCTGGGGTCACCACTGACCGGAAACTTGACTGGACCAGCTACATAAATTGTGTGATTACAAGAGCAGGTCAGAGGCTGTGTATCCTGCAGCGATACTAAGAGCTAATACCAAGAGCCACCTGATACCAAGAGCTTTTCTACCATCTACATAGCACGTCAAGATTGTGGTGACTAGTTGCTATTTGACTGGAAAGTATAGCTCCAATCACAGTCAAGCAACTCAACACCAACCAGGACTAAGCAGCCCACCCTAAATATTCATTCCCTACACCTTGATGCACTTTAGCTGCAATATGCACTTTCTATAAAATGCACTGCATTTATTCAACTAGGGTATTCCAACAGCATTTCCCAAACCCCTACCCCTCTCCAGGGTCTCCTACTAAAAAGGACAAAGGCAGCAGTCACATGGAGCACCTTCATGTTAAACATCATTCTGACTTGGAAATATAACATCATTCTTTCATCGTTGCTGGATCTAAATCTTGGAACTCCCTACTCAACAGGGGGAATCTGTTCACTAGAAGAATCACAGTGGTTCTTGAAGGAGGTTACCGCCACCTACTGGAAGGCAAATAGGGATGGGCAACAAATACTGACCTTACCAGCAATGTCCAGATCCTGAAAATGTACAAATAATTTAAAATGTGCTAAAGATGTGCTCCAGATCTAGCCATATTTCTAACCAGGCCACTCTACCACAGCTACAACCCTGCCATTTAATTGCAGTATGGAAAATTGCCTTCCAACAGCATGATAAGTCGAACCTCAATCACCAGCTAAGTGATGAAGGTGGCATTTGCTCACCAATGCTCAGTTTGTGGTACACCAGGACTAGGTTGCAGAGCTTATCACAGCCTTGGTCCAAGCCATTGGACCCATTGTGACTTCCAGTAATAAAGCGCAAGTGATTGCCTTTGACTTCAAAGCAGCATTTGACAAAGTGCAATATTAAGGACCTCTAATAAATCTGAAATCAATAGGAGTTGAGGAGAAAATTCTCCATTGCTGAAGTTGTACCTTGCATAAATAAACTTGTTAGTCAGTTTTTCTCCCAGCCTTGGACTATTATGAGTTCCTCTGGATAGTTTTTAAGCCCAGCTGTTTCACATTAGTCGCTGATGATTACATTGTCTAGTTCCATTCACAACTCCTCAGTAAATGAAACAGATTCCAAGCTTGGGCTGGTAAGGGCCATTGACCATATTCAATATGAGTGACTCCAAATACTTCCTCTTAACAGTCACCACCATCAACATCCTGGTAGTTGCCATGAACCAGGAAATTCACTGGACCAGCACGTAATAATTTTAATTGCCAGACATTTCAGAAGCAGGGTATCCCAAAGTGAGTGGCTGTCATCCCAGTACTTCAAACCCTTTCTGTCATCTGCAATATACAAGTTAAGGGTCTGACTGAATACTCTCCAACTGCTTGAAAGAATGCAGCTCCAACAATACCTTGGGGTGTTCAACCCCTTTCAGGACAAAGTGTGACTCATACCCCATGCACCACCACGCCACCAAAGGCTTACTATGGCTACAATGTGTTCCATCTCCGAAATTCATTGTAATTTCTTGCCAAGACTATATTAACATTACACATTGTGAACTTATACCCATCAGAAAGACAAGCAACAGGCACATAGTAAACCCTTTGCAACTTCCCCTCCAAGTTGTACACCATCGTAACTCAGAAATATTATACCACCCTTTCATTGTGGTCATTGATTTCTCTAACTTCTGGTAACCCCTCCCCTCTGTTTTCCCCCTTTCCACCCACTTTCCCTCATTTCTGTGGCCCCCTCACCCCTTTTCTTTCCCCTCCCTGTCCTCATAACCTGCCCATCACCTCCCTCCTATGCCCCACCTCCTTCTCTTTATTCCATGGTCTACTGCCCTCTCCTACCAGATTCCTCCTCCTTCAACCCTTTGCCTCTTCCACCTATCAACTCCCAGCTTCTCACATCATTTTCTTTCATCCCCCCTCCCCCACCCCTTCTCCCCCCTCACCTGGACTCGCCTCTCACTTGCCAGCTTGTGCTCGTCCCCCTCCCCCTACCTTTTTATTCTGGCTTCTGCCCTCTTCCTTTCCAGTCCTGCTGAAGGGTCTTGACCCAAAATGTAGACTGTTTATTTCCCTCCATAGATGCTGCCTGACCTTCTGAGTTCCTCCAGCATTTCGTGTGCCTGGCTCCAGATTCCAGCATCTACAGAATCTCTTGTGTCACTCTTTCATTGTTGCTGTTTCTAAGTCCAGGAACTCTTTCCCCAACAATTAAGAATGGACAATAAGGGCTGGTCTGCCAAAAAAACACCCACATTCTATAAAGGAGTAAATTTTAGAAGAGCTTTTCAAAGTGAGAGTGAATTGTTCCCACAACTATGAAATCTAATATAGACAATTTCACAGCCCCAGGGCTGAGTGCAGCTGTACAGTTGAAGTTCTATGATCAAGGCTGGAAAGGGGCTGCTGGATCAACCCTGCAGCCCCTTTCCAGTCAGAAGGTGTAATATATTCTTGTTTTTTGGCTCCCTAAGAGAAAAGAACAGTTTGGTTTGAGCAGTCACAGAACTTGGCCCTGTCTCCACACACAAGAGTGGCAGTAGCTGGAAAGGGATCAGCTGAGAAAATCCCAAATCAACTCAATGTCAAAGGGGTGTTAAATTTGATTGTTGTGATTTGACCCCTCAGGGATTAGTAATTAAGCACAGATGTTTGATCAAGGACGGTACTTGTTTCTTTTTACTGTTCTCAAAACAATCAAAATAAGAAAAATGAGGAAGTCCCTTATTATCATCATCTTTCCTCTGCCAAGTTGATATAAATATGAAGTTCTGATGACAAGTATAAACATCAAAACAGACAGTAAGATCTAGAAAATGGAAAGAAATTGTAAGGAATATGAAAAGAACTGCCAAAAATTACAACCTTATTACAGAAAAGAGGGTGACTACAGCAACTGGGACAACAGTGACATTGTAAACAAAAATAAGAAATGACAGACATCATTATGGCAAATTATTTTGTCAAAGGAAGTAAAGGAAGCAGATAGAATTCTAGATATCCCAAGGAGAGTAATATTGAATCAGGGACAGGGACTTGCCAAGATTAAACAAATAACAGCATGGAAAAAGAAATGACTTGGAAGAGAGACAGGTTCTCTGGACCAGATGGTTTCAATCCCAGGATTTTACAGACTGTAGATAAGAACATTGCAGTTGCCCTAAACATTATCAAGTTCTTGATTCAAAAATTTATTCCTTTAGATTTCAAAATTGCATATGTCACTTCACAATCATGGAACAAGCTTTTGAGGGTGCAAAATGCCCATTTCAGTTGACAGTTATCACTTACTATTCAGTTGCCAGTTAACTCTTAGTAAGAGATCTCTTCCTCTCAAATGCTCCTAACCTGCTGAGTTTTTGTGTTTTTTTTTATTATTTCATTTATCAGCACCTGCAGTATTTTGGTTTGGTGTTCATGTTAATATGAAGTACGTATGCATCAGTCTGTGTGATGATACAGCTGTTATCTGTGGTGTTTTGCCTTGTTAGCACCTGCAGGCATTGTTTGAAGCTTTCCAGCACCAAGTGGAGGCCGGTGAAGAGAGGATCCAAGGTTGTGAGATCTTAGTGAACACACTTGTTGAAAAAGGCCACCTGCAGTCCAAGGAAATCGTGAAGAGACTGAATATGTTGAGGTAGAGTATTTTCATGTGACATAGAAGGAGGTCGTTCAGCCAAGTCTATGGTGGCTCACAGAGAAGTCCCATTCCCCCACTAATTTTCCCGGGTATCTATTCTTCTGCCATTCTGATCAACTCCCTCAGATTCCATCACAAGGGTCAATTTACATTCGCCAATTGACCTACCAACCTGTACATCTTTGTGATGTGGGAGGAAACTGGAGTACCCGGAGGAAACCCACACAGTTGCAAACAGGAGAACTTGCAAACACTGCACAGGCAGCACCAGAGGCCAGGATTGATCCCCAGTCACTGGAGCTGTGAGGTAGCAGCTCTACTTGCTGCATCACTATGCAGCCTCTGACCGTACTATGACAAATTAGTTTAAAGATAGTCAAAGATAAGTTAGTTTAACGCCCACCCAGTTTCATTACAATGTACCTCAGAGTATTGCCAAATACTATTTCTGGGAGTGAGAAGCAGGGTCAAGGGATGGTACCTCTAAGAATAAGGAGAATGCAGGATGCTGTACCTGGTAGTGAGTGAAGGAAATACAGCATGCTGCATCTGTGAAACGGGGTATCGCAGGCTGCTTTATTTTTGACTGAAAAGGGAAATTGTAGGATACTGAATCTGAAATTGAGAAAGGTGGGAGGGGGTTCACAGTGTGTTTTATCTCAGGGTGAAAAGGGGGATGGCAAGGTATTATACCTTTAGAGTCTAATGAGGCACATTATGGTACTGTGCAACTGAGAGTAGTAAATGATCAGATTACCTAGCTCTGCTGCTATGTGTCATTGACAATATGATATGGCCATGAGCTGTTGTAATGTTTTCCAATGTTGTAGGGATTTATGGAACACTTTGCAGAAGCGAATTCAGAATCGGGGACAGAGACTGCGTGATGCCATGGAATTTCACAAGTGCAACCAAGACCTGGCAGATGCTCTGACCCACATTGAGGTAGGTACTTTGGTCATCTTGCAAAATGACAAGATGATATTTTGGGAAATCTGAAAATATGGCTTCAACCGTTTGCCTTTTGGTTCCTCTGCTGAAGTAGTCCCACTTGCTCTGGAAGTCTTAACCATGATAATATAAGATTAGTTTATTGTCATGAAATTCCTTGCTTGCATGAAGCTCACAGAGTAAACAGTATACATGGAAATAATAAATACAACAATAAATTCAATGACAAGTGTAAAACAGTTTACAATGGGTATGATGGCCCAAGCTGCCCCAGGTTCAATAGCTGCTCGTAGTAGACATAATATATCAGTTTGAGAGCTCTTCTATCTAACTTGCATTCAAACAGACCTGGAAGAATTTTGATAGCACATTGTTAAAGTGATCTTTATTCTGTACCTAACCTGTTTTTAAATAACTTTATTTTCAACATCAAACAACAAACATTATTCTCCTTATCCAGAGCCAATCCAGTCCCTACAGTGCCAACTAGTTCCTGAAGGGCTTCCGCAACCAGGAGACCTGCTCCCTCTCGGGACACCTTGGCACAAATGTAACCTGGGAAGGGGTACAGGCAGTCAGCTTGGACCAACCTCTGACTGCCCACTGATATAACCTGTGAATGGCCACCTTGGTCAGTCCCAGGAGCAGACCAAAGTGGAGGTCCCCCAACCTACTCACCCTTCTCCACACCAAGTTCCTAAAGTTCAGGTGCACAGGGCTGAACTTGAGGTGCAGCCCCTTCAAATACACCATGGGGGCTGCAGCCTCATGCATTCCATATTGAACCTGTAATTAACCTGTGCTGCATGTAACCTCTGCTGTACCTGCCTAGGAAGCATTGTTGTGAGACAATGTAAAGTATCTTAATTCTGTAATAAACCCATATTGTTTATAGCTGTTACATTAGGCATGGCACTCACACCATGGAACTGCACTCTCTTCCTGGGATTTTATCTCCAACCAGAATTCCACTCTCTGCTTGGGAGCTTATCCCCCATCCAGGATTCCACTTATTGCCTTAAATTTTATCCTTACCCAGGAATATGCTTTCTGACTGGGACTTTGATTTAAAGTGCATTCCCTCGTTTGCCATTTATTTTGTCTCTCCAGGAGAAACTTAAAAGCATTCCTGATGAAATTGCAAGGGATCTGCAGAGTGTTCAAGCACAACTACGTGTGCATGAAGCACTGGAGCATGAACTGTCGGGGGTTGAGCAACAGGTAGATGATTCTTAATTTTATATCACATCACGTCAGCCATTAGAATGGACTGGTGAGGGCTATATATAAGGTGATAAGACTAGGTTAGCTTGCATTAGAGTTCCTTACACCACCTTAAAGGTAAAGTACTGACTAGGAGGAGGACATCCATCATGTAGCAGAAGTCCATTATCTCCCCTCTTTCTTGTGGTATCTTTGTGCTGTATCCCTCTCTCTTATATAATGTTTCTGTGCAATGTATTGTTTTCTCTCCTTCCAGTAGTACCTCTTTATGATGTACATGTACTCTTGTTTTCTCTCCTCCTTTCCCTTCCCCCTCCCCCTCCCCGCTCCCCCTCCCTGCTTCCCCTCCCCACTCTCCCCTCCTCCACTGCCTCCCATCTCCCCCTTCCTTCCCACCTCTGCACACCCCTCCCTCTCCACCTTCCCCCTCCCCTTTCCTTTCCCTCCCCCTCCCTTCCCCTTTCTTTCCCTCCCCCTCATCCCACTCCCTCCTCTCTCCCCCTCCCAACTCCCCTTCCCTCCCTACTCCCCCTCTCTGCCCCCTCATCCCTCTCCCCACCTCCAATCTCCCTTCCCCTCGCACCACCTCCCCCTCCCTCTCCCCCACCCCTCCCACACCCCTTCCACCCACTCCCCCTCCTCTTCCCCCTCGCCCCTCCATCTCCCAGTTCCCATCCCCTTCTCCTCCCCGTTCCACCTTCATCCTCCCCTCCCCCTCCCTCATCCGACATTCCACTTCCCCTTACCCCTATCCTCCCTCCCCACTCTCCCCTTCCTTCTTCCCTCTCTCTCTTCCCCTTCCCCCTTCCGCTTCACCCCTCCCCTCCCCTCCCCTTCCCCCTTCCGCTTCCCCCTCTCCACTTTTCCTTCTACCCATCCAGCTGTCCCCCTGACCACTTTCCCTCCTCTCACCTCTGCCTCTCCCTCCTCCCCCTCACCCTCCCCTTCCCTTGACCTGTTCTCCCTCCCTATCTCCCCCTCCATCTCTATCTCCATCCCCCATTCCCCCTCTCTCCACCTCTCCCCTCTCCCCTCTCACCTCTCCCCTTCCCCCCTCCCCTCTCCCCCTCCCTCTCCCCCTCCTCCCTCTCCTCCTCTTTCCCTTTCTCTCTCGCTCCCCACTCTCCCCCCCCTCCCCCAGCCCCCCCCCCCAATCCATTTTTAGAGATGAAGAGAGGGTGAAGTACTAAGAGCTAGTTTGTGTCAGTAAGGCTCAGAGAAAGGTTTGATTTCATCATGACAGCTTGTTTCCCTGTGATCTCAGTTGCAGGAAATGGTGGATGAGGCTGATGGGGTATTGCACATGTGCACAACACAGCAGAGCACAGCCCTGCAGGCCAAGCAGCAGGCAGTAGTGGAGAACTGGGAGAGTCTCAGGAGTAAAGTGGACCAGCGAAGGGTTTTCCTGGAGGAGGCCTGTAAGATCCAACAGTTCCTGGCACAGGTGAGTATTTTTGGAGCGAAAATTATAGAAGTAGAAAATAGCAAGATCAGTATTAATGCAGCACCATTTGCATCCTCAGGACATCACAAGGCAATGAATAACCTTTCATGAGGTATAGTCACATTGAAGTAAGTTAAAACAAAGGTATCAGCCATTTTGTACATGGCAAAATCTTGCAAACACCAATGGACTGAAGTCGTTTCATGGCTCTTGCTTGAGAGAGAAGCGTCCAGGACACAGGTAGAAATTGCCTGTTCCTCTTGAAATAACATATGGGATCCTATATATTCATCTGAGAAAGCAGACTGGGTCCCAGTTTATCCAAGGAATGGCACCTCTGACAATGCAGCTGTGTTGCCTGGGATCAATACATGGGGCTCGGGTGGGGAAAGGGTGAAATTGAAGGACAATGGGGAAAGAGCACTAGGGCAAATTGGATAGCTCTTCCAGGGCAGTCTTATCTATGGAGCGCCAAATATCCTCTCTGTGAGAAAACTAATTCACACACAACGTGACAGTAACTTGTATCTTAAAGTTATTTGAGTGTTAATAATTGTAATGGTTTGTGTTTCTACTTAAATAACATATAGGACACACCGGATGAACTCCATAAAATTGCTCTGCGTCAAATTAACAGACCAATTCAGCAGAAAAATGAGCCCAAACAGAGAAGTGGCAAGGTCTTCTGTTGCATTGCTCTGATCTAGAATGATCCTTGCACAAAATAAACATTTTCTCAGTCAACTTGGAAAAAGAATGCTTTTTTCAGAGAAATAGGCACCAATCTTTCTTTTACTCAATGTGTGATCCTATATGCACCCACTTCTCCAAGCACATTTTGTGCCTCCTAGGTGCGGGATTACTTCTCCTGGTCGGCTGCTTTGATGAGGGAGATGAAAGTGGAGGAAACCACGCGTGACAGCTCCATGACTGATTTAAAACTAAACCAGCACCAGCAGCTTCGGGCTGAAATTGACGCCAGGGAAGAGACCTTCAGACATCTGGTCAGCCTGGGCTATGATATCCTGCAGAGGAAGCCATCCACCTCCAAAGAAGTGAGAACATTTTGTGTTTCTTTTGCTTTCCCCTTTCTCTGAATTTTCTGTCCCCTTTTTACTTCTCTTCTAGAAATTCCTAAACTTTCTTTTAATGCATTCCTTCTTTCTCCTTTGTTCTTTCTCCAATCCACTTCCCCTTAAGACTTACACTATTTCCTCTCATCTATAATTCTCATTTGCCCCCTTCATTTGTTTTACCCTGTAATATTTCAGTCCTCGGTCCTCCAACCTCTCAATGTTGCCTCTCCCACCAACCTGGTTGCCCAGTTTCCTCTCTTCTGGCCTTTCCCTTTCTTTCCTACCACCTTCTCCTACCTCCCCAACCCTTCTCATGATCCCTGCGTCCATCCTTCTCTCCTGCCTCACCTACTCCTTCTGTCTCCTTGCCCCTTGCCTCTTTCCTTTCACATAACCCCCTTGGCTCCCATCTCTCAGTTTCATCCCCCTCACGCCTGCTCCTTGCCCCTCCAATATCCCCCTTATCTCCCTCTGTCCCTCATTTTCCCATGCCTCTCTACACCCCACTCTCACACCTGCTGCCCCTCAGTCCACCCCACCCATCTCCTCCATCTTTCTTGCCTCTCTCTCCTTCCGCTCTTGCTCATCTGTGCGCTCATTTCACCCTATCAACTCTCCCATCTCTTGTTTCTCCCTCATTTGCCTGCCCCTCTCTCTCAACCCCTTTTTCTCTCACCCCCTCTCATCCTCTCTCTCTCACCCCCTCTCTCTCTCACCCCCCTCACCCCCCTCTCTCTCACCCATCTCTCTCACCTCCCTCCCTCTCACCCTCTCCCTCCGTCTCACCCCCCTCGCCTCCCTTCCGCCCCCTCTCTCCCACCTCCCCCCCTCTTGCTTCCCATTTCTTTCGCCTCACCCTCATTCACCTGCTCCTTTTTTGCCTCCATCTCCTCTCCCCCCACTCTCAACTGTCCATTTCCTCTTGCTTCCCCCTTACCTCCCGTTCCTTGCCACCTCATTCACCTTCTCCCTTTTGCCTCCCCCTTTATCACCTCTCCCTCACTCATACTCTCTTGTTCTTGCCACCTCCTCTTGCCTACCCTTTACTCTCCCCTCCCCTTCACACTCTCTCTTTCCCTCCTCTCTCTCCTCCTTTCTCCTCTCCCTCACCTTTCCCCTCTCCTTCCCATCTTCCCCACTCAATCTGCCTCTCCTGCTTTTCCTTTCTCTCTCTCACCTGTCTTTTCCACTTCCCCTCCCTCTCCATCCCTCATCTCTCCCCTACACCTCACCTCTTTCTTACCTCTCCAACACCTTACACTCTTCTGTCCCACATTCTTTGACACCAATTCTCACCTACCCCTTGTGGCCCCATCATGTCCCTCCACGTCACCCCTACCTCTCTCATGACCCCATGAATTGCTCCTCCTATCCTCCACCTGTTCTCATTTCCTCAGTCCATCTGTCCTTGTTCCATCTATCCAACCACTCTAACTCTGTCCCTGTACCCAGGCTCGCTCCATCCCTTCACCTCTCACTTCCTCTGTCCCACCCACCTTTGCTCTGTCTGACCACTCTGCCCACCCTGTCCTTCCATCTTTTCTTACTTCCTCCATCCACTCTCCGTTCTCCATCATTCACCTGCCCTGGCTCTGTCCCTGCACCCATCCTTGCTTCTTCTTCCACCACCCTCATCTGTCTGTCTGCTCTCTTCACTCTGTCCAATCCTTCGTTCCATCCATTGACCCATTCTCATGCACTCCGTCCACCCACCCCCCAGGCCCTCTGTCTGCCTTCCTTCTTCACTCTTTACCTTCACTTCGTTCCTTCTACCTACCCATTTCATTCTCTACTCTACCCCCAAGTTCCCTGTCCGCCCTCTCTTTCTCTCTTTTCCTGCTCTCATGATCTCTACTCCCAACCTGTCTTTGCCTTTGCTCTGGGACAGATCCCCCTCCATTTCCCGACCCTCATTCCCTCCACCTCAACAGGAATCCAGGCATGTGGTTAGTGCTGGCAAGTGATGCTGAGGTAAAAGGTCAGCTGACTAAATGGTAGAACAGGAACAAGATCAGAATGGCCCACTCCTGCCTCTATTTCTTAAGTTCTTTGTTTGTCCAGCATATCTAATCCACCTTTTGTGTTGTTGCCTAGGTCAAAGACAAGGTTGATAGTCTGCAGAAGGAGAGATCAGATCTGTACAGTCAATGGGAGCTGAAGAAGGGCTGGCTGGAGAGGATGTACGTGGAGCAGATTTTCTTCAGAGACATTGTCCACATGGAAAAGATCATGAATTCTCAGGAGGTGGGTGAGGTCATAATGGCAAAGCAGGATGTAGGAGTTGTCCCTTCACAGCCAAGAGCGATACTTCCTGCGCATGTCCCAGGTAGCAAACCCAGTGTCATCATTTTGGCTGCAGTTGTCCCTTGCAGGGCAATGCTGTCCTTCCAGACACATGCACAAGAACCATTCTCTCACCTCTTGGGTAATTTCTTCAGAAGAGGAAGCACAGCCAGAGGAAGTGGTTGAGACAGGTACAATAGTATCACTTAAGAAGCCCATGGATAGGTACTTGGAAGGGCGGGGCTTAGAGGGACATGGGCAGGAAATTGGGACTACCTGGGTGGGCACCATGGTCGGCCTGGACTGGTTGGACCGAAGAGCCTCTATGCATGCTATATTGCTCAATGAATCTTTGAAACAGACTATATTTACTTTCACTATCTCAAGACATTACAAATCACCTTACAGTTTGAGAAGTACTTTTGAAATGTCATTACTGTTGCGCTTGTAGGAAATGCTGCTGCTAATTCGCACTTGGAAAAGATACATTGAGATAGCAGTGTGATGTTAAATTGATTATCAGCTGTTTGGTGTTTTTGAGGGATAACCATTGGGCAGAATGAAATTCTCCACATAATGCCAAGGGTTCTTTTATGCCTTTTTACCATTGCATTGGTTCAATGACTCATCCCAAATTACTGTTCTATAGTGTTGGCCTGAGTTAGGTACTCAAGTCTGAACTGAGGCTGGAATTCTTGACTGTCTGAGTCAGAGTCATGAATATTATTGCTTTTCAAACTTCAAGATCAGCTGGAACTCTTCATCTTTGAATGGTGATTAAAACATTAAATTTTGCTTAATTAAGGTGATAGAATGGCCTTAAATTTTCATCGGAAGAATAGCTTCTCTGTGTGGTGGAAGGCAAACCAACAACTTTTCAGTCTTTGTACAGGACCAAGACAAACCGACAGTAGCATTCTTAACAGTACTTCACAATGGCAGCATGATGAGAGACATTAGAAAATGTGATTCCATAACTGAACCATAGAACATAGAACAGCACAGCACAGGAACATGCCCTTCGGCACCCAGTGTCCCTGCTGACCTTGATGCCAGTCCAAACTAATCCTATCTGCCTGCGCATGGTCTATATGCCCATTCATGTGCTTGTCTAAATGCCTCAATAACGTCGCTATCATATCTGCTTCCACTACATCCCCGGCAACACATTCCAGGCACCCACCACTCTCTGTGTGGAAAAAAACTGGCCTCGTGAATCTCCTTTAAACCTCCCCCACCCCCACCTTAAATCTATGCTCTCTGATATTTGACATGTCTGCCTTGGGAAAGATATTCTGGCTGTGTACCCTATCTATGCCTCTCATAATTTTATATACTTCTATCAGATCGCCCCTCAACCTCCAACGCTTGAGAGAAAACAATCCAAGTTTGTTATTGATCCTCATTCCCATTATACCCAAATGTATATGACCCTCAGTGGTTTTGCAGCACTGTTTCTAGGTGTGCACACTCACTCATTTATGTTCTTTTGTTTCACTGGGTGTGAGCAACCTTTACTTCTGCAGGAGCACTGCTTCTGGCTGTTTACAGCTCTCATTTATTTAATATAATCTTACCTGGATGTGTGCAATACTCATTGACTATAACATTATACCATTTTCCTTTGATTGTCTCAAAACCTCAGTTATATAACAACTATATTTATAAGATAAAAGGGGTTTTTACCTTCTCTTGACTATACTACATTATCATCTCTGCAGCTCCAGGTATATATATTCCTTTGTTTACATTACATTTTTGAGTATAACCCCCCCCACATTTGTTTGGCCGTCTCTAACAATAGCTACCTAAACAATAGCTACTTAAGCCACTTAAATTACCTCTACAGTAGCAAAATGTCCTAAGACATTTCACAGGGGCATTCTCGAACAAAATCTGAGGCCAATTCATGTAAGATTTTAGAGCAGATGAACAAAAGCTTGGTCAAAGAGAGAGATTTTAAGGAGCATCTTAAGAGAGATAGAGAGATTTAGGGAGGGAATTCCAAACCCTGTGGACTTGGCAAGACCACAGCTACTAGTGGCAAAGCAGTTGAAGCAATTGCCTTATGGACTCAGGGACCTAGATTTTATCCTGAACACGGGTACTTTCTGTGTGGAGTATGCACATTCTGTCTGTGACTGCATGGATTTCCTCTGGGTATTCCAGTTTCCTCCAGTGTGGATTGATAGGTTAATTGATCACTGTAAATTGCCCCTAGTGTGTAGGCGAGTGGTAGAATCTGGAGGGAGTTCATGGAAATGTGGGGAGAATAAAGTGGGATTAGTGTAGGATTGATGTAAATGGGTGTTTGATAGCCTGCACAGACTCAATGGGTTGAAGGGCCTTTTTCTATATGGTATGATTCCATGACCAATGTTAAAGTAATTAAACTTAGACTTGTACAAGCAGTTAAAATTTAAGCAAGTGTCTCAGAGGTTCATGAGACTGGAGGAAGTTACAGGGATTGGGAGATTTGTGACAATAAAGGATGGATGACTGTGGAGGCATTTGGTGCAAGATAATATACATGCAGGAGGGTTTTAGAAGGCTTCAGGTTTAAGGAGAGCAAAGTGAAAGAAGCAGGCCACAAATGGATGAGAACAGAAGTAATAAAGATGAATGAGGGTTTCGTCAGCAGAAGATCAGAGGGTCACACGAGATAGCTGATGGTACTGAAGTAGAAATAGGAGGTATTAGTGATGGCACAGATTATGGCCTTTAGGTAATCCCAGGGTCAGAATATGAAGATTGGAAACAGTTTATTCAGTTTCAAACGGATACCACAGAGAAAGAGAAAGTTGGTCACTAGGAAAAGGAATTTGTGATTGGAAATGAAGACAATAGCTCAGGTCTTCCCAATATTTTGAGAAGAAATATATTAAGCAAATTCCTCTTCATTCGGTAGAGATGGATTCTGGCAATTTAGAAACAATGGAGTGGTTATTGTTGAGGTACAATTGGATGTCATCAGTGTACATATGGAGACTGGTATCATATTTTAGGAAGACGTTGCTGATTTAGATGAGAAAAAAGAGGAAGCTAGAATAGATCATCGGCAGGCAGCATTGGTAATGGAACAAGAAGACAAGCCATTGTTAGTAAAACTCTTTCTACAAGTCAATAGAAAAGAATGGAACCAGATGAGTGCAGTCCCACCCAACCAGAGAGTCATGGAGAGGTATTGGAGCAGGATGGTGTAGTTAACTGTCGCAACTCTGTCAAAGACTGCATGCATGTTAAAGAGGCTGAGGCAGGATGAAAAATTCACCAAGGATGTATTTAATAATGTTAATCAGAATCATTTTGGAAATCTGATTGGGGGGTTGCAGCATTTTCCCATGCAACTGCAGGGATACCCAGCTGGTCCCAATTTCCTGTGTTCGGCCCATATCCCTCCAAGCCCTGCCCCTCCACGTACCTATCCAAGTGCTTCTTAAATGATACTATTGCCCTTTTACCTCATCCCTTCCCACTATTTGAGAACCAAACAGTCCTTCCAAGTGAAGCAGCAGTTCCCTTGCACTTCTAGTTTATTACATTCAGTGCTCACAAATGTGGTTCCATCTACGTTGGAGAAACCAAACCCCAAATTGGGTGACCTCTTTGCAGAATACTTCCATTCAGTCCACAAGGATAGCAGGGTGACCCTGAACTTCCAGTCACCTGCCACTTCAATTCTCCATCCCAATCCTGTGTGACTTTATCATCTTTTGCATCCTATACTGTTCCAAAGAAGCCCAGTGTGAGGACTACCATATCATTTTCCATGTAGGTCAACTGCAGTCCTTGGGACTTAACAATTCCAAATAACTCTTTCGTGTTTGACTAGCCAGTTTCAATGTAAGGTCATCTACCTGTAATTTTAACTCAGAGTCTCTCTCTCTCTACCCGCAAATACTACCTAATCTACTATTTCCTGCATTCCCCTTTATTTTGGATTTCCAGCTGCGTGCTCTATATCACACAATTCCAGCACGTTATTTGATTTTGTTTCTCACCATTGTCTATTTACACCTCCTTCAGATAGATGAGCTCTGATTAACTTGCTTCTCTTAGACAACACCAAAAGCAATTGTGTCACCTGGACTACCTTAGCAGTTGGGTCCCCTGGACAATCATAGTAATTTTGTCACCTGGACAGTCTTAGTCTCCATCATATCACAGACATTCCCTTTGTTCTTTCCATCCTCTCTCTCTCTGCAACTTAAAACTCCCTTGTTTTCTCACTTTTCCAGTTCTATTAACCTTTAACAAACATTAACCATCTTTCTCTCTCCATAGATGCTGCCTGATTTTATGAGTATTCCCAGAATTTTCTGATATTGAGTGCACTTTTTTTTTGTCTTTCAAATATCTGGGTAATATAGACACAAATTTGGGAGGCTGGACCATATACGAAAACCTCAGAGAAGAAAATGGAGCAATAGTTTGCAAGAGAGGAGGGGCTGAGGTTTAATGAAGTGGTCGAATTGCAGTGCTCCTCACTCACTTGGATTATATCACTTTGCCTGGATATGTAGAGCCCTGCTGTTATATTGTCTCACCACCTCATATTTCTTACATCATGTCTTTGGGTGCACACACTCATTTAAATTGCTCTATGTCATTGTGTGCATATACACCTTCGTCTGTATTATATCAAAGCTCTGGGTGGGTGTACAACTCCTGCACATGTATTACATTGTGCCTCTGAGTGTATATATTCCATCCCATATATTTCGTCATACCACTGGGTGCATAAGCACCATTATGTATGTTGTATCATGTCTCTGGCTGTGTAGACTCCCTCACTTATAATATATTGTGTTTCTGAATGTGTACAACCCCCTCCCCCCATTTATATTACATTACTCTCTCTCTATGCCCCCTCCCTCATTTGCAATACATTACTGTGTCTGGGTGTGTCCATTCATTTATATTATGTCATTGTCTCTGAGTTCATGCACTCATATTACATCACTGTCTCTGTGCGTGTACTCATATATGTGCACCACTTTATATTATATCACTATCTCTGGATGTGTACACTCAATTGCATTACACAACCATCTTTGTGTGCAAGTACCTCAAATTTATTTCACATTGTTGTCTCTGGGTGTGAGCCTCTGTTTAGCTTACAGCACGCCCTCATTTATTACATCATTTCTCTGGGTGTTATGGTCACTCAATTTTGCTGTCTGCTGGGTGTGTACAGATCCCCGTTTATTTACGTTATTGTCTGTGTGTACACTCGTTATTTTATATTACATTGTGTTTCTGGATGTGTACTCTCCCCTAATTATCTTGCAGTGCTCCCTCCTGGGTATGTACTCCCCCAGTTATATTACATCACTGCCTCTGTGTATACTCTGTCAGTTATATTACTTAGTGTTTCTGGGTGTGTACACCTGGTCGTTTATGTTGCTTTGCTGTCTTTGGATGCAAACAGTCCACTGTTTAATTAACACCACTTTCTGGATGTGTGCACTCCATCGTTTGACTGAGTTGTGTTCCTGTGCACAGTGCTGTGAGATGTGCCACTTGTCAGCAGAACAGGAAATACTATCTCTGGTCTCCCAGCGTGGCAAGTTTGCTCAGCCCCAAACCTACTTCTGTTGTCACACAGACGTGCAGTCATTTCACACTGAATGAAAAAGAATCTTTGTGAACTGTCAGCTCCCGAGTAAATTAGGAACAGGTTGGAGGAGGTCCCTGAGGTGTACAAAGAGTTTAGTTGGAATTAACTCAAACAAAAAAGTAAAGGGATAGAAATATTTCCCCCAAATTTAACAACCACCTCTACGCATGCTCATCTTTCAGGGAGGGCTGCTGTGTGGTGACAGTTTGTTGGCTGAAGAAGGAGGTCAGAAACAGTGCAAATTTAATATCGCTTCATGGAACCTGTGAGGCATTTCATTTAACAAAGCACAGAGAGTTAGGAAGTAAAAGTTTTCAAGAAAGAACTGCATAATCCAGCAGACAGCAGCAGTTCTATGTGGCCATTGACACACAGACGGTCTGAAGCGAGAGCCACATTGCTGCTTGCAAGTGACTTCATTTTGGCAGGAAGATTTTAGTGAGCTTATACTTTCTCAGCTTTATCCTTTTCCTTTTTTGCTCCTGGACTAAAAATTAGAGGAATGTGCCAATTTCCTCACAGCTTGGTGTTGATCAAGTGTTTGAAGGAGAAAAATCTTCCTCTAGAAAACGAGGGCTTGATCCAACAGACTCTCAAAGGGATATCAGCATGTACTCGGACGCAGCCAGGCGCTCTCACTAGAGGTGTTGCTTAGATGTGGTCTGACTAGCACTGGAGTCTTAACCTCTCTAACTCGCTTGCGTTTCCTACTTGTGGTAGCCTATACGGGGGTCTCTCTGGATAACTTGCTGTTAATGCGGTGGATTGCATCCTTCAAGATGCTGCTGGTCTGACTCCTAGCTGTATTCAGTCAGTCGCAGAGTTTGTGTGCTTGCCACTCCTTGCAGACTTCATGGACGAAAGACCAGCTCCAGATGCTGAGAGGTTTAAAATGTCGAGCCAGGGACACAGCAACAGAGTGCAGCGTTTCACAGTCTGCAAAAAGCTTTGGCCAGCCCCTGCAGGAACACCGCTACCCGCACGTTCGGTCTCAATGTTAGGGACGGCACACACGGTAGAACCGGGACCACCTCCTCCTCGCTGCATCTCCAGAATGGACATCACGCTGGCTTCCACCTTACCGCCTCCCTCTGCACCCAAGCTCTCCACGTGCGAAGTGACGGATCCTGCCCAGAGCATGTGTTTGATATCACCGTGCGTAGGTGCTTCCAGCAGGGTACCCTCCCCAGGGCCCAGTTCTCCTGCCCGCTCTCAGAGTCTTGAGTTTGTGGGAGCAGCAATCAGTCAAACCTGCAAATCTGGTGTTCTCAAGAAGGAGAAAACTGTGGCGGTACACCAGATCCTGCCTGCGTCTAAAGCCTCGGCTTTGGTCTCATCGCTTTCTTTGCCATCCCTTTCGGTGCCGAAGACAGGTCTGAAAGCTGACAATGGCCAGATACAATCTGGGGCTTCAAACCTCCGCTGGCTGTCCACTGGAGCCAGCCACTCCATCTCACCTGAGCCAGCACATCGGGTCAGTAGGCTGCAGGTGACACTGGCTGCAGCACAGAATGTGCCTGGGCATCATGTTGCCTCATTGACTGTCACCCCACTGTCTGCAGTGCGCATCTCAAGTCACCAGCTCCCCATTGATGGCACTCCTGGCACCTCCAGGCTGTGCAGCTCCGCACAGGCACAAGGTGTGATTGCTTCCGCGGTTCCTCCAGCTCACTTCTCTCAAACAGTGTTCGTGTTACGGAGGCAGCCTGAGCTGGAAGAGGCCAGTTGGCCAGGCAAGTCCTCCAGCTGCACTCTGAACTGCATCTTCAATCCCTCCCTCCCCAACAACTGTGGCCCTGTGATCTCCATCAGCCTGACCCCTGGCCAGGCACAACGCAACCTTCCTGAGTGTGCCACTGACACCCTGCCCAGTATGAGGATTAGCAGCTCATCCCAGAACTTCATCAGCGCACTTTCTGAAGCCAAACCTCGACTCGAGAAGGTGGGAAGTCTCCCCATGCATTGTGCCTGTGGCTGTAAAGATCACCGCTGGATGACCGCGTGTAACCCACTGGGCATCAGTCTTGGTGGCAATTGCAAAGAGAATAGCCGCACTGTTCCCAGCGTGCTGCATGTATCCTGCGGGAAATCTATGAGCTTGCTTCTCAAGGTCAGACCGCGTTTACTAGGCAATATCCTTTAATAGTAGTGGCCTACAGCACTTTGACTAAAACAGGCTTGCAGTAATGACATTGCTCGTAGAGTGTTAACCACTGGAATCCCAGGATCCAGCCAAGGCAATGGATATTTCTGTTTCTGCTGTATTTTTGAGTTTTGTGCCAATGAAGGTTGAGAGATTTCAGTGCTGGGATGTCAGGAACAGTAAGTGAAAACCAAAAAGCTGCAGATCCTGCAAGTATGAAGTAAAAACAAAAAGTGCCAGAAGCAGCAGGTCAGGCAGCATCTGTGGAAAGGGAAGCAGAATTAACGATTTCGATGTTGCCTGACCTGCTGAGTGTTTTAAGCATTTTCTTTTTTTATTATCAGGAACGGTATCAGCTCAAAGTACGGCCAGGATAATACACTTCAGGTTAGATATGTAATGAGGCTCACTCCATATCTTCCCACATCTCGGTCTTTAGAAGAGCACCCACATTGTGGCATGTTTTCTTTTCCCAAACTAGTTCCCCTGTGAGTTAGCAGTTTCAAGTTGCAGAGAAGGTGAAGAGAAGTAAAGGAATGTCTGTGATAGGGTGGAAACCAAAGGAGACTGAATGACACAAGTGGCAGTGGTGCTGGCTGAGAGAGGGTGAGAAGGCCTGGAGTGGATAGAAAGTGAAGGATTTGAATGAAAGCAGTGGTGATTCACTTTAGCTTCTTCCAATATAGGGTACTGCATTCAGTGCGAATGTCATGTCCTCTACATCGGAGACACCAAATGTAAATTGAGTGTCTGCTTTTCAGAACATTTCCTTTCATTCCACAGAGATAACTTTAAGCTTCCAGTTGCCTGGACCCTTGCATTCTAACCCTCTAACCCTCTGTCTTCGACTTCTTTCACTGTTTCAATGAAACCCAATGTAAGCTCAAGGAGTAGTATCTCATCTTCCAACTAGGCACATTACAGTCCCCAGGACGACATTGGATTCAACAGTTTCAGATGATCAGCCTTTACAGTTTGTATCAGAACTCTCTGGTTTTGATCAAAGGTCAAAAACTTGCAAATGCTGCAAATCTAAATGAGAAACAAAGAATGCCGTAAGCATTCAGCATAGCAGGAAGTATCTATGGATAGAGAAACAAGGTTAACTATTAAGGTCAATGAAATGTGCACCAGATTCTGATCAAAAGTCATCAACCTGAGCCATTAACCCTGTTTCTCCCTCCACAGATACTGCCTGGTTTGCTGAGTGCTTCCAACATTCTTTGCTTCTCTTTCAGATTTCCAGCATCTGCATGTATTTGCTTTTTGATCTGTGGGTTCCATGGCAGATGAACTAACTTGGTTGTGGAATATTCTGTAAGGGCAGTGCAGCTTGTAGCAACTTTTGAGTCGTCCTCCCACCTCGAGCACTATCTGGCATTGTGAAGGTTGATCCTGATTACCAATGGCAAAGGGAAAGTGGCTGGAATTGCAAAAAGACTACATGTAATTGGATGTTCATGGAGACTGTGAGGCTCTAATTGACTGTTATCATATTTCAGGTTTACTTGAGGTCCAGTGAACTGGGAGCGACTGTGGACACTGTGGATTCCCTCATCAAACGACATGATGCCTTTGAGAAGTTGCTGGCAACTCAGGAGGAAAAGGTAAATCAGACCAGGTCCAGTTCTTATCGGTGGAGACAGGATGATAGGAAAATGGGTGAAACAACCAGAAACTGGCTATGATAAAATGTTTATCCATATGGAGTCATGGGAGTTAAGGCTGAATCGTCCGCATAGTCATACACTTCACTACATTCCTAACTCAGAGAGGGTCAAACCTGGCATAGATGAGTCTGTTTCAATCTCTGTGTACAGAGCAAGTCATGCTTCACCCCAGGGTTAGGGCTGGCAATGCTTCAGCTTCTGATGGCGGTGCCAGGCTATGCTCCATGTACTGTAGGAAGGTTCAGTCATGCCTTGCTCTCTTAGGCAGGGGCAGCGGGAGAGGCAGAATCTTGTCTTACAAGGGGAGGACAGGGTCTGTCCAGCCGAGGGAGGGGCAGGGTCCATCTAGCCAAGGGAAGGGCAAGGTCCGTCACTCCAAGGGAGGGGCAGGGTCTGTCTGTCTGGGAGAGGGGCTGGGTCTTTCTGGCCGAGGGAGGGGCAGGGTCCCATCTCATTGAGAGAGGGGCAGGATCACGTCATGGTGGGGGGGGGGGGGGTGTCATTGCGGTATGCTTTGCACTCAGTGGGAAGGGCCAGGCCATTTCTCTTGCTACACACATTTCCAGCATCAGCAGTCTTTCTTGTGTCAGGCCATTTCTCTTTCTCCGTTGATGGGCAGTGTGTTTTATCAAGCTCCTGGGATTGGTTTAGACTCTATTTCATGCAATGGGAGCATAAGAAGTAGAAGCAGAAGACCATTTGGCCCATCCTAGCTGCTCTGCCACAAGATCACAATCTTTTATCTCAGTGCCTCTTTTCAGCACTAATCCAATTCCTAATTCCCTGTGTATCCAAAAATCTATGGATCTGCCTTAATATACTCTTGAAGGCAGAGCCAGGATGTATTTTGCGTTCAATGGTTAGGGACCAGGCCAAGTTTCACTCTTTGAGGGCCAGTTTGGGCTACATTTTTTGTACTGAGAGGGCTGTGTTTTATTCTCCAAAGCAAAGTTTGGACTGGATTTTGCATTCTTGAGGGAGAGCTTAGGCTGTTTCATTCTAAAGGAGAATGGGGCTGTGTTTCACTCTGTAGGCTGTGTTTAGTTCTGTGGGAGGGTCAGACTGTATTTAGCTCTGAGGGAGAGTGGGGCTGTGTTATCTCTGAGGAAGGGTCAAGCTGTGTTTAGGTCTGTAGAAGGGGTCAGACTGCATTTATCTCTGAGGGAGGGTGGGGCTACATTTAGTTATGTGGGGGGTTTGGACTGCGTTTATCTCTGAGGGAGAGTGGGGCTGTGTTATCTCTGAGGAAGGGTCAAGCTGTGTTTAGGTCTGTAGAAGGGGTCAGACTGCGTTTGTCTCTGAGGGAGGGTGGGGCTGTGTTTCACTCTGAAGGAGAAATCAGGCTGTGTTCATGCCCTGCTTCATTCTCTAGGGGCAAGGCTAAACCCCATTTCACTGAAGCCAGTGTCATACCATGTTTCACTCTAGGGACCTGTTTATTCTACAAGAGAGAGTTAGTTCTGCTTCTTACTTCAGTGGTCTGTCATGCCATGTTTCACTCTATGAAGTTGGGTCAGAGTCGGACAGACTTTAACCTCAATGCTCTTGTGGAAATGTGCTGCGTCGTACCCCTGTGAACTCACTAGCAATTGTCCATCCATTTTGACTGCGGACCTTCCCTGTGATCCTTTAGGGATAGAAACCTGAGGATACCCATTATGCTGACAGAGTGAAACCTGTAGGTTGTACCAAAGTGTAGCTGCTAGTACAACCCACCAAGGATTAGTCCATCAAGGAGGGGATAAAATAGTATAAAAATAGCAGGTATTGTCTCTACAAGCTGTCCCCGGGTAACAAATAGGTTCCGTTTTTACAGATGTCCACAAGTTGATTTTGGCCACAGGTCTGAAAATACACAAAAACCACTCAATATGGTAACCATACCTTCACAGTATTGTAATGAATAGCATCAAAGGCACATCAGATAAGAAAGAACAATTACTACATGGAGAGATAGATGAAACTAGTTCTGTTGTCCATAGGAACAAACATATGTACGTACATCAGACTTTTGAATTCAATAATATTATGAGAGCTTGTTCAACTGCACCGGGTGTCTGTAAGTTGGACATTCCTACCTAGGGATGGCCTGTAAATGTACATTTATGTAACATTATGTAAATATTCTGTGTAATTGTATACAAGTCTAGTGTACTTGTCTAACTAATGTTATGGTTCTAGTGTGTAATGATTTGGGTAAGAATATGGAGTAAATATGTCAGGATCTAGTTTAACTATTTGCATAAAAGTTCAATGCAAATATGTAACGGTGGTGTATTGTTTATCCCAATGGAAATTTATTGCATGAAGCCAGTGGATATGCCATCGTGATGTCACTAGAAAAGTATTGTAGTGTTTATTACTGGACTAAAAATTCAAAGAAAGTGAGTTAAAATTCCATTGTGGCAGAATGAGAATCAGAATTCAGTTTAAAGAAAATGTGGAAATTGAAAAAGTGACAATGAAGTTGTTGTTTGTCATAAAAAACTGATCTACTGTATCCTTGCTCAGTCTAATCTAAATGGAACTCTAGATCCAAACCATTATGGTAGACTTTTAACTATTGTCTGAAGTTGATCAGTACAGTTTGCTGCTTCTGCTGTTTGAGAAAGCCTTGAGTTTTAGCAATAAGTAGCAGGCTTTCTGATGCCACTCATGTCGCTGGAGTCAATAAAGAAGAAGCAGACTTTTCATATGCCACAGAGAGTCATAGAAAATACAGCACAGAAATGGGCCCTTCAGCCCATCAAATCCATGCCAACCACCAAGCACCCATTTATACTAAGTTCATTTTATTCTTCCCACATTCTACCATTGACCTAATCACTAAGGACAATTAGGCAACCAGCTAACCTACTAACCTGCATGTCTTTGGAATGTGGGAGGAAGCCAGGAGAACCACTGAGAACCAAGGAAAACATGCAACCTCCACACAGATGGCACCCACGGTCAGGTTTGAAACCAGGTCGCCGGAGCTGAGAGGCAGCAGCTCTACTAGGTGCACCACTTGTTGCCCCACCATAATGAGGGGGTCAGGATCTGAAACATCCCCTTGACGTGCAGCATGTAGTGAGTACTATTTTGTTTTTGTTTCAGATGACGTCACTGCAGGAGCAGGCAGGCAAGCTAAAAGAAGAGAGCTTAAAGCGCGAGGATGCCAGTCACATTCAGCAGAAGCTCAATGCCATCCTGGAAAGGAGGAACCGTATTAAGGAGTTGTCACAGAGCCGTAAGAGAGACCTGAGCACTGCCCGCCTACTGGCCCAGTTCAGTCAGGACGTGACTGAGGTATGATCCTGTTTTGCAGCTTACCTCCCATACAGTGCCCCAGCCTGAGATTTCCATTGATAAGCAGCAACTATTTATTTAGACAGGGCATGGGCAGACATTCCATGAACTCTTCATTGTGTGGGTTCAGTCTAAACTTCGTTTATACTCACGTGGCACAGAAGCGGGCCCTTTGGCTCTCTAAGTCCATGCCAACCATCAACCACCCATTTACACTAATCCTACATTAAATCCACTTTTAATCTCCCGACATTCTCATGGACAGACCAAGGTCAGGATTGAGCCCGGGTCACTGGCACTGTGAGGCAGCAGCTCTACTAGCTGCGCCGCTGTGTTGCCCTTAATTCAAACTATGTTTCTTGTCCTGTCATCTGACCAGACCAGGCAATGTTTGCAGAAACACAAGAGACTGCAGATGCTGGAATCTGGAGCAACACACAAAACACTGGAGAAACTCAGCAGGTCAGGCAGCATCTGCGGAGGGAAATGGACATTTGAGGTTTCGGGTCAAGATCCTTCATCTGGACTGAAAGATAGAGAGGAGATAGCCAGTATAAAGTGGTGAGGGGAAGGGGTGTAGCAAGGGCTGGCGGGTGATAGGTGGATCCAGGTGAGGAGGGGTGATGGGCAGATGGGGGAGGGGGGAGTGGGAATAGCGACAGAGGCTGGGAGGTGATGGGTGGGGGTGACAAAGGGCTGCAGGTGATGGAATCTGACAGGAGAGGAAGGCGGAGCCTGGAATCGAGTGAGGGAGGTGGGGGGGGGGGCAGATGGGAACGGGGGGGGGAGGAGTGTGTTGGTGATGGGCAGATGGAGTGGGTGGAGGAGGGGAAAGTGACGTTGTAATGGGGGCCAGGTAGATCAGGAGAAGAGAGAAAAGGAACAGAGAGGGAGCAGTTACCAGAAGCTGGAGCAGGCCACTTGCTGCTGGCAACAAAACAAAATCCAATTGATGAGCCAAACCTAAATATTGAGCCATAATCTGCAGGGCTGTGTATCAGGAGCTGGAGCGTGGGGTTAACCTAGTCCATCATTGGCTAGCATGGACACAATGGGCCAAGTGGCCTACTACTGTGATGCAAGTTTCTATGATTGGATGAAATAAATTTACATTGATACAGAGTCCCTCACAGTATCAGGATATCCTGAAGCACTTTACAATCACTCTATCTAGTTTCCCTTAAATACATCCATGCTATTTGCCTCAACATAACTCCTTAGTAAAAGAGGTTTCTCCTGAATTCCGTATTGGATTTATTAGTGACATTTTTGTGGCTTTGGTTTTGGTGTCATTACAACTAAACTTTTAAAAATCTTAAAAGCTATCAGGTCATCGCGAAGCCTTTTTTATAAAGAAGACTGCCAGCCTCTTTAGTCTTTCTTGTCAGATATAACCTCTTGGTCACGGAAACTTTAAATTACACTTTCATGCTAGCAGTGAATTTTTTGCTGCACTGTCCTCATCACAAGCCAGGACAGCAGATTGAGAACAGATGTGGTTGCTGGATCCGGCAGCCATGGCTATTGAGCTCATTCTGGCAGCGAGTGGCAGGAGACAGCAATACCTCCAGAATGAGATCATGAGTCGGAGCGAAACAAAAGATTACTGCAGGTTGCCTGAAGGCTGCACACTGCAGTAGAACCCTGGGGATTTAAGGAACAGATATCTTTAGAAACATAGAAACATAGAAAATCTACAGCACAATTCAGGTCCTTCGGCCCACAAAGCTGTGCTGAACATGTTCCTACCCTAGAAATTACCAGGCTTACCCATAGGCCTCTATTTTACTCAGCTCCATGTGCCTATCTAACAGTCACTTGAAAGACCCTATCATATCCGCCTCCACCACCATTTCCAGCAGTCCATTCCACGCGCTCACCACTCTCTGAGTAAAAAACTTACCCCTGACATCTCCTCTATATCTACTCCCCAGCACCTTAAACCTACGTCCTCTTGTGGCCACCAATTCAGCCCTGGGGAAAAGCCTCTGACTATCTACCCTATCAATACCTCTCATCATCTTATACACCTCTATCAGTTACCCCCTCATCCTCCGTCTCTCCAAGGAGAAAAGGCCGAGTTCCCTCAACCTGCTTTCATAAGGCATGCTCCGCATTCCAGGCAGCATCCTTGTAAATCTCCTCTGCACCCTTTCTATGGCTTCCACATCCTTCCTGTAGTGAGGCGACCAGAACTGAGCACAATACTCCATGTGGGGTCTGACCAGGGACCTATACAGCTGCAACAATGCCTCTGGGCTCCTAAATTCAATTCCTCGATTGATGAAGGACAATACACTATATGTCTTCTTAACCACAGAGTCAACCTGTGCAGTCGCTTTGAGCGTCCTATCGACTCGGACCCCAGGGTCCGTCTGATCCTCCACACTGCCAAGAGTCCTACCATTAATACTATATTCCGCCAACATATTTGACTTACCAAAATGAACCACTTCACACTTACCTGGGTTGAACTGCATCTGCCACTTCTCAGCCCAATTCTGCATCCTATCTATATCCCTCTGTAACCTCTGACAGCCCTCCAAACTATCCACAACACCCCTAACCTTCGTGTCATCTGTAAACTTACTAACCCACCCCTCCACTTCCTCATCCAGGTCATTTATAAAAATCACAAAGAGTAAGGGTCCCAGTACAGATCCCTGAGGTACACCACTCGTCACCGACCTCCACTCAGAATACCACCCTTCAACAACCACCCTTTGCCTTCTGTGGGCCAGCCAGTTCTGGATCCACACTGCAATGTCCCCTTGGATCCCATGTCTCCTCACCTTCTCCATAAGCCCTGCATGGGGTACCTTATCAAACGCCTTGCTGAAATCCATATACACTATGTGCTTAGTCACATCCTCAAAAAATTCAATCAGGCTCGTAAGACAGGACCTGCCCTTGACAAAGCCATGCTGACCATTCCTAATCATATTATACCTCTCCAAATGTTCATAAATCCTGCCTCTCAGGATCTTCTCCATCAGCTTACCAACCACTGAGGTAAGACTCACTGGCCTATAATTCCCTGGGCTATCCCTACTCCCCTTCTTGAATAAGGGAACAACGTCTGCAACCCTCCAATCTTCCGGAACCTCTCCCATCTCTATCGATGATGCCAAGATCATCGTCAGAGGCTCCACAATCTCCTCTCTTGCCTCCCACAGTAACCTGGGGTACATCTCATCTGGCCCCGGTGACTTATCTAACTTGATGCTTTCCAAAAGTTCAGCACCACCTCTTTTCTAGTATCTACATGCTCAAGCTTTCCAGGCCGCTGCAAGTCCCCACTACAATCCCCCAGATCTTTTTCCATGGTGAACACTGACGTAAAGTATTCATCAAATACCTCCGCTATTTCTTCCGGATCCATACACACTTTCCCACTGCTGCACTTGATAGGCCCTATCCTTTCGCATCTCATCCTCTTACTCTTCACATACTTGTAGAACGCCTTGGGGTTTTCCTTAATCCTGCCCGCCAAGGCCTTCTCATGTCCCCTTCTGGCTCTCCTAATCTCTTTCTTAAGTTCCTTGCTTTTAGCCTTGTACTCCTCCAGATCTCTAACATTACCAAGCTCTCTGTACCTTTTGTATGCTTTTCTTTTCCTTTTGACTAGATTCATTACAGCCTTCGACACCACGGTTCCTGTATCCTATCAAGACTCCCCTGTCTCATTGGAACATGTCTATGCAGACCCCCTGAATATTTGCCACATATCTTCTGTACTTTTCCCAGAGAACATCTGTTCCCAATTTAATCTTCCAATTTCCTGCCTGAGGGCCTCATAATTCCCTTTACTCCAAGTAAACACCTTTCTAGTCTGTCTGTTCCTATCCCTCTCCAGTGCTAACGTAGAGGAGATAGAATTATGATCACTATCACCAAAATGTTCACCCACTGAGAGATCTGACACCTGACCAGGTTCATTTCCCAATATCAAATCAAGCACAGCCTCTCCTCTTGTAGGTCTATTGACATACTGTGTCAAGAACCCTTCCTGAACACACCCAACAAACTCCACCCCATCTAAAGCCATCTAAACTAAGAAAGTTCAAGTGGCATGCACACTTAATGTGATTCCCTGTATTCCCTATTGAAATCCCTTAAAGAGCATGCCCATGGCTGTACAGACAAAATCTGATGTGAACATAGTAGGTCTGATGTGCTCTGCTAAGACTGAATGTATTCATCCAACACAGAGCAAGTTTGTGTCACCAGACCAAAATAAGAATGAAAATCGGTTGGGTCTGAGCTGCACAGTCTGGAGGAAGAGATTAGAATTACTCTGATTGCTCGAAGGAATCTGAGTGCCGAGTGCATTTGCAGTGTTGGTACGCTGGCAAGTTAATTGCTCTGAGGATGGGTATTGAAATGTGATTGACTATTTGCAGAGTGAGCCAGCTCTAGGAGCAACTTACTGAATTATTTGTGCAGGCGTGTGTGTGCCTGTGTGTATATGTATGCTCATACACCCAGTATTGGTAATTGGTGTGCAGTGATGTACCCCTTGCTTTATAGGCATGGTCTGTTGGAGAAAATTTACTCAAATTTTGATTTGTCTGATAGAAAGAACAGATGGTTTAAAGGGAACAGGACTGCAGGGGTTTCCTGCTGCCTGCACATTTTTAAACTTAATCTGTTACCAGCTCAACAAATGGAAGAACTTGCAATGAATGAGAGGTGGCCTGGAACCAACAGAACCAAATATCCTGGAACTTGCTACTGTACGCAGCCAGTCCTAACCAGAGCAACTTAGCAAGACCGTGGAATGCCTCTAGTTCTCAACATCATCAACACCAAAAGCTTACCACACACATAGAGTAGATTTACGACACTGAAGAGACTGTTTGGCCCATCACGTGTCTGCTGGTCCATAAAGAGCTCCCAGCCTAATCCCATCTTCCAGCACTGGATCTGTAGTCCTACAGGTCATAGTTCATAAAGCACATATCCAAGCGTTGTTTAAATATGATGTGTGTTTCTGCCTTCACTGCACTTAAATAAGTATTCTGATTTGATCTTTTATTTATACACCTCTATTTATTACCAACAGAGGTGGACAGGAATCAAACCCAAGTCAATTGCATGGAAGTACCCTCACACTCTGCGAGTATCTCTTTCAATTCCATTCACACTTGGGCCTGCAGTTAGTTACAGACATCACTCTCCTCATCAAAGAAATACAAACCTCAACCACCCCATAGCAGAAACACAGGCCTCAGTCTCCCCATCACAGAGAAACACAGACCTCATCCTCCTCATTGCCGAAAAAATGAACCACTCCTCCTCCTCCAGAAACACAAAACTACATTTGCAATGTCCAAGGAACACTGACCCCGTTCTTTCAATAAAGGAATGCAAACCCCACTTTCACCAACATGCAGCACAGAAACAGTCCCTTTGGCCCACTATGTCTATGCCAATCATCAAGTACCTATCTCACTTGCTAGCATTTGGTTCAGAGCCTATTAAGCCTTAGTGATTCAATTGCTCGTCCAGATATTTCTTAAATGCTGCGAGTCTCTGCCTCCACCACCTTCTCAGATATTTTGTTCCAGTTTCCAACCATCGTCTGGATGAAAAATTCTTCCTCTGGTCCCCCTCTAAACCTCCTACTCCTCACCTTAAACCTATGCGCTCAGGCCTTGGATACCCATGCCATTGGGAAAAGTTTCCTACTATCTATTGCCCCTCATAATTTTGTACACTTTATCAGGTCCACCATTAGCCTTCTCCACTCCAAGGAAAACAAACCCAGCTTATCCAGTCTCTCCTCATAACTGAAACGTTCCATCCTAGGGGACATCCTGATGAATCATCTTTTCACCCTCTCCAGTGCAATCACATCACAGAGAATTAGACACTGCTCTTTTCTCCCTCTCATGTGCAACAAAGCTGCCATCATCCTCATCCCAGAAAACTTAGCAATTCTTTCCCATCATAGAAACACAGGTGAAAAGCAGAAAATGCTGGACATACTTAGTTGGTCAGGCTGCATTAACATAGTCAGACTTAAAGAAAAAAGTATACAGTTGTGCAAAAACAGGTGACAAGATTGATCAGAATATAACACACAACAATGAATCCCTAAAAGATGAGTAAGAAAGGGAAAAAAATCAGAGTGCAAGACAAAGCTAACTAAAAGAGTAAAATAGCTAATAAGAATCTCTATACAGTAAATATTTAAAAGAGAAAAGTTAAAAACTAAGCATTGGTCCTATAGAAAGTGAGACAGAAAAAAATAATAATGGGAAATAAAAAGATGACAGATGAACGTAAAGTGGTATTTTGCGTCAGTCTGCACTATGGAGGATTCAAGTAACATTTCACGAGTAGTTGTAAATCAAGTATTGGGAGAAAGGAACTCAGGAAAATTGCAATCACCAAGAAAGTAGCACCTAACAAGGTCTTGGAACCATGGGCTGACAAGTCTCCAGATACTGATGGACTTTATCTAAGGGTCTTAAATAAAGGGTCGAGCAAGATAGTAGATGCATTGGTTTTAATTTTTCAAAATTCCCTGGATTTGGGAAAAGCTCCATTAGGTTGGAAGACAGCAATCTTTATTCAACTGCTTTATTCAAAAAGGGAGGTAGACAAAGAGCAGGAAACTTCAGGTCATAGGGAAGACGTTAAAAGCTAGGAACAATAATATTACATCAAATGCTTAGAAAAATGCAAAATAGTCAAGCAAAGTCAACATTGTAGAAGAGGAATCATGTTTGACCAATTTATTGGAGCTCTTTGAAGAAGCAACATGCCGTGGATGAAGGGGAACTGATGGATGTACTATAGATTTCCAAAAGGCATTTTATATGGTGCTGCACTAATTGTTATTATGGAAAATAAAAGCTCATGGTGTAGGAGTTAACATATTGCTGTAGATAGAAGATTGGCTGCAAACAGGAAATAGAAAACCGGTGTAAATGGGTCTTTTACTGGTTGGTAAAATGCAATGAGTGATGTGCCACCAGGATGAGAACAGGGACTTCAACCTTTTCCAATTTACGTAATGACTTGGATGAAGGCACAAAGATACGGCGGTTAAATTTGCTAATGACACAAATAGGTAGGAAAATAATTTATGGAAAGGACATAAGGAGGCTACAAAGATATTGAGAGAGAGAGAGGACAAAGATCTGACAAATGGAGTGTAACATGGGAAAATGTGAAATTGGGTATTTTGACAGGAAAATTAAAAGGATGCATCTTATTTAAATAGTGAGAGGTTGCTGAGATGCAGAGGGATCCGGGTGTTTTGGTGCTTGATTCACAAAAGGCCAGTATGCAGGCATTACAAGTAATTAGGAAAGCCAACAAAATATTATTGTTTGTTGAGAGAGGAACTGAATACAAAAGTAGGAAGGTTATGCTTCAGTTTTATAGGACATAAGTGAGACCACATCTGGAGCATTTTGTATAGTATTGGTCTCCTTATTTTAAAGAAAGATGTTGCGAGCAGTTCAGAGAAGGTTTACTGGATTGATTCCTGCAACAGGCAGGTTGTCTGATGAGGAAAGATTGGATAGGAGTAGGCCTGTACCCACTCAAATTCAGAAGAGTAGAAGGGACTTGATTGAGACATATAAAATCCTGAGGGGTCGTAGTGTAATAGAGCATGGTAACAGGCCCTTCAGGCCAATTCATCCATGCCGACCAAAATGCCCCTCTAAGCTAGTCCCATTTGCCTACTTGATGGGGGAGGATGTGAGTACAATGTTTCCTCGAGGGAGAACCTTGAACTAGGGGCTAGTGTTTAAACATAAGCGCCTGCCTACTTAAGACACAAATGAGGCAAAACTTTTTCTCATGGAACATCTTTAG
This sequence comes from Pristis pectinata, assembly GCF_009764475.1. Lineage (NCBI taxonomy): Eukaryota > Metazoa > Chordata > Chondrichthyes > Rhinopristiformes > Pristidae > Pristis > Pristis pectinata. The sequence goes on from NC_067405.1 coordinate 85,227,850, forward strand.
CCTTTGGAAGTCTCATCCTCAAAGAATGGTGGAAGCAGAGTCTTTAAGTATTTTAAGGTGGGGGTTAGATAAGCAAATGGTTGATAGACAAGAAGTTGAAGTTGCAATCAAATCACCTCATTAAATGGCGGATCAGGCTTGCCTTGGGGTGCAAATGGCCTATTTCTGCTATTTTGTCTGTTTGTATGTGCAGCATTTGCATTGGATGTTGCCTCGTATATACCAGTGGTGCTTGCTGATCGAGGTGGTGGAGCATCCTATTTCTGTCATGTATCCACACAGACTAATTACTGGATCTATCTGATGACTTGATGTGAATACTCTGTTTACACAAGTGTTTCACCAATCTACCCAAAGATTGAACCAAACAAGAATCGTTGAGCTGCCTTTTTTCCATTCAGTGAGTGGATTCAAGTTCTTCTCAAGAACAAGCCAAGTAATGAAAAACCCACAGTGTCTCTATTAGCGGGTCTGCTGATCATTTCCTGGTGGCCCTTCCAACCTTAATGGTTGTACTGAACAAATGATCCCACTCCAGGCCAATCTTCCTCCTGTGTCATTTGGCTGCCTGCCTTCTTGTCTTTCTATGGCTTTTCTCTTTCTGCCTGGTTAGTGGGCAGGATGGGGGGAGACTGCTGCCCCATTGATTACATTCCTGAATCATGATTCACCAGCAGACCTGTTCATAAATTCACCTTTCTCTTTCCAGTGCTTGGAATTTGCCTTGAAGGAAAACATCTCCTGATTTTCACAAAATTACTGAAGACTTGGGATAACCATTCAACCTTGGTTTATCAGTTTCGCATAGGTGGTGTGATCCCGTATAGTACAAACTGGCTTGTTGAGCTGAATAAGGATCTTCGAGCCTATGGATGTTTTTTCTTAAACTGGTACAAACTCAGTTAAAAATACACTCATGCATTATTCATTTCCAAGTTATTTCTGTGGAAAAAATATTATTATAACATTGTAATTACTGAAAATTGAATAACTACAGATGCTGTAAATCTGAAATAAAGCAGAAAGTATTGGAGATATTCAGCATGAGAGGCAGCATCTGGTGAAAGGTCATTGACCAGAAATGTTCTCTCTGTTTCACTCATCACTGATGCTACCTGAACTGCTGAATATTTCAAGCATTTTTTAACATTTTATAACATTGCAGTTAGCATTTGTGATGTATGATGAACATGTGTTTGTGGGTTACTGTCTGTTTTTGTGTTTTTTTATTATGAACCAGCTCTGAATGTGGTAGTAGTAGGTTTAATATACCATCCTGAACCAGTGTGTAAGGTTGGGATATTGTTCCAATGTCACCAAGCAGAGCAACAGTTTAAAATAAGAGTCTAGAGTATGACTAGGTTATTTGTCATCTCAAGCCCTTTGTGTCTTCAGTAATATCATGTCTGATCTATAGAACAATACAGCACAATACAGGCCCTTCGGCCCACCTTGTTATGCCGATCTTCAAACCACTCCTAAGACTATCTAACCCCTTCCTCCCACATATCCCTCTATCTTAAATTCCTCCATATGCTTACCTAACAATCTCTTGAACTTGACCAACGTATCAGCCTCCACCACCACCCTAGGCAGCGCATTCCATGCACCAACCACTCTCTGGGTGAAAAACCTCCCTCTGACGTCTCCCTTGAACTTCCCACCCATTACCTTAAAGCCATGCCCTCTTGTATTGAGCATTGGTGCCCTGGGAAAGAGGCACTGGCTGTCAACTCTATCTATTCCTCTTAATATTTTTGTATACCTCTATCATGTCTCCCCTCATCCTCCTTCTCTCCAATGAGTAAAGCCCTAGCTCCTTTAGTCTCTCCTCATAATCCATACTCTCTAATCCAGGCAGCATCCTGGTAAATCTCCTCTGCACCCTTTCCAACGCCTCCACATCCTTCCTATAATGAGGCGACCAGAACTGGACACAGTACTCACAGTACTCGATCCCACAATTTATGAAAGCTAACATCCCATCAGCTTTCTTAACTACCCTATCCACCTGTGTGGCAACTTTGAGTGATCTGTGGATATGAACCCCCAGATCCCTCTGCTCCTCTACACTGCCCAGAATCCTGCCATTTACCTTGTATTCCGCCTTGACATAGCTCCATACACCACCTTTCTCTCAAATTCCTTAATATCTTTAGTTAACAAGAACTGTCAATTTCAGGTTTTAAATTACCCTGGCACCAATTATCATTTGTAGTAGTGTTCTGAATTTTTACCTCTCTCTATATTCAGAAATGTTCCCTAGCACCAATCCTGAGAGACCTGGTTCTAATTTTAAGCAACATCCCCAAACAGCAGCAATGGTCTCTTCTCTCTACACTACCATTTTTCCTTAACATTTTGAAAACTTCAATTGAATTACCCATCAGCTTTCTAAATTCCAAGGAGTTTATTTCTTGTTTATGTGATCTCTCCTCTTAATTTAACCATGCATCACTCCCTCTACAACCAATATACCACTTCTGAGATGTGGTTTCCAGAACAATTCACAGTACTGCAGGTATGGCCTAACCAGGGGTATATATACAGCTATAGAATAACTTCTTCATTCTTTAGATATAAAGGCTAACATTCTGTTAGTTTTAAGTCCTGGAACCTGATAATTTAGTAGTCTATGTACCTGGACCCACAAAGCTCTTCAAGCCTCCACTGCTATTAGATTTTAACTACTAGGAGAGTGCACTGTTTTATCCTTTTCTTTCAGGTCTGACCTGATGTGGGGTAAAACTGACATTTGAACAAATTAGATTATTGTAATGGGGTTAATATCTCCAACCTGGCAGGGGTATGGTATGTTATTTATAGAGGATAAATATCTCTCGGTGAGGCAGGAATAGAGATCCTATATGGGGGTAACTGTCACTAGGCAGGAATATGAGAGGGGTATTATGAGGAGGAAAATGTTAATAGCCTAGACAGGGTATACAGATAACTAATATGCTATAGCAGGGCAAACATCATGGGATAGAGTTGTAGGGAAGGGTTTTTGAATGGGATAAATGACCTGAACGGTAATTTTTCTTTCATTGGAATAACTCCCAAGTGTGAGGTAGTGTTGTTGAAAGAACTAGCAGTGCAGCATTAAAAACAGCTGCATTCACACAGCAACAGTCAAGCTTTGCTTGGAGCCTTAGGAACAAATTACTGATCCTGTGCTTCCTGATGTGGAAAACAGCAGCATTAGTTTCAGTAGCAGATAGCTTAGCTCTGATCCCAGTAATGGCCCAGGTTGGCTTTTTCCATTTGCTCACAGCAGTGGCATGGCTTTTAGTCTCAAACAAAATTGCAGACTGTGCTTCCAACTGCACAGGTCTGTATCCAACACTCATACTGTTTCCATGAGTGTCATGGGTAGGTAGTGCTCCCTTACACCTCTTATCTATTCTCAGGCTGAACCTGTCCAAGTAGGGTAAGACGAGACTCACAGAGCAGCACAACTTTTATTAAAACTAAGTAAACATTACAACTAGTACAATATAAAGCAATAGAGATAATATAACAAAAAGTTTTAAAGAAACTACAAAGGAATTAAACAATATAAGAGACACAAGAACCTGCAGATGCTGGAATATGGAGCAAAAAACAAATTGTTGGAGGAATTCAGCAGGTCAGGCAGCATCTGTGGAGGGAAATGGACAGTCAACGTTTTGGGTCAAGACCCTTCATCTGGATGCTAAATCATATAGGATTGTATGCTATGAAATACTACAACAAAATACTGCCCATGATGTAGTCTTTATACTTTTATGACCTTACACAGCTTTTAGTTCTTAACAGTACTTGTAACTTCCATCCCCATGTAATTATCTCAAACACTATCGCTAAAAGCTCATGCATACAAAGTCGCCAAGAGTAGTGGGAAACTGGAAGATTGGGAAAACTTTAGAAAGCAACAAAAAACCACTAAGCAAGCAATAAGGAAAGGGAAGATAGATTATGAAAGTAAACTAGCACAAAATATAAAAACAGATAGTAAAAGTTTTTATAACTATATAAAGCGGAAAAGGGTGGCTAAAGTGAACGTAGGTCCCTTGGAAGATGAGAAGGGGGAATTAATGTGGAAATGGTCAAGGCCTTAAATGACTATTTTGCGTCGGTCTTCATGGTGGACGATGCATGTAACATGCTAAAGAGAGATGTTATGGATGCGATGGGAGGTGAGGACCTCGATACAATTGCTGTCACTAAAGAGGTAGTGATGAGCAAAATAGTGGGCCTAAAGGTAGACAAGTCCCCTGGTCCTGATGGGATACATCCCCGGGTACTGAAAAGAAATGACGGATTTATGGTAGAGGCATTTGTGATAATTTACCAAAAATTCTCTGAACTCTGGGCAGGTCCCGGCGGATTGGAAGACAGCGAATGTCACACCATTGTTTAAAAAAGGATGTAGGCAAAAGCCAGGTAACTATAGGCCAGTTAGCTTAACATCTGTAGTCGGGAAAATGCTTGAAGCTATCATTAAGGAAGAAATAGCAAGACATCTAGATAGAAGTGGTTCCATCAGGCAGACGCAGCATGGATTCAGGAAGGGCAGGTCCTGTTTGACAAACTTACTGGAATTCTTTGAGGATATATGAGCGCAGTGGATAGAGGGGAAACAGGGTGAATGTTATATACTTTGGATTTCCAGAGGCATTCAGTGATGTGCCGCATAAAAGGCTTATCTATAAGATCAGGATGCATGAGTTGGGGATAATGTATAAGCATGGATAGAGGATTGGTTAACTAATATAAGGCAGAGAGTTGGAATAATGGGTGTTTCTCTGGCTGGCAATCTGTGGTGAATGGGGTGCTGTAGGGGTCGGTGCTGGGCCCACAACAGTTCACTGTATACATTTAATTATTTGGAAGAGGGGACCAAGTGTAGCATATCTAAGTTTGCTGATGACACTAAATTGAGTGGAAAAGCAAACTGTGTAGAGAATGTGGAGAGTCTGCAGAGAGATATAGATAGGTTAAGTGAGTGGGCAAAGGTCTGGAAATGGAGTTCAATGTTGGTAAATGTGAAGGTCATCCACTTTGGAAGGAAAAATAGAAGATCAGACCATTATTTAAAATGGTGAAAGATTGCAGCACTTGGGAGTGCTTGCACATGAATCGCAAAAGGTTGGTTTACAGATGCAACATGCTATCATGAAGGCAAATGGAATGTTGGCCTTCATTGCTAGAGGGATTGAATTTAAGAGCAGGGAGGTTAGGCTGCAACTGTACGGGTACTGGTGAGGCCACACCTGGAGTTCTGCATGCAGTTCTGGTCTCCTTACTTGAGAAAAGATGTACTGGCTTTGGAGGCAGTGCAGAGGAAGTTCACCAGGTTGATTTCGGAGATGAAAGGGTTAGCCTATGGGAGAGGTTGAGTCACCTGGGACTATACTCGCTGGAATTCAGAAGAATGAGAGGGGATCTTATAGAAATATATAAAATTATGAAAGGGATAGATAAGATAGAGGCAAGGAAGTTGTTTCCCCCTGGTAGGTGAGACTAGAACTAGGGGATGTAGCCTCAAGATTCAGGGGCATAGATTTAGGATGGAGGTGAGGAGGAACTGCTTTTCCCAGAGAGTAGTGAATCTGTGGAATTCTATGCCCAGGGAAGCAGTAGAGGCTACCTCATTAAATATATTAAAGATACAGTTAAATACATTTTTGCATAGTGGGGGAATTAAGGGTTATGGGGAAAAGGCAGGTAGGTGGTGTTGAGTCCATGGCTAGATCAGCCATGATCTTATTGAATGGTGGAGCATGCTCAACGGGCCAGGTGGCCTACTCCTGCTCCTATTTCTTATGTTCTTATATTCTAACCCTGGTTCTGAACACAACTCACCCCAGTGATCCACTGAAGGAGTCTGCCCTTGTTTGCTCGGGTTATCAGATCTATCTGCAATTCTGCTTCAAGTTGCCAATGTTAAAACCTGAACACCCACTCAGGCTTTATATAATACAAAAGAATCTTGAATGTGACAATTGATTGATACATGTCCCTCCCCTCTGATTGTCCCTCCTGTGTCCTTGTAAGTCCATGCATTGTTTGATCATCATGTTCAGGGAACAGTTATTTTGACAGGGAAGAACTCTGAACTTAACACCTTGTAATGTTCCTTCTCTAATGAAGTTCTGCAATGTCATACCACGGAAGCTCTGTGGAGAACCCAGATATGTAAATTGTACCCTTAGGTTAATGTTGTTTTGTGATTTAAAATGAACTACTTTTCTCACAGATTCTTCAGCTCTTGGCCAGTTCTAAAAGTTGCTTCAAAAGGTCCCATGGTCCATCATAGGTTTCTGGGATAGAGATTTTGCTCAAGTTTCAATCCTAGTTCATTGTTGGTTAATAAGGAATTAAATGTGTTTCTTGATGCATGATTTTTAGCTGTGCATGTCTCTGCACTTTAAGTGGACTTGCAACTATTGGTACAATCCTTGTCCCAAGTGAGTAGATGTGGATCTAAGGTTGTTTTGGGCTGGAGGACATGATCTACTCTTATCCCTTACTGCAAAATGTGACTTCTTTTCTTTTGTGGCAGTAGACATACCCAGAACCCCCATCCCCCAACCCTTGGATTTACCTGTAGTTTCTCAGTGGTACTCTGGGGCTCTGGTGACATGCATGAATTCCAAGGTTCTGTAAATAATCACTTGATATACTGTCTTTGTTTTAACTTCTCCCCTGTTTGCTCCTCTTCTGCCTTGGAGGTAAACACCCAGTCAAACAAACATGCCATCAATTCACCTCACAAAAACTGCTCAGTGGCAGCCTCAGACAGAGGTGTAGTTACCCACCCCCACACCCCTCCCGCTGACAAACCATGACAGAATAAAAGTAGCCATCCCTCTCCTCTTACCTTCATTTGAGACAAGAGCCTTCGGTGAAATGAAGAGTGATGATATTGACTGAATCATTGACACTCTCTGGAGTAATACTTCTGACTGTAAAGGGTTTATCTTTCACTCTTAAGTATTTTGAAATAAATTTTGAAAGACCTGAGGATGCCCTCATTTGAAATTCATCATCATACAGCACAGAAGCAGACCCTTCAACCCACTGAATATGTGCCGACAATCAATCCGTAGTTTACTCTAATCCTATACTAATCCCATTTTATTCTTCACACATTCCCATCAGCTTCCCCAGGAAGCTGGGCCAAGGGTGCATTGAGCTCTCGGCTGAATGATGATGGCAAAATCAACTTCGAGCAGATTACTTACATAATTGGCTGTAAAGCACTTGGGAATCCTGAAATATTGAGAAATGCTGTAAAGTGCGAGACTTTTCCGTTATCAAAGCACTATCTTTATTTGACAAACACTTGCCTCACCATCTGTTAACTCGCTTTCCATTTTATTGGTGGGTACTACTGTTAAGTTGTTCCTGCATCATGGCCTTTCTATATTGTAGACCCTTGCCCATCCTCTGTTCAATTAAGAGATCTCATCATTATCTGCATGACAGTGAGAAACTGTCAGGGGAGGGTATCATAAGATCATAAAGTTGAGTTAATGAACAACAAGTTTTCAAACACATGACCCAGGGCATTTTAGTGGACAACTAATTTTGATTATTGAGGTGATATGCCAAAACCCACAGTGCAGTGCATTATTGGTTTGGGAAGAGAGGGGATGAAGGCAAGACAGAATCATTAACTGGTTATCATGAATTATAGGTGTCCTATATATTGTAAAGAAAAAATTGAGAGTCCTGCATTCATGTTGTTCATTTCACAACTCCAGGACCTCTGAAAGCCATTGAGATACTTTTGTAATGTGGGAAATGTAAGGGCCAATTTTTACACTCCCAAGTCCCAAAATCACCTTCAAATAATGGCTAGATCATCTGTTTTAGTGATGTTGGTTGTTGATGAATAGATGTTGCCAGGAGGATGCCTTGCTGTTCATTGAACAGTGTAGTGAGAGTGTCTACATAAAACAGCTTCAGCTCATTGGCTTCTGAACCCTCAACCATGTCCTTGTCACCTCAAGACACAAGTAATATAAATGCTCTTCTTGCTGGTGACCCGTTTCCCTTCCTCAATAAATTTCAGCCTATTCAAGTCTATTCTGCCCGTATCCTAATGTACCCAATCACTCATCACCATTGCTCTACATTGACTCCAAGTCCAGCAATGCCAACAGTTTTAAAATTCTCAGCTTTGTTTTCAGATCCCTCTGAGGCCTTGCTGCATCGTATCTCTGCCCCGCCCCTCCTCCAGCTCTGTCACCCTCTGAGATCTCTGCATTTCAGCAGCTCTGGCTTGATTTCTTTTTCCTCTCATTGGTGACCACATCAGCTAGGACAAAGCTCTGGGCTTAACATTCTTTCACACAAAGAGTTTTAGCCATCTGTCTATTCATTTCATTTGATCATTATGGCACGGGAGGAGGCCATTCCCTGAATCTCAGCAGGGCAATGCAATCCGCCCCATTCCCCTGCTTTTTCATCAAAACCCGAGCAAATTATTTTCCATTGTGCCCATCCAATTGTGTCCAGAAAATCCTGAATGAATCTGCTTTCATCACCTTGTAGGATGCGTATTCTAGAGTTAACTCTCTGCAGCCTAATAAGAAGTTTCTCCTCGTACTCCCCCCCCCCCACCTACTCTAATTTCTGGCCACACTTTGAAATTGCAGTCCACTAAGGCTTGAACCATTTGCTAATGGGAGGAAACTTTTCTCTATTACTCAGTCTAAACCTGTCATGATCTTTAACATCTCTATCAAGGTCCTTTAGTCTAAGGAGAATAACCCCAGTTTAACCTAGTCTAAACTGATAATCCAAGCTCCTGTTCCTGAACCATTAATCTTTTCTGCATTCTCTCTAGGCTTTCACATCTTCCCTATAATGTTATGAGCAGAACTGAATGCAGTACTTCAGTTGCAGACTAAACCTGATTTAACTGAGACACAAAAGACTGCAGATGCTGGGATCTGGAGTGAAAAACAAGCTGCTGGAGAAACTCAGTGGGCCAGGCAGCATCTGTGGAGGCAAAGGGATAGTCGCCATTTGGGTCAAGATCTTGCATTAGGACTGAGAGTGTAAAGGGGAGATAGCCAGTCTCTGTCGCTATCTCCACCCCTCCCACCACCCACCCCCACATGGCCCCATCTGCCCATTAGTCTCTCCTTACCTGGAGCCACCATATTGCTCACCCCTCCCTCTCACTTCTCTGTACTGGCTATCTTCCCTCTACACTCTCAGTTGCGATGCAGGGTCTTGACCCATAACGTCAACAATCCCTTTGTCTCCACAGATGCTGCCTGACCCGCTGAGTTCCTCCAGCAGTTTGTGTTTTATTTTGCAACCGGATTTAATTGATACTTTGAAGCATTTTAGGATATTTTGCTACATTAAAGTCCTTATTGACGTTGAAGTAACTTAGCTGATTTTATTGATGGGTAAAGTTAAAAAGGCAGGGGTGAGTTCAGGACAAGCATCAGATAGAGAAGGGAAAGGCCAGAGAAATGCAGTTGAATCTTGAACTAAATTGATCACAGCATTCAAATTTTGGTGTATAATTACTAAAAGAAAAGGTGTAAATAGGAGAGAGCACAGTAAAGGAGGAGAGTGTAACGTCAGCCCAGAGAATTCCCACAATTGTATAAGGATCCACCTCCTGCTCTGGCCCTACCACTTCAATCTGTTTTTGTTTGCTTTTAGGAGGAGGGCTGGATCACCGAAAGGATGCAGAAGTTAAAGGACACCTCCACAGACACTCAGTGACCTGCATGGCAAACTGAAGCTGTTGCAGAAACACCAGGCCTTTGAGGCTGAAATCATGGCCCATCAGGCCATTATTAACCATGTTACTGAGGTCAGGATTTTCTTCCTTCATCCATATTTGCTTGTGTGACACCCTCCATCTTAACCGAACACTTCTAGCTCAGTCAGTGTCACTCATTGTTAGGCCTTGTACCCAATCCTCAGTCATGATTGCAGCTGTTTCCCAACTGATGCTGCAAGGGGCAGCAGGTCTGTCTCAATTCTGACAAGGAGAAGCAGCCCAATATAGGGCAAGTAAATTCCATCAGCTGCTGCATACTTCTTCTCCACCTACAGCCTGCAAGATTTCTCCATCCTTGGTGTTTATCAGGGATGCGATGTAATCTCTGCAATTTCTGCAATTGTACTTCTGTATATTTCCCATGTTTGGCTTCTAGTACAGAGACCTTCCTATTCATATTATCTATGGCTGAATGGATAGCCCCCTAGTCTCTGAATCAGAAGATTGTGGGTTCTAGTTCCTAGTCCTGAGACTTGGGTTTTGACTCGGTACTTACCCCGTATTCGTGGTACTTCCTATGGTGTTTGTCACTGATGTTTTTATGTAACTTTGAGGGCATTCCCCTAAACTGTGCACCTTGTATTTTGCACCAATAAAGATAGGTGAATTGCTACTATCCGGACATCATCCTAAATCCAGCGAAATCCGCCGTAGTATGAGGCAGCTCCTGAACATTGGGAGCAACTGAAGGTAGCAGTGGGCTGCACGTGGCAAAATGTTGGAGGAAAAACCGGGATTTCCTGGAATTCCTGCAAAAAGTCGAACAAGTTGAAGCGTGGATCAGAGAAAAGGTAGGGGTGGTGGGAATTCATCGTAACTTTTAGTCCTTCAGCTCTCTGAGGTGGATTCATAGTAATTCTTGGGTGGAAACCAGTCTCACAGAAGCACCGTCTTTATGGTGCCCACAAATTCTTGAGAATCACAAACTTAGTCCTTAAGTTAGATATACTTAACTGGTATAGTTGTAACTGGCTAACCAGGGCTCTGGGCAAACATCCCACTATTAAGCATTCATTGTTACTGTATTTTTAAATAGATTTGCTACACACTTGCCTCTTGGTTCTCATCTAAATTTTTTTTAATACAGTTGATTGTATTATGGCTCTATATGCAGAAAATTGGTCAGAAACTAATAGTAATTTATCCTGGGGAGAACCTGTGACAGTGACTAAAATGCAACATTGCAGTGAGGAGAAATGAAAGAACCAAAGAAGAGTTACTTTTCGTTCACTTATGAGCCCTTGACTGTATAATTAACATCCTGGGTGGACCACTTACCCACTCAGCTTTCAGGAGGAGCTAAATGGAACTGTCCCAACTTGTGATCATCCCACTTCTGACTCAGTTGTGATAGAAAATGCATTCATTCACTGAACAAAAAGCTTAATAAACTATAAAAAGAGCAGAAAAATGCTGGAAATACTCACAGATCAGGCAGCATCTGTGCATAGATATGCAGAGTTTAATTTTGCAGGCCAATGACACTTCATCAGAACTACATTTGTCATTCCATTGTGTTTCTTTTTATCTGCTAACAGGAGGTGATGATCAGTGTGGGTGATGTTGGCAAGGACTATGACATTGCTTACAGCTGCAGAAAAAGCTCAACAAGTTTCATGGAACAGGGGTAGGTACAGGCTTCAGAGCATCATTTTATAGCAGGTGTACCACTCATCTGTATATTGAATGTTATCAACTGGTAAGAAGCGACACAGTGGGTGCAGCAGTTGGCTGACTCACAGGTCCAGGGAGCTGGATTCATCCTGACCATGGAGACAATCCATGTGGAGATTGCACTGTCTCCCTGTGACTGCATGGGCTTCTTTCCACACCTGGTAGGTTAATTAGCTGTTGTAAAATTATCTTGTAACATGAGTGTAAAAAAAAATTGAAAGGAAGACAATTAGCATGTGAGAGAGAAGTTGTAGGGCTACAGGAAATGGGACTGAGTGGGATTCACACAAAAAGCGCTGGAGGAACTCAGCAGGTCAGGCAGCATCTATGGAGGGAAATGGACAGTTGCCGTTTCGGGTCAAGACTGGAAAGAAAGAGGGGAGATAAAAAGAAGAGAGGACTGATGGGATTGCTCTTTTGAGAACCAGCATGGACTCTTCCTGTGTCAAGTATTCCATTCAGAAACTTGGGCCAATTCGTCCACAGCAGGATAATGGAAATCAATGTTCAGTAGTTTTCTGCCTGCTGCACCACCAATCAGCACTGAACATACCTTAGGCATAGGACTGGATACAAAGTAAATCTCTCACTATGATGCCCCATCAAACTCTACATTGTCCCACAGAAGGTAATACCTCTATTTCAGCTGCTGTGAACCAGGTACCAATGGGTAATGTGCATTTGAGTTAGTGATGTCTTCTTGGAGAGAAGCTGACCTATGTATTCCTCAGTAATTTTTTACTTCTGGACAGTTAGCTGAAGATGTGGGATGCAGGTACACTGATGATTAGAGCAGCCAGGGTTCAGTGAGACACAAAACCAGTCATTTGTTTCACTGAGTGCTCTGCCTGAGTTGTGTCCTCTGGGAGAGGGCAGCTGGTGGTAGTAGTCAGCGTGGCAGAGTCTGCCTAAGTGGGAGTGAGTGAGTAGATCATTGGAAGTGTAACTTGGATGTACTTTATGCAGTTTAAAGCAGTTGCCTTCTAACTGGAGGTATTGCAAAATACCTTATTTTTTTCCTGTCCTCCTGAAAAATAGAATAGAAAAAATATCCAGGAACTCGGCGTCATGGATATTTCTTTACAAATGACCCATGTAATAGAATGGTTCTTTTGATATTCCAGTAATGCCTGAATATTGACCCAAGTCTGTGATCTTCCATAGGACATGACAGTGGACGATGCTCACATCAGGACCATCAATAACCTGGCCAGCCAGCTGGAGAGGCAGAATAAAGATGACGTTCCAATCGTTCTCCGACGCAGGCAGCAGTTGAATGAAAGGTTGCCCTGCCCCCATTCACATTCCTTTTGCAAACAAGCTGCCAGAGCCTGCCTCAATGCTTCCCAGCAAAGCCAGCCATCACCTTGCAACACACCCATGAGGATTCCACTTCACGTTGTTTGTGCTGAGCTACCATTTGGACTGTTGCAATAGCAACTTTGGTTGACCTTAATTAGGGTGGGATTGTAGTGGAAGGGACTAGACAGGAGCCCTGTTCCTAATTGCAATCCAGTAATCAGCACTGGAAAGCAATTGCATGTGGATATTGGGTGAGGACCAGGTGTGGTTCCCTCTACCAATCATATATGATCAAGCTGAAACATCCCAGTTCAGAAACCTGATTTTGAACCTCTAAATTTTCTAACCCTAGAGTAAGACATAAGAATGAAGAGTAGGAGCAGGCATTTGGCCCTGCCATTCAATAACATTATGGCTAATCTGATCTTGGCCTCAAGTGCCCCTTTCTTTCTTGCTTGATTCCAGGGGATTTCCTCACAGTTTCATAATCAGAGAATTTTTTTCAGAAAGCAGACTTGGCAATTGGCTGGGCAGATGTCATCTATCCCAGTGTATAGTGACTCACTAGATGGGCAAAGTTTCTCTCTGCCAAAGTTGGGCAAGTGTATGCAAATGAGACAGGAATGGGAAGCTAGAGACCATACGATCATATTTCACATTGTTAACACTTTCTGAGCGGGTGGGGGGGGGGCTTGAATGGACCCCACCTACCCACAGCAGGCAGTGCAGAGGTTCACCAAGGTGATTCCTGGGATGAAGGGGTTATTTTACAAGGGGACATTGAGCAGTTTAGACCCATGCAGTTTAGAAAGGATTAGACATGACCTTGTTGAGATGAAGGGCTTTGGCAGGGTAGATGCAGTGAGGATGTTTTCACTGGTGGGGAAAGTCTAGACAGTGGCATGGGCTCAGGTTTTCATAAAGAGCAGTGAATCTTTTGAATTCTCCTCCCCAGAGGACACTGGATGCTGGGTTATTAACTATGTTCAAGGCTGAGATCAATAGATCTATGGACTATAGGAGAACAGCAATGGGGATCAGCCAAGAAAAAGGTTGAGCAAAGATGACACCAGTCACAATCAGAGCAGGCTAAGGGGGCAAAATGGCCAACATCCACGCCTGTTCCTTATATTGTTATACAATATTAACAGAAATGCAAGAAGCCAAATTCAAGTGATTAGTTGACACACACTTTCAGAAGGGAAAAGGGGAAAATATAAAAATGTTATACTGCAATCTAAGCTTCAGGTTCACAGTACAACTTCCATTTATATTCTGTTTTCTCCCTGCTATGAATCCTCTCATGAACTCTCCCTTCCTCACTCCCAAACTTCTGTCATTGCCCTCTCTTCCCCTTTTCCCTAATATTTCCCCCTCCCCTTCTCTTCCCCCACCTTTTCTCCTCCTTTTCCCCCTCCATTCCCACTCTTTCCCCGTCCCTCCCTCCTTTCCCATCTCTTTTCCCCCTTCTCTTGCCCCATCTTTCCTCCATGCTCCATCACGCGCTCCCTCATAACTCCTCCTGTCCCCCCATCTCTCCCTCTTTTCATCACTCTCTACCACCCTTATTCCACTCCCCACACTCATTCCCCTCTTTTTCAATAGTGCTTCCTCGTTAACCCTGTTGTGGCCACCTCTCTCTTGTCCCCGTCATCCCAATGATCCCTCTCTTTGCCACCATTCCCCCTCTCCCTGCACCCCACACTCTCTGCCTCGCCCCTTTTTCTATTCATACTGTCCCCACACTCTCTGCCCCTACTCTCCTTTCAACCATGCCTATTATTCTCTATCTGTGTGTCTGTTACTTTGGATCTCTCCCTCACTTTGCCTCATCTTCTCACTCTCCTTTGTTCTCCCTTGCCCTCTCCAGCTTGTCTTACCTGCTCACTGTCTTCTCCATCTACTTTCAGGTGGAACAGTTTCCAGGGGAATTTGAATAAGTACAAGAAAAAACTGGCAGCTGCTTTGGAGGTTCATGCCTTAATCAGAGAAATGGATGAAATTAAAGAAAGAATGGGTGAAAAAGGTGAGTACTGTGTAACTGGGCTGTGCCCCAATCTCTGTCAACTCCTCAGCTGGGTGCAGAACCCAGCCATGTACTATAACCACATTTGTTTTAATCATTCATTGAAGGAACGTGAGCTTTGCGACTGAGCTAACATTTAATTGCCCATCGCTAGTTGCCCTTGAGAAGGCAGTCATGAGGTGCCTTCTTGAACTGCTGCAGCCCTTGAGGTGTGGGTACACTCACAATGCTGTTAGGAAGGAGAGTTCCAAGATTTTTGACCCAGCAGCAGTGAAGGAACGGTGATATATTTCCAAATCAGAATGGTGTGTAGCTTGGAGGGCAACTTCCAGGTGGTAGTGTTACTATGCTTTTGCTGCTTCTTGTCCTTCTAGCTGGCAGAGGTTGTGGGTTTGGAAGGTGCTGTCTAAGGAGTCTTGGTGAGTTGCTGCAGTGCATCCTGTAGATGGGTACACACTGCTGCTACTGTGCATCAGTGGTGGAGTTGAGTGTGTGAATGGGGTGCCTATCAACTAGGCTGCTATGCCCTGCATGGTGTAAAGCTTCTTGAGTGTTGTTGAAGCTGAACTCACCCAAGCAAGTGGAAATTGTTTCATTACATGTGTCAGAATGCGGTGTGAGGCAAGACCAAAAATCATTCAGTAATCTCTCGTGAGTGGGACATTGACCTCCAATTGCAAAGGAGGTGAAAGATCACTGTCATCCAGTGATGAGAAGATGGTTTTGATGTTAATAGTTTCTGAGCTGCTACTCCATGCAAGGTCCTACCCTATGTTGTGTGGCCTGTGCACTGAAACAAGTTTTCTAAGACATACTTGTTGTGTGAAACGGTTCTTTTGGAATCTTAAAGGTAGAGGAACTCTGGACACAGTCTTTGTAATTTAAAAATAGTTTATTAACAAAGATGAACACGGGGACAGAATGAATGGGAACAGGTGCACACACACACACACGCAGAAGATCGCGAATGTGAGGGGGAATCGCAATGTGGATGAGATACACACACAAACACACAATAACAAGGTACAGCTTATCGAGGGATAAACACTTCAGTGCCTGAATACCTTGACTCAAACAAGCATTGGCCCTAACACTCCCTGGAATCTGACTAAGACACTCCCAAACCACATGGTAGTGCAGACTCTTACCAGTGGTCTCTGCAGTGTTGTCTCACTACTCCTGGGGCAGTTGAAAGAGAGAGACCAGGGAATTGCAACACTCTTTATAGTACTAGGGGGCTGGGTGGAGCCTAGCCAGGTGATTTAGGTCAGGCCAATGGTTTGGAGGTCAAGGACAAAGGTGCCTACCATGGCCAATGGTCAGGCAGGTTCAAGGACAAAGGTGCCTCTCCAAAGCCAATCCCCATACCCACACCTGATGGGTGGGGTGGAGCCACATCTTGACTGACATTGATGTCACTTCCGATCCAAAGAGCAATGCTGTCCTCTGACCAGTGGGGTCATTGTTGTTACGGTCACATGACAGCCATGTGCTCTCATACTACAATACTATTCTACCAAGAGCAAGGAGAGTTGAAGAGCTGACTGTCCTTACAGTAAAATATTCTTGTGCTCTACTATGTGGTTTGTTATTTTTCCTGTCAATATGCTCTGGTTTGTCCTGTCAACATGCTCTGTCTGGGCCCTCATAGGCAAGAGTCACATCGCCTCTGAGCAAAGCTGACCCACAAATTGTCCATTTCTATTGACAGAGTTTGATGATGCAAGGACTGGACTATGGCCGGGATGTGGAAAATGTGGAAAAACTGATAAGGAGACATAAAGAAACTGAACTGGAAATCACAGTTATCCGGGACAAGATGGAGGTAAATTCTGCATGCTGAGCCAAAGTTGGCCTGAATTCCAACCAAAGTTGCCCCATATAATCTCTGTTTTTTTTTACCCATACTCCTTCCTCCCCCACATCTTGGAAGTAGTTCCACAGTTGATTACTCTGCAAGTTCGAGGCTTGAAATTGAATGTTAGCAGAGAGGGCATCATCACAGCAGACTAGTGTTAACCTCACCTGATATATATTAACCACCAAATCTACAAATAAAGAAAACATCTGTGTATCACAAACCACTCTATATCTAATTAATTACTATTGAAATATAATTATTGTTGTATGTAGGGAATGTGGTCCAACAGAAGGCTCTTTTGTACACCACAAAGATCCCACAATTAGCAGTGTGATAATTACCAGGTAATCTGTTTGAGGTGTTGGTCACCGTCCTGCACATAATGTACCATTGGTGTCCCTTAACCCAAGGGAGCAGACAGCCTCATTTTAATATTTTATACAAAAAATAAAGTACCTGCAAAATATTGTACCTACACTCTTGGTACCACAAGGGTGTTTGCATAGATTTTTATTCCCAAGTGGGGCTTGAACCCACAAACTTCTGACCAAGAGAATTACCAATGAGCCATAGCCTGATTGTGTTCCTGGTAGGAAGCCTCTGTCAGTGGCAGGCACAAATATGTGCAATGGAGACACAGATTAGTGTGTGCTGCCAATAAGATTCCCTGCCAATAGTGCAAAATTACTGAATTCCTCTTTTAACCCCTGGATTCCAACCATTCTCTTGGGGTCAGGTTTGAATGATTAACTGAGGGACAGTAGAACTGCTCTCAGACTCCTACCTATGTGGCCTAGCATTTTGTTGTCAAGTAATAAGGTAAAGGCTGGGAAGGGATCTTTCTTTTGCTTTTCCCTCTAACCTTTCCCTCTTAATCTGCACTAACCTGTATAACCAGTGTGGGAACAAGCTAAAGCACCAAATGGTCACGTATAAAATAGGCATTGCTGAAATATGCTCACACAATTTGTACTATCTCTTAGTGCACAGGGTGGGATTGCAGTCATGGGTCCATGCCGTGTACACTTCCTCCTGCTGTGTTAGAGTGGGTTGGGTGAGGGGAGTGTTGTTTATAATCCTGGGTCCACACCCTGTGCACTCCCTCCTGCTGTACCAGGCTGGGGGCTACAGTCCTGTATCCACATACCCCTCTCCCTCTGGAGTTTAGATCCAACTAGAATTGTACAGCCATTAACATGTTTGTTTGCATATCTGAACTAGGCACTGGAAGTTGATGCCAGGCAGCTGTGTGAGTCCATTTTCCGCTATCGGATAAGCTCAGCCTGAAGAATGGGGAGAATGCAGGACAGCTGGCTTCGACTAAAGAAGGAAGCCAAACAGCGGTGAGTACATTTCCCAAATACAGACTCAGAAAGGATACAGAGGAAAGAGCATTTATTTTGTGGCCTTTTCATGTCCCCGGGAGGTTACAACAGTGAATTAGTTCTGAAGATAATATAGGAAATGAGGCTGCCACGTCAATCTCCCAGAAGCTACAGACTGATAATGGCCCAAAGTGTGCTTACCTTTTGGTCAGCTTGCCCCTGACATCCTCTCCTGCACATTAATGTATGAAAGTCAGAGACAAGCCAGCAGATCTGACTTCCCACTCTACTCCCGGTCTCAACACTGAACCCAAGGCAGTGGTACAAACATCCTGAGCTGAGGGGTAGAGGAACTTTGCACTGTGCCCCTCATCATTACACCAGCCATGACTGGTGCATGCAGAACAACTCCACTTATCTGAATGTGGTCAGCAGCCCGGCTTGGAAAGATAAGTGTGGCACAATAGAGCCACTACCTCACAGGTCCAGCGGACCCGGGTTCAATCCACACCTTGGTATTGTCTGTGTTGAGTTTACATGTTCACCCTGTGTGGGTTTCCCCCTGGTATTCTGGTTTCCTCCCATATCCCAAAGCCATGTGGGTGGTAATTTAAAATTAACCAGTAAATTGCCCCAAGTGTGTAGGTGAGTCTTAGAATCTGGGCAGGGTGAGTTGATGGAATGTGGGCATAGGATTAGTGCAAATTGGTGCTTGCTGGTTGGTGCAGACTCATGGGCCTGTTTAGGTGCTGTATGAATCCATGACTAAGTGATTTATTTTTTCCTTAATGTTTTTAATTATCTATCACTTTATTGGGCTTTAAAGTACATTAGATAATTAGGAAGGCCAATGGAGCCATGAAATGTCATTGGGCAGCAGGATCAAGGAGAACCCTAAGGCATTTTATGCTTATATTAGGAAAAGAGGACAACTAAGGCGAGGGTATGGTCCACTCAAGTATAAAGGAGGGAATTTGTGCTTTGACTCAGAGTAAATGGCTGAGGTACTAAATGAGTACTTTATGTCCAGTAATTACCAAGGAGAAGGATTTGGAGGATAGTGAAAACAGAGTGGGGGCATGCTAACGTGCTGGGACATTTTGAGATTCAGGAGGAGGTAGTGCTGGATCTTCTGAAAAGTATTAAGGTGGATAAGTCACCAGGGCCTGATGGCATACCGTATATCCCAGAATATTGCAAGAAACAAGTGAGGAGATTGCTCGGGGCTTTGTCCTCACTGGCAACAGGCAAGGCCCCAGAGGACTGGAGAGTAGCAAATGTTGTGCTTTTGTTCAAAAAGGGAAATAAGGATAATCCAGGTAACTTTAGGCCAGTGAGTCTCACATCAGTGGTAGGGAAGATATTGAAGAGGATACTTAAGGATAGGATTTATATGCACTTGGAAAAGGCATGGCCTGCTTAGGGACAGTTAACATGGCTTTGTGTCAGGGCAGATCTTGCCTTACAAACTTGATTGAGTTCTTTGAAGAGGTGACAAAGGAGCTTGTTGAGGGTAAGGCAGTGGATGTAACCTAGATGGACTTTAAGGCTTTGATAAGGTCCCTCATGGTAGGTTGATTCAGAAGATGAAGACGCATGGGATCCAGGGTGAATTGCAAGTTTGGATTCAGAACTGGCTTGCCCATAGAAAACAGAGTAGGCGTGGAAGGCTGTTATTCTGGCTGGAGGTCCATGACCAGTGGTGTTCCACAAGATTGGTGCTAGGACCTCTGTCGTTTGCGATTATATATCAATGATTTGGATGAAAATGTAGATGGGTGGATTAGTTTGCGGATGACACCAAGATTGGTGGAGTTGTGGACAATGTAAAGGACTATCAAGAAATACAGCAGGGTATAGATCAGTTACAGATATGGGCAGAGAAGTGGCAGATGAAGTTTAATCAGGCAAGTGTGAGGTGTTGCACTTTGGGAGGTCAAATGAAAGTAGAAAGTATACAGTTAATGGTAGGACCCTTAATAGCACTGAGGTACAGAGGGATCTTGGGGTTCAGGTCCTTAGTTCACTGAAAGTGGCTATGCAAGTGGATAAGGTACTAAAGATGGTAGGGATATTGAGTATAAGAGTAAGGAAGTCATGCTGCAGCTATATAAAACTTTAGTCAGACTGCACTTGGAGTATTGTGTGCAGTTCTGGTTGCCCCATTGTAGGAAGGATGTGGAGGCTGTGGAGAGGGTGCCGAAGAGGTTTACCAGGATGCTGCCTGGATTAGAGGGTATGAGCTATAAGGAGAGGTTGGACAAACTTGGGTTGTTCTCCCTAGAGTATCAGAGGCTGAGGGGAGACTGATAGAGGTTTTTAAAATTATGAGAGGCATAGAGAGGGTAGAAAGTCAGAATCTTTTCCCCAGAGTAGAAATGTCAAACACCAGAGGACATGCTTTTAAGGTTAGAGGGGGAAGTTTAAAGACAAAGTGAGGAGCAATTTTCTTACACTGAGAGTGGTAGGTGCCTGGAATAGGTTACAAGGGGTAGGAGTGGACACAGGCAGTTTGGTGGAGTTTAAGGGGTTTTAGATAGACATATGAATGAAGGGAATGGAGGGATATGGATGATACACAGGAGGAGGACATTTAATATAAATTGGCATCAAGATTGGCAAAACATCATGGGCCGAATGCCCTGTCCAGTGCTGGGAACAGCTCTTTATGAATATAAAATATATAAATATAAACATAGAACAGCTCTATGTTCTACATTTATTACTTCTTAATTTAAAAAAGATTAAACCCTTTGAACTTCTTTTAAATGTCTCTGATCATCAATTAAATGTTCTTGACAGCATCTGGCTGTCAAGAGGCCATTATGTGGTTGGGGATTCAGGGCTCAGGGTCCATCAGCTGAGACCTAGTTGGAGAGGTTTGGGAGAGGGTGGGGGGCCTGGAGGGGATAGGTGGCAATTGCAGGGAATGGGCCACATAGAGTACAATGATAGGATCATCAATTTTAGTGTTGTTGATCGAGGGATAATTATTGATTAGGTCACTCAGAATAGCTTTCATGCTCCTCTTAAAAGTATCATTATGAAATTGTTGTTTCCACGTAATAAAGTAGTCTGGGTCATGCATGAATGTCTCTTCCAAAAGGCAGCATCTTTAACACTACATTTGGAATAAAAAAGGGAAAATAGAGAAGGTACTTAGCAATATCTGTGGAGAGGAAGTAGAGCTAACATTTCAGGCCGAGGATGTTTCATTTCTCCTAGTTCTGATGAAAGGTCATTAGCCTGAAGCATTGACAGTCCACAGCTGCTGCTGACCTATTGAGTGTTTCTAGCATTTTCTGATTTCATTTCCAATTTCCAGCATCTGCAATCTCTTTGCATTGGAATACATTTAGAGTGAACCCATGACTTCCCACTTAGAAGTAAGGGCATCATCGACTGAGCCACTGTAGCAAATGTAGGTAGTTAAGGAATGCCCAGCTAGTGAGCACACTACCTGTATCAGAGGAATCCCAATAGAAGGGCAATGTGAAACTTCAGATTCCTTGCTGCTCAGGACTGGTCCAAAGAGAGAAATGCAAAGTACAGGATGTAAAGTTCGGTCCATGGAATGGCCAGACCAGAGAAAGCAAAGGGAGGCTGTGAATGGATAGTGTGTGGTTTTGCAGGCCTGTTTATTGTGAGTTTTATGTGATTCCTAATTTGATTTCTTGACTTCTGAATCATAGAATTGTTACAAAACAGGTGGAGGCCATTTGGCCTATCATGTCAATGCCAGCTCCTAAAGCAATCCCAACAGTTTGCTTTCCTGCTCTTTGTCCATGGCCAAGCAAATGATTCTCTTCTGCCTATCCTATTCACTGTCCAAAGCCTGACTGGTGCTGGTTTCACCAGCCCTATGAGCAATGAATTCCTTCCAATCATAACTCCCATCTCCCATATTTTTGGCCAGAACTTTAAATTTGTATCCCCGCTCCTTGAAACATCAGCCAATGGGAACAGCATCCCTCTATATCTAAACTGCCCCCCTCCTGGTTCATACACCCACTTCACACACAGGATTCCCCCACCCACCAATCTGGTTCCAACTGCGTTTACACCTCCCCCCCCCCCCCCCCCCCACCCCCCCCCCCCCCCCCCCCCCCCCCCCCCCCCCCCCCCCCCCCCCCCCCCCCCCCCCCCCCCCCCCCCCCCCCCCCCCCCCCCCCCCCCCCCCCCCCCCCCCCCCCCCCCCCCCCCCCCCCCCCCCCCCCCCCCCCCCCCCCCGACCTTAATGTTTCCCATATTCATCTCCTTTACTTATCAGAGTCCAGCACTGGTAGTGCTTTGTGTTCCTGCTTATCTCCCTCCAGCAGCTGTCTCCCATTTTCACACCCCTCCCCCCCCACCTCACTCTACTTTTTTTCTTTTTCCTCTCTGTCTGGCTCAATCTATCATTCACCTCCACAGTCTTCCAACTCCACCCCCACTCACCTCCCCTACCTGGCACTACCTGCATGTCATTTTACACCCCTCCTCAGTCCACTAATTGCCTTGGAATCCTTTCTTGCCACTCCCCTTCTCCTCTCTAAGCTGGCCATCTCCCCCTTCTCCACTCTTAGTCCTGATGCAGGGGTTTTGACCCAAAACATCCACAATTCCTTTCCTCCCACAGATGCTGCTCAACCTGCAGAATTCCTCCAGCAGATTGTTTGTTGCTCCAGATTCCAGCATCTGCAGTCTCTTGTGTCCCTCTAATCTTGATCTTCTCCTATCTAACCATAACAACCCAAAATTCTTTATCCCTGGAACCATTCTGGTCAATCTTTTCTGCCCCCTCCCTAGAACCTTTCCATCCTTTCCAAAGTCTGCTGTCCACAACTGGAATACTCTTATTGTGGCTGAGCCATGCAGATTCAATGTAACTTCCTTACTTTTACTCTATGCCCCAAGATCCCATGTGCTTCACTAACCACTTACAACATTCTCTGCCACTTTGAAAAGACTGTGCACCCAGGTCCCTCTATTCTTGAACATCCTTCAGCCTGTAAATGAAATTTTTTTAAAAAATGCAGATGCTGAAAATCTGAAACAAAACCAGAAAATGTTAGAAAAACTCACCAGGTCAGGCAGCATCTGTGGAAAGAGAAAACAGTCAATGGTCCCAATTTCCCTTCTACTGAAAACACATTTTCATCTCTCTTTTTCCCAATTCTGATGAAATGTCACTAATCCAAAATGTTGACTGTTTTCCTTTCCACAGATGCTGCCTGACCTGCTGAGTGTTTGTTATTATCCTCCACACTGTTAACCTTCTGCTGATTTCTTTCTTTTTCAGAAAGGAGAAGCTAGAAGCTTCATACCAGCTGCAGAAGTTCAACAGAACAGTTCGAGAGCTAATGGACTGGGCACAGTGGATGAAAGCTCTAATGGGAGAAGGGAGACTGCCAAAGAGTAAGCAAGAGGCTGAGAGCATGATAGAGGAGCACCAAGAGAGAAAGGCAAGGATACAGCCCAAGGAGCTGATTAAACTATTTCAATGCACCAAAATAAAACATAGAACAATACAGCACAGGAACAGCTCGCTATGTCTGTGCTGGCCGTGATACCAAATTAAACTAAACCTTTCTGCCTGCACATGGTCTATATCCCTCCATTCCCTGCCTATACATGTGCCTGTCTAATCCTCTGAAATATCATGTCTGTTTCCACCACCTCCCCTGGCAGCACATTCCAAACACCCACCACTCTCTGTGTAAAAAAAAATACTTGCTTCTTAAATCTCCTCTAAACTTTCCCCCTCTCGCCTTAAAGCTATGCTTTCTAGTATTTGACATTTCCACCTGGGGAAAGAGACTCTTGACTGTCTACCCTATCTATGCCTCTCATAAATTTTATAAATCTCTATCAGTCTCCCCTCAGCCTTCGATGCTCCAGAGAAAACAATCCAGTTTGTCCAACCTCTCCTTATATCTACTACTACTCTCTAATCCAGGCAACATCCTGGCAAACCTCTTCTGCACCCTCTCCAAAGCTTCCACATCCTTCCTGTAATGGGGTGACCAAATGAGCTTGGTGATGATGATGAGCTTATTTGGATCTGATAGCATCCTGGGTCTGCTGCTCAGGACTGTCCAGATTCAGCCAGAATTAGTTCCTTGAACAATGGCATTCCGTGTGTTATCAGATAATGATTGTTTCACTGCTGTTTAAAGTGCGCTTTGCCTCCCACCAAATGCAGATGAGTGTAATACTGTTGATGCTGAAACAGGAAGAAATGTTTCCTGCATTTTTGGGTTTGTTTTGGTTAACAGTGAAGGGAAAAGGGCTGGTGCAGGAAGATCCAGAATGGCATTGAGATTGACAGGAGATTTGCTTAACATCAAAGCTGTCTGGAGAAGGAATAAAGCAAAGAGCATATTGGGATACGTGGCTGGAATGCGTGGCGTAGGGAAGGTGGTCTGTGGGTATTTAAGAGTGGTTGGGAATCTGCAGAGGTTGTGCTGTGGCTCAATGCTACACCAGCCACAATTTGCTTGTACAGTTGTGGTCCAGTTCCTTTGGAGAGAGTGCAGAAAAGAATAAGCATGTTGTCAACTGAAATGGAGATGAGCTATGAGGAACAATTGGAAAATACTGTAATAGTAGTGAAAGTGTAGCATACAAATGTATAGCATACAACAGTCTGTGAGGGAGCCTGAAACTTCCCCATATCCCTGCTTTCCATGTGTTTACTTTATGGGAAATGGAGGGGGTAGTGGTGGTGGTGGAGGTAGAAGTGGTAACCTCTTAAAAAAATGTTCACACTTCCGTACTGGAAAAAATTGTTGACGCTTTGTGCTTGTGTGTGTGTGTTTGTGTTGTGTCTGTTTGTGTGCGTTTGCGCGTACGTGTGTGTACGTGTGTGTGTGTGTGTGTGTGTGTGTGTGTGTGTGTGTGTGTGTGTGTGGCTGTCTCTCTTTATATCTTTTAGACTGAGATCCAAGCTAGAGAAGAGCGTTTTGATGCTGTCAGGAATGTTGGAGTAGAACTAGTGGCTGCAGGACATTATGCATCACCGGACATCAAACAGTCCCTTTCCAAGGTGGAAGAAACCTGGACCACTCTAAATGAAGCCTGGCGGGACCGTTGCAACAGGCTGGCGGAGGCGTGTGATCTACAGGTACTAGCAAGCTGGAAGAGTGTTCAGACTGTGTTCATATTGTCAGATATACTATGAGGATCCATTTATGGCGGCACATTTCCCAGCCACGTCCTGCAAATTAAAGAGAAACAGACTGCATTCTATATAAAGGGCAAAGACCCCTGATCTATGTAATTGGACCAGGTAATACTCCTATAACAGCTATCTTGGAGACAGGGTGAATCTAACGCTGTACATATGACAAATAAAGCAATGGGAATCCATGTTAAATTATAGTATTGGATCAGGATGGTAAACCAGTGGTACATATTGACATAATGTAGGAGGACTAGAAAGAATTGGTAGATTGGATGCTGACTCAGGTGCAAGTAATACTTCTCTGTCTCGGTTGGCTTGAAGTGAACTTCTGCAAGCACTCTGACTGCTGTTATGCAATGTGTTAAATCCCTTCACACAATGATGTCAGCAGCCACCTTAAAATGGCTGCCACTGGTACAATTAGTTGTCTTCCAACAGATCGGCTGAGCTGCTGTCTGTCTGGTGCTAGCTTCACAGCCAATTCTGAACACACTTTGTTTCCAGTTCACATTGTGTACACAGGAAAATTGTAGGGTCAAGGATCAGTTATTTGACAAACATAACCAATACTGCAACCTTCTGTATTCAGCACGGGTCCTTCTCTATTCATGCAGCAAGTCGGAAAATATGCAATATACAATAACAAACCATGTAACTTAGGGTGTACAATGCATGAAAATGACTTAAAGATATAAACATGAGCTAAGTTCTCCTGGTGTGCTCCTGTATTTCTCTGTGATGTGATGAGACTTTTATTATTGCAGATATTCTATGGGTATGTGGAGCAGAGTGAGAGCTGGCTGAGCAGCAAGGAGGCGTTCCTGGCCAACGAAGACTATGGGGTAGGTTTTCAACCTTGTGTTATTGAACAGGTGATGGGAATTAGAATCAAGAATCAAAAGGAAAACTGCAGATGCTGGAGATCTGAAATAAAAACAGAAAATGTTGCAAACACTCAGCAGGTCAGGCAGCATCTGTGCAAAGAGAAACAGAAAATATTTGAGGTCTAGGGCCCTTCATCAGGACAGAGAAGAGGAAAACTTTAACTTAACTCCACATTCCTATCTACCTCCTGTAATCCTTCACCCTTGATTATCAAGTGTCTATCTACCTCTGCCTCAAAAATATTCAAAGACTTTGCTTCCACCACCCTTGGAAGAAGACAGTTGTGAGGACTCATGGCCAGAGAGAAGAGATCTGCTTCAAATGGGTGACTCCTTATTTGTAAACAGCAAACTCCTAGTTCTCGATTCCCTGACAAGAGGAAGCATTCTCCCCACATCCACCCTGTCAATCAAGTCTCTCTCACTCTTCTTTGACATTTTCCAAGTTATGCTTCCTTTGCCAGATCTTTGCCCACTCACCTATTTGTCTAAATTCCTTTCTACTCACCTTATGTCCTCTACACAACCCCATTTCCAACCTCTTTTGGCATCAGGAAACCATCACTTTGGTGACTAAATCCAAGTCAGCAAAACAGAAGAGTTGGTCATTGACTTCAGGAAGTGGGGTGGAGTATGCAGTTTGAATCAATATTGCTGAGGTGGAGAGCTTCAAGTTCTTAGGTGTAATTATCACCAACAATTTGTCGTGGTCCAGCCATATGAATTCGGTGGCTAAGAAAACACACGTTAGAACATAGAACAATACAGCACAGTACAGGCCCTTCGGCCCACAGTGTTGTGCTGACCTATATAAACACCTACTCCTTGATCAATCTAACCCTTCCCTCCTTCCAGCCCATAACCCTCCATCTTTCTTATATTCATCTTTGAGTTTTTTAAATTTCCCTATTGTATCAGCCTCTACAATCATCCCCAGCAGTGAATTCCAGGCATCCACCACTCCTCTGTGTAAAAAAACAAAACCTACCTCTGACATCTTCCTTAAACTTTCCTCCTCTGACCTTAAACTGATGTCCTCTGGTATTGGCCATTTCTGCTTTGGGGAAAAGGTCCTGGCCGTCTACTCTATCTATGCCCCTCATAACCTTGTACACCTCTATCAAGTCACCTCTCATTCTGCGTCGCTCCAAAGAGAAAAGCCCTAGCTCACTCAACCTTTCTCATAAGACATGTTCTCTAATCTAGGCAGCATCCTGGTAAATCTCCTCTGCACCCTCTCTAAAGCTTCCACATCCTTCCTATAATGAGGTGAATAGAACTGAACACAATACTCTAAGTGTGGTCTAACTGGAGTTTTATGGAGCTGCAACATTATCTTATAGCTTTTGAACTCAGTCCCCTGACTAATGAAGGCCAGCACACCATACGCCTTCTTAACCACCCTATCAACTTGCGTGGTAACTTTGAGGGATCTATGGAATTAGAACCCATGCTCCCTCTGTTCCTCCACACTGCTGAGAATCCTGCCATTAACCTTGTACTCTACCTTCAAGTTCATTCTTCCAAGTGTATCACTTCACACTTTTCCGGATCGAACTTCATTTGCCACTTCTCCATCCAACTCTGCATCCTGTCTATATCCCCTTGTAACCTACAACATCCTACTACAGTATCCACAACACCTCCAACCTTCATGTCATCTGCTAACTTACCAACCCATCCCTCCACTTCCTCATCCAAGTCATTTATGAAAATCACAAAGAGCAGGGGTCCCAGAACACTACAGATCCCTGCAGAACACTAGTCACTGACCTCCAGGCAGAATACTCTCCACCTACAACCACCCTCTGCCTTCTGTGGGCAAGCCAATTCCGAATCACGCAACCAAGTCTCCATCAATCCCATGCTTCGTGACTTTCTGGTGAGCCTACCATGGGGAACCTTGTCAAGCACCTTACTAAAGTTCATTTACACCACATCCACCACTCTACCTTCATCAATTGTTTTGTCACCTCCTCAAAAATCTCAATTAGGCTCGTGAGGTACATCCTGCCCCACACAACGCCAGGCTGACTTTCCTTGATAAGGCTATGCTTATCCAAATGCTGGTTAAATCCTCTCCCTAAGAATTCTCTCCAATAGTTTGCCCACCACTGACATAAGACTCACTGGTCTATAATTCCCAGTATTATCCCTATTACCTTTCTTGAACAAGGGAGCAACATTTGCCAACCTCCAATCCTCTGGTACCACTCCTATGGCCAGGGAGGATGCAAAGATCATCATCGACACCCAGCAATCTCCCCCATCGCTTCCTGTTAAGTAACCTGGGGTATATCCCATCCAGCCCTGGGGACTTATCTATCCTAATATTTTTTCAGAAGCTCCAACACTGCCTCTTTTCTTAACCTCAATATGCTCCAGCACATTAGCCTGTTCTATGCTGACCTCACATTCATCAAAATTCCTCTCCCTAGTGAACACTGAAGCAAAGTATTCATTAAGGACCTCCCCTACCTCCTCCGCCTCCAGGAACATGTTTCCCCCTTTATCTCTGAAGCGGTCCTACCCTCACTCCAGTCATCCTCCTGTTCTTCACATACATGTAGAACGCCTTGGGGTTTTCCTTAATTCTACTCACCCAGGTCTTCTCATGTCCCCTTCTAGCTCTCCTAAGTCTCTTCTTAAGCTCTGTCCTGGCTACCCTATAATTCTCACGAGCCATGCCTGATTTTTGTTTCTAAAACCTTAAGTATGCTTCCTTCTTCCTATTGAGTAAATGATTCACTTCCCATGTCAACCATGGTTCCTTTATCCTATCATCCCTTTCCCCGGAAAGGACATCCACACCATTCCCATCCACACCAGAACCTCTACTTCCTCAGAAGGCTAAGAAAATTTGGCATGCCCCTAATGATTCTCACCAATTTTTATAGATGCACCATAGAAAGCATCCTATCTGGATGCATCACTGCTTGGTATGGCAACTGCTCTGCCTGAGTCCATAAGAAATTGCAGAGAGTTATGAATGCAACCTAATCCATCATTCAAACCAGCCTCCCCTCCATTGTCTCTGTCTACACTTCCCACTGCCTCGGGAAAGCAGCTAACATAATAAAGGACCCCCTCCCATCCCAGTCATTCTCTCTTCTGCCCCCCTCCCGTTGAGTAGAAGGTACAAAAGCTTGAGAACACGTACCACCAGGCTCAAGGGCAGCTTCTATCCTGCTGTTGTAATACTCTTGAATGGACTTCTTATATACTAAAGATGAACTCTTGATCTCTCAATCTACCCCATCATGGCCCTCACACTTTATTTGTCTACCTGCAGTGCACTTTCTCTGTAACTGCAACACTATATTCTGCACTGTTTTTTTTCCTTTTGTACTACCTCGATGTACTTATGTATGGATGGCATGCAAACAAAACTCCTCACTGTATCTCAGTATGTGTGACAATAATAAATTAATTACCAATTAAATTATAAGTTGAGGCCCAGCACTGATTCCAGTGACATATGGTGCCATTCACAAGTTTAGAAATGTTTTAATACCAAAATCTAAATCATTCATGTAAGTTCTGAATAGCAGTGATCCCAGCACTGTTCTTTATGAGTGCCATTGCCCTTTATTCTCACTCTCTTGAAGCCAAATAGCGATCCATCCTGCAACTTGTGACCTGACTCATGGTGCAGGAGGTTACATGTTGGTGTGGATAGAAGATTAGTTAGCTAACTGGAAACTGAGAGTAGGCGTTAATTTGTCTCTCTCTGGTTGGCAAGATGTAACTTGTGGCGTGTCGTAGGGATTGCTGCTGGACGACAACTTTTCACAAAGGACCAACCACAATTTATGAATCCAATCACCCTATGCCCATGAATGGAATCAATGATGTATTCCTGCAGTAGGATATTTACTATCTGAGTGAAGCTTATTTCTTGAATTAAGACTCCAGATACAAATCCTCTTCAGTTTTTAGAGAAAGAACATGAAATCAAACCATAATACTGAGTCACTGAGTTTTTTCTACGTTGTCCTTGCTGTGCTGTTCCAGGATTCCCTGCCCAGGGTAGAGACTTTGCAACAAAAGCACGAACAGTTTGAGAAAGCTATGGAGGCTCAGCTGGAAAAGGTAAACGTGATGGAGAGATTCGCCATGCAGCTGAAGCAGAACAAGCATTCAGATTGTGCTCAGATCATCACCAAATGCCAAGCAATTCTACAGAGGTATGATGCAGCAACCACATTCACAGCACTTGAGCTATTTAACAAGGTCACATTAAGTATGCTCCTGTCTGTGTACTAAATGTATCGCCCTCTGTGGCAGTGAGTCTTCAGGGCCATAAAATATGTGCTGAGTTAGCTGATCTTAGTTCAGTCTCCACCATGGATTCATTGCATCCAGGTGGCAGGGTAAAAGATCAACTGGAGTCCTTACATCAATACAAGGTACAAACAGTGAATATTATAAGATCCATGCACTCTTGTTTTCCTTTCTCACGATATTCTTACTGGTAGGTAAGGACACTGGAGAACCTTTCCTCTGAGGATTAAATGAGTCCAGGATATGGAATGTGCTAGGAATGTGTCCGGAAGTCTCTTTGGCATCTTCCCTTTCCACTCTCATGAGCTTTAGATTAGTGGTTCTGTGTCTGGTTGTTGACGATTGCAATGCATTCACAAGTTATAATTTTTGTTGATTTTGTCTCTTAGAAAACAAAAGTTAGTGGAAAACTGTGAGCACCGTGGGAAGCTCCTAAGCCAGTCCAAACAGCTGCAGATTTTCTTAAGAAGTGCCTATGAGGTAAAGAGCATCTTTACAAAACCAAAATACCATTAGTTAAAATGAGCGACACCAGATAGCATTCAGATATTGTTAAACCGAGTGAAACCAGTTGCTGTTAATCAGCATTAGTAAACGGAATTCCAAACTTGGTAACAAGGGGGTATGTTTCATAAACTGAATAACAGTGAACATTATTAATAAATCTAATAATGTCCATATGGCATAGTCCTAGGTTCCTTTTGTCATGTATGCATCATTGGTTTATTCTTAAATACAGAGGCCATGGTTAAATAGTTTGCAGATGATACAAAAAAGTTAATAATGAAGAAACCCATAGAGTACAGGAAAATATCCATGAACTAGTTAAAAGTGGCAAATAGAATTCAAATCAGAGGAGTCTGAGGAAAATAATTTTGGGAGGGCAAATAAGTCAAGGAGATAAACAATACATGGGAGGACCTGTGCATTCCAGGAACAGAGGGACCTTGGATAAGTCAACAAAGAGGCTAACAAGGTATTAAAGGTATGTTGCTTAAATGGCATGGATTTTAAAGGCAGAGAATTCATAGAATCATATAGCACAGAAACTTGCTCTTTTGGACCACTTCAATCATGCCAACCTTGATGGTTATCTATGCAATCCTATACGTCTGCATTAAGTCTATATCCCTCTATGCCTTTTCTATCCATGTACTTGTCCAAATGCCTGTTAAACATAACTTTATCCACCTCTATCAGTTCCTCTGTCAGCCCGTTCCAGGTAACCACCACCCTCTGTGTGAAAAACTTACCCCTCAGATCTCCTTTAAATTTCTCCCCTCTCACATTAAACCTGTGGCCTCTAGTTCTAGACTCCCCTGCCCTGGGAAAAAGACTCTGAATATCTACCCCATCTATGCCCCTCATAATTTTATAAATTTCTATGAGGTCACCCCCTCAGCCTCCTATGTTCCAAAGAGAATTAACCCGCCTATCCAATCTCTCCTTATAACTACAGTCATCCATTCCAGGTCAAAGCCTGGTGAATCTCTTCTGCACTCTCTCCATTGCTACTAGATCCTTTTCTGGATTAAATTCCACCTACCACCGCTCTTCCACTTTCCTGTTGATCTATGTGTCAATGTATACTTAAACAACCTTCTTCACTATCTACAACTCTGCCAATTTTCATGAAGTCTCCAAACTTATTAATCAAACCACTTACATTCATGGTGGAAGCATAGAAAACACTAGTCAGGGCAATGCTGGGGTCCTGGGTATAGTTCTGTTCGACTAATCACAGGAAGGATGTGATATCATCAGAAAAAGCATAAAGAAGCTTTACAAGGATGTCCTCAGGGCTAGAGAATTGTAACTGTGAGGAAAGATTTCCTTGGTGTGGATATTTTCTTTGGAATATAAGAGGTCTGATGGTACGGTATGGTAATGTAGGCACTGTAGTGTAGCGGTTAGAGTAACACTTTACAGCAGCGACCCGGGTTCAATTCTGGCTGCTGTCTGTAAGGAGTTTGTACGTTCTCCCCGTGTCTGCGTGGATTTCCTCCAGGTGCTCCGGTTTCCTTCCACATTCGAAAGACATACAGGTTAGGAAGTTGTGGGCATGCTGTGTTGGTGCCGGAAGCGTGGCGACACTTGCGGGCTGCCCCCAGAACACTCTACACAAAAGACGCATTTCATTGTGTGTTTTGATATAAATGTGACTAATAAAGATATTGTATCTTATCTTATCTTAAGTTTAATCAAGGCATATAACATTGAGAGCCCTAGATGGAGCTGTGAGGAAGGATCTATTTCACTTCGTATGTTGGTTAATATCTCTCAATGTGTCATTGGTGTGAGGATTCAAGAAGCATTGAGGTTTTTTTTCACTCAGAGCAGAGAGTCATAGAGTAATACAGCACAGAAACAGGCCCTTTGGCCTAACTCATCTGTGCCACCAATATGCCCAGCTAAGCTAGTCCCATTTGCCCACAATTTATCCCTCTAAGCCTTTTCTCTCCATGTACCTGTCTTTAAATGTTGTTATTGAACCTGCCTCAATCACTTTCTCTGGCAGCTTGTTCCATATATGCACCAGCCTCTGCACAATGAAGATGCCCCTTAGGTCCCTTTTAAATCTTTCAGCTCTCACCTTAAACCTATGCCCTCTAGTTTTTGGTTTGTTTTCCCTTGGAAAAAGATTGTGTGCATTCACCCTATCTATGCCCCTCATGATTGTATACACCACTATAAGGTCACCCCTCAGTCTTCTACATTCCAAGGGATAAAGTCCTAGCCTGCCCAACCTCTCCCTATAACTCAGGCCCTCGAGTCCTGGCAGCATCCTCGTAAATCTTTGCACTCTTTCCAGCATAATGGCAGTTTCGAATTCACTGCCTAAAAAGATGGGTGGTACAAAATCCCTCATTACATTTAAAGGGTACGTTAATGAATAATCGATATGTAACAATCTGCAAGTATGTGGGCGGAGTTCAAAGATGTATTGGACTGGATTCTTCTTTCTTGGCTGGCATGGACTTGGGCTAAGTAACTGTTGTTAGTGCCATACTTTCCCTGAATCTATGGTAAACCAGGTAATTCCAGATAATGTTAATAATCACAGGAAGACAGTAAAGACCTATGTTTATAGAACCTTTTGTGACCTTGGTACATCTGATCTGCTTTCCAGCCACTGTTGTACATAATGTTATCGTCCAGATAACATTAACCAAGTGTGGCATCAAGGAGCCCTGGTAAAACAGAAGTCTGATAGAATTTGGGGGAGAAAACTCTATGCTGGAGTCAAACCTCATACAAAAGAAGGTGATTGTTATTGTTGAAGGCAATCATCCCAGCCTCTGGATGTCACTGCAGGAGCTCCTCAAGGCAAGGGCTTAGGACCAAGCATCTTCAGCTGCTTCATCAATGACCTTCCTTCCATCACGAGCCCAGAAATGGGGGTGTTTGTGGTGTTCAATTCCATTCACAACTCCTCAGAAAATGAAACCACCTGTGTCAGTTTGCAACAAGATCTAGGCAGCATTCAAGTATTGGCTGATGCTGTAAGTGTGACATTCATGCCACATGTCCCCTAGCAATAGCCATCCCCAAAAGAGTGTCTAATCATCTGGTCTTGATCCTCAAAGATATTACCATTACCAAGCACTCTGTCATCAACATCTTGGGAATCAGCACTGATAGAAAAATGAGTCCGTATGTACAGAAGCAACAAACAATCTGCTGGAGGAACTCAGTGGGTTGAGCAGCATCTCTGGGGAGCAAAAGAATTGTCAACGCTTCTCAGGGCTGATGCAGGGTTTTTGACCCGAAACGCCGACAATTCCTTTCCCCCCCAACAGATGCTGCTTGACCCACTGAGTTCTTTCAGCAGATTATTTGTTGCTCCAGATTCCAGCATCTGAAGTCTCTTGTGTCTCTGTATTTACAGGAGCAGGTCAGAGGCTGGGCATCCTGCATAGGACTTGGCTCCTGATTCACCAGATTTTCTCCCCAAAGTCTTTTCACCATCTGCAAGGTGCAGGCTAGGGTCATGATGAAATACTCTCCACTTGCCTGGATGAGTGCTGCCCCAATGACTCTCAGGAACAAAGCAAACATCATGATTAGCACAGCAATAGCCACCCTAAACATTCACGCTCTGTTGCTGCAATAACTACCGTCTACAGGCAGAATTTGACAGAGGGGTATCATCAAGTAAAACTGAATTTTCTCATGAAAGCTACTTCAACTTGAGCTCCAAAAGTTTCCACACCAACCAACAAAGCACCACCACCTGCAAATTTCCTTTCAAGACACACCATCCTTCCTTGGAAATATATCACTGTTCTTTCATCGTCACTGTGTTTAAATCCTGGAACTCCCTACCCAACAGCATTGTATTGCATAGAGAGTACCTTCAAAAGTTGAAGAAGACTGCTCACCATTACTCAGGAGTATCGTATTGGGTATATGGGGTCTGTACATTGTACAATTGCAGGTACTGTTGGTGTCAGTACACCACACTAATTGTGTGGTAGCAGATACCAGTCCATGCATTGAACCACAAGTGGTAGTGGCTGCCCCTCGTGTGGTGCTGTACCCCATGGGAGTGTTGGAGCTGGAGGCCCCCAACATCTCTGTCCTATAACATGAGATGATGCATTGTTTTCAGAAGACCAGAGAGAAAGAAGTTTATCTGTAGAAACATCACACAAGACCGTGTTCAATGAGATGCTTTGTAGTGCAGTCACTTTTGTAGTATGACGAAGGCAGCAGCTATATTGTGCACAGTAAGTTCCCAGAGCCAGCAAAGTGACAAGGTAAGAGGTTTCAATGTTGTTGGTTGAGGGCGGAGCACCAAGGATAAATACCCTGCTCATCTTCAGTCTGGCATCACGGGAATCTTTACATCCATTCAAGAGGAATAGCTTGCTGAAAGACTGACTTGGGGGAAGGGAGGTGAGACACAGCAGAGGAATGAGCAATATGTCAGTATTTTACCAACAGGTGTTGATTGTTTTCTGCACTGTTTCTTTCAGGCTGTGTCGTGGCTGAATGAAAAGATCAGTGTTGCCCTGGACAAGAATTGGATGGATCCTAGCAACCTGCAGGGCAAGCTTCAGAAGCACCAAACCTTCGAGGCTGAGGTCATGGCAAATCAAAACAGGATCCGGAACATTGACACAGTAAGAGTTTCTATGTGTGATTCAGCTGCCAGCACAACTGAGGCTTCTCTGTCCACTGCTTCAGCCACACACACCTGCGGAACATACACCTCTTCTTGGCAACATACACCTCTTCATTAATCTCCTTAGTCATGGATGGATCATTTCCCTTTCCATTTCTTAATGGAATGTATATTTGTTGAGAATGTTAAAGTATTTCCTTAAATGTTTGCCATTGTTTATGTAGCGGCCAACATTTTAATCTAGTTTCTATCTTGGCCAATTCAGTCCTCATACCTACATAATAGGCTTTATTTAAGTTCCAAGTTTCCAACCGATTAAACAGATGTTCACTTACTGTAAACTCAATCTAGACAATCCTGCTGGCAAATTGCCACAATTTATAAAAGTCTTGCAGCTGGTAGCTGTGATATTTAAATACTAGTGCTGTGGAGCCATGTCAATGCTACAGGAAGAGGATTTAGGGAATGGGATTAACTGGTTTGCTTTTACAAAATTTTGAATAAGGCTTGAAAAATCTAGCTGATTCAATGATGACAGCGGTTTCCTCTCTCTCTATCCCGTCACATCAGTTAATCATCATTACTCACCATAAACTAAATTAGATGGCCCATTAGATTTCTCACAAGGAATTGGAAACCTTGACTATACAACCTTGAGATTACAGCTCATTCTGCCTGGTGCAGGGCTGCAGGGAGCATGGTTAGTACTCAATCAGTGGAGTGTGGGGGTGAGGTCAATGCCCATTCTGCATGGTGTGTTTGGATAAGTTTGGTGTTTCATTACTGATAGCAGTGTTCTTCACTGTATTCCATTGCAGGAAGGGGAACGATTGATTAATGATGGACATTATGCGGTAAATGAGATTGAGCCCAGAATTAAACAGATTCAGGACTTGTGGAATGAATTGCTGCAGAACTGCAGTGAGAAGAAGTCCCAGTTGATGGATGCACACAAGGTACGAGAATGTTATCAGACTCTCATTGTTCAGTTTGAGCATTCGTATTGGTGATCCTGCAACATCTGCCTGCAGGCTCCACATTGTCTACCGTGTCTTATCCCCAACACATTGTCTTAATTCCACCTCCACTTTAATACATCCCCGTGTGTGAGTGAATACAGTGTGTGTCAGCCACTGATTGGATCCTGGGATGTCACCACTGAGGCTAGTCTATGTTCACACTCGCTGGATAAGGATCAGGAGGGACCCCTTGCTGTTCCTTTCTCCTCTTACTCAGATTATTGCACCACTTGTTTCTCCTACTCAGTACACACTTCTGGAAATGCTGTGGTACTTTTGATAAAGGTTACCATATCAACCAGTGAAATTTGCTTTTTATGTCTAATTTGCTTTGAATAAGCAGGCCAAGAGAGTTCTGCTTCACATCTGTCTGCCCTGCCTATAACCAGAGGCATGAGAAGCTGCCATTGTCACAAAGCAAAGCTTTTGATGCAAATGGTGATCTGTGGCCTCTTGGGAACTGAGCAACCTTACTGATATGGTCCTGGACCATGCTGAGCACAGCACCCCAGGCTGTTCATCCCATTCTGATCTCTAAAGTCAATATAATACAGACATCTTGAGTGCCTTTGTCTGGGGAAGGAAACATTGTCAGGCTCTGTCCTACTGCATAATGCTGGTGGGAAGAGATTGAGCATGTTAGACAACAAAGCGTGCATGGGAGGTGGGTGCATATATGTGCCACTGACGCATAGGGAGTTCTTGTAGGTCATCTAAATAATATTTCCTTCTCTTTCATTGTGGAGGCCCTGAACTTACAGCGAAGCATTGAGGATGTGGAGGAGTGGCTCAGTGAAGTGGAGAAACAGCTGGATCATCCTGCCCATGGCACAGACCTGGGCTCTGTGAGGAACCTCCTCAACAAACAGCAAGACCTGGAGGAAGATATCAGCAGCTATGTGGAAAGGATGCAAGGGCTTCTTGACCAATCTGAAGAGTTTGTTTACAAAAAACACTTCCTAGCTGAAGAAATTCGTAACAGAGTTGACATTGTACTCCAAAGGTAAGTGCAGAGATTCAGACAATCAACACTAAACCCAAATGCTGAAGGTTAAGACCATCTGTGTAGTAGAGGTGGTGGATGAAATGTTAGAGAGAGCTGGAGGAAAGGAATTAATCCTTAAATATTTACAAGATGTAGAGTGGATCAGTCTGAATTCCACTGCACACCAGGGAGAATGAACTCATGACCCAGTATCTGATCTACCTTGAGTTTCACTAATATTTCACAACCAATTTCTTTCCTCCAGTTCTGTGTTAATTTTTGATTGATATCCTTCCTTGGGACATCAACTATGTTAAAAGCATTCTTTAAGTACAAGATGTTGCTCCCTCTTCACTTCTTCACTCTCCCTGGTATCATGCATTTCCTATGTTCCGCAATATCTTTAGTATCGTCTCTCCACATTTCAATTATGAATTCCATATTCTGTTGCAAATTTGTTAAAAGGTGTGTGAGCAATGTTCTTTGAGTGTTGGACTTGAGCATCCTTTACCAAGAGTGGCTTAATTGTATCAATACTAATCGAGTTGGCAGAGTTCAGAAATACATGGGGCTGTAGCTGGTGGTAACGTTATTTTGTCTGCACCAATCTACCTATTTACGTCCATCTGTATATAACTGCATTGTAGGAATAGCAACAACGCGGTCCTTTTTGGGTCCTTTTTATAGAGGTGTATAAAACCATAAGGGGCATAGATAGGGTGAATGTACAGTCTTTTTCCCAGGGAAAGGGATTCAAAAACAAGAGGGCATAAGTTTAAGGTGAGAGGGGAAAATTTGAAAGGGACCCGAGGTGCAACTTCTTTAAGAAGAGGGTGGTGCGTACATGAAATGAGCTGCCAGAGGAAGTGGTTGAGGCAGGTACAATAACAACACTTAAGAGACTTTTGGACAGTTACATAGATAGGAAAGGTTTAGAGGGTTATGGGCCAAATGGAACTAGCTTAGATGGGCATCTTGGTCGGCATGGACAAGTTGGGCAGGAGGGCCTGTTTCCGTGCTGTATTACTCTATGACTCTACAAAGCTTTGACTTCACACAGAGAACACTTTCTTATTATGTTGTGTGGCATCATTCTAAATAGGATCAGTATAGAACAGATCAGCAGTTCAAAGCCAGGTATTCATGGAACACTATAGACCATTTGACAAACATATCTCATACTTTACCATTTATTGCCCATCTCTAACTGCCCTTGAGACAGTGGTGATGAGCTATTTTCTTGAATAGCTTTAGTCCTTCTGGGCAAGGTACTCCCACAGTGCTGTGGAGGAGGGAGCTCTGGGGTTTAGACAGTGACTATGAAGGAACAGTGATACATTTCCAAGTCAGGATGGTGTATGACTTGGAGGGGAATCTGCAGGCAGTGGTGTTCCCATGCACCTACTGCACTTGTCCTTGTTCTTCTTGGTGGTAAAGACTGAGGATTTAGGAACTCCTGTGAAA
The DNA here is from genome assembly GCF_009764475.1 of Pristis pectinata. NCBI lineage: Eukaryota > Metazoa > Chordata > Chondrichthyes > Rhinopristiformes > Pristidae > Pristis > Pristis pectinata. Next base: position 85,266,766 of record NC_067405.1, read on the forward strand.
TAACCTTCATGTGGTAATGTACTGTATTTTGTAGACAATACACAGTGCAGCAAGAGGGAGTTAATACTTAGGGTGACTGTTGGCGTACTAATCAAAGTCTCTGCTTTTTTCTGGATGGTGTTGAACTTCTTGACTAGTGCTGGAGCTGATCTTATCCAGAATATTCCATCCTACTCCTTGTCCTTTTTGCAGGTATAGGTTGTGGATTTGGGGGTGTCATTGAAGAAATCTAGGAATGTGTAGTACATTTTGTAGATGGTATGCACTGGGTGCAGATGGTGAAGGGATTGATGTTTAGATTGGAAGGTGGGGGGGGATACTAATGAAGCTGGCTGTTTTGTTCTGATAGGTGTTGATCTATTTCAGAATGGTTGGAGCTGCACTCATCCAGGCATGTGGGGACCATTCCATTATACTCTTGACATGCTTTATGGATGGATGACAGGGCTTGGGGTGTCAGGAGATGAGTCACTCATCACAGGACACCCAGCCTCTCACGTTTTCTTGTAAGCTCAGTATTTATTGCTAATCCAGTTGAGTTTCTGACCAAACTCAACTGGACCAGGATGTTGGTATGAACATCAAATTACTTTTACATCAGTGGTAGGTGGCTAGACTCCTTGTTTGGAGATGGCAGTTTTGTAGTACAAATGGTACTGACCACCTAACAGTCAATGCCTGAATGTTGTCTAGGTCTTGATGAATGCAGACGTGGGTTACAGAGTTAGGAACAGAATTGATCATTGTGAAATTGTGAGCAAACATCTTCATTTCTGACTTTAGGATGGAAGGAAGGTCATTGATGAAGCAGTTGCAGGTGGCTGGGCCTAGGACACTGCCCTGAAGAACTCTTGTAGTGATGCCCTAGGCTGGATGATTAATCTTTATCAACCACAACCATCTTTCTTTGTGTGAGGCATGATTGCAACCATTGGAGTGTTTTCAGCTTGATGCCCATTGACAGTTTTACCAGGGCTCCTTGATGCCACTCTAGGTCAAATGGTACCTTGATGTCAAGGGCAGTCACTCTCACTTCACCTCTGAAAGTCAAATCTTTCGTCCAAGCAGTCTTACTAATCTCCTCACTGTCAATGATACTGTTGCTGGAACTAGAAACCTTAGTTATAAGAAGAGATTGGATAGGCTGGGACCTTTTTTCCTGGAGCAAAGGAAGCTAAAGGCTGACCATATAGAGGTTTATAAAATCATGAGGGGCATTGATAAGGTCACAGTCTTATTCCCAGGTTAGAGGAGTGCAAAACTAGAGGACATAGCCTTAAGGTGAGAGGGGGGAGATTTAAAGGGGATCTGAGGGGCAAATTTTTCACACAAAGAGTGCTGGGTATGTGAAACAAGCTGCCAGAGGAAGTGGTAGAGGCAGGTAGAATTACAATGTTTAAAACGCATTTGGACAGGTACATGGATAGGAAAGGCTTGGAAGGAAATGGGCCAAATGCAGGCAAATGGGACTAGCTCAGGAAGGCACCTTGGTCGGCATGGCCAAATTGGGCTGAAGGGCCTCTTCCTCCATAACACCTAAAGTTTTGTGCCATCTTTAAATTTTGAAATTCTACATTGTACACCCATATCCAAATCATTAATATGTTTTTTTTTAAAAGTGGTCAGCACTAACCCCTGGGGAACAACACTGTCTACCATCTTTGTCTAACTTCACCTTTTAATCACAGTAGTGCTTCAGCCCTTAAGCCAATTTCTTATCAGTGGTAGCTCCTGTGTCATAGCTTCACCTATGTTTTGTGTCAAACAACATTCATTGCATTTCATTCATCAACCTTCTCTATCACTCATCAAAAAAAATTGAATCAGGTCAGTGTCTTTCCCTTTAACCAATCCATGCTAGCTCTCCTTTATTAACGCAGACTCCGGTGCTTGTTAATTTGTTCCCTAACTATTTTCATAGGCTTCCCCACTGCCATGGTTCAACTAACCAGCCTGCAGTGGCCAGGCATGTCCTTGCATACCTTTTTGCACAAGAGTGTTACTTGTGCCATTGTCTCTCACATTTCTAGGAGGATTGGGAGGTTATGGCAAGCCCTTCTGTAATCTTCACACCCACCACTCAACAATCTACTTGGATCAGAGTGCCATTTACTTTAAGTATAGCAGACTTGCTAGCATCTCCTCCTCATTCATTGTAACCCCATCCATTATCTCTACTACCTCTGGATCTACTGTGATATTGGCAGCATCCTTGGCTGTGTGGGTTGCCTGTCAGTGAGATTTTGTGCTTTTCTGTTGCTCAGGTATCGAGCACTGGGTGATCCGATCAAGGAAAGGCGCAAGAGTCTGGAGGCGAGCATGCTGCTTTATCAGTTCTTCCGGGATCTTGATGCTGAGCTGGCCTGGGTTCAGGAGAAGCTTCAGCTGGCATCAGCCAAGGACACTGGACAATCACTGAACGCTGTGCAGAGCTTGCAGAAGAAGCATCAGGTGAGCTAGTCTGAAACAAAAACCTACTCAAGTTCAGGAGCAATGCCCTGTCCTTGTAACCTGCTTCAGAGGGAATGGATTACCACTGTAAATATGGCCTTTGTTGTGCCAAAAGCTGGTCTTTTAAAGCTTCCTATTTCATTCATTCTGATCTGCAGTTACACTGCTTTGCAAACTCTTCCTTCTCTGAGCTTCTAAAACTAGAGGGCATACGTTTCTTAAACTAGAGGGCATAGGTTTGGAGCAAAATTAGGCCATTCGGCCCATCAAGTCTGTTCCGCCATTCGATCATGGCTGATTTATTTTTCCCTCTCAACCCCATTCCCCTGCCTTCTGCCCGTAACCTTTGACACCCTTACTAATCAAGAACCTATCAACCTCCGCTTTAAATATACCCAACGACTTGGTCTCCACAGCTGTCTGTGGCAATGAATTCCACAGATTCACCACCCTCTTGCTAAAGAAATTCCTCTCATCTGTTCTAAAGGGGCGGCCTTCTATTCTGAGGTTGTGACCTCTGGTCCTAGACTCTCCCACTACTGAAAACATCCTCTCCACGTCCACTCTAGCCAGACCTTTCAATATTTGGTAGGTTTCAATGAGATCCCCCCTCATCCTTCTAAACTCCAGTGAGTACAGGCCCAGAGACATCAAATTCTCCTCATACGTTAACCCCGTCATTCCCAGCATCATTCTCATAAACCTCCTCTGGACCCTGTCCAATGCCAGCATATCATTCCTTAGATTTGGGGCCCAAAACTGCTCACAATACTCCAAATGTGGTCTGACCCATGACTTATAAAGCCTCAGCATTACATCCTTGCTTTTATATTCAAGTCCTCTTGAAATGAATGCTAACATTGCATTTGCCTTCCTTACTACTGACTCAACCTGCAAGTTAACCTTTTGGGAATCCTGCACTAGGACTCCCAAGTCCCTTTGCACCTCCAATTTCTGAATTCACTCCCCGATTAGAAAATAGTCTACGCCTTTAGTCCTTCAACAAAAGTGCATGACCATACACTTCCTTACGCTGTATTCTATCTGCCACTTCTTCGCCAAACTGTCCAAGTCCTTCTTCAGACTCCCTGCGTCCTCAATACTACCTGCCCCTCCACCTATCTTTGTATCATCCACAAACTTGGCCACAAAGCCATCAATTCTGTCATCCAGAACAGTAGTAGACCCAACACCAATCCCTGCAGAACACCACTAGTCACTGGCAGCCAACCTGAAAAGGCCCCCTTTATTCCCACTCTTTGCCTTCTGCCAGTCAGCCAATCTTCTATCCATTGCTAGTACCTTTCCTGTAACACCATGGGCTCCTATCTTGTTTAGCAGCCTCATGTGCAGCACCTTGTCAAAGGCCTTCTGAAAATCCAAGTAAACAACATCCGCCAACTCTCTGTCTATCCTGCCTGTTACTTCCTCAAAGAATTCCAACAGATTTGTCAGGCAAGATTTCCCCCTAAGCAAACCATGCTGACTTTGGCCTATTTTATCATATGCTTCCAAGTACCTCGAAACCTCAACCTTAATAATGGACTCTTAACATCTTACCAACCACTGAAGTCAGGCTAACTGGCCTATAATTTCCTGTCTTTTGCCTCCCTTCCTTCTTAAAGAGTGAAGTGACATTTGCAATTTTCCAGTCCTCCAGAACCTTTCCTGAATCTAGTGATTCTTGAAAGATTACTACTATTGGCTCCACAATCTCTTCAGCTTCCTCCTTCAGAACCCTGAGGTGTAGTCCATCCAGTCCAGCTGACTTATCTACCTTCAGACCTTTCAGCTTCCCAAGCACCTTCTCCTTAGTAATAGCGACTACACTCACTTCTGCCTCTTGACTCTCTCGAATTTCTGGCATGTTGCTGGTGTCTTCCACAGTGAAGACTGACGCAAGATACTTATTCAATTTGTCTGCCATTTCTTTGTTCCCCATTACTATCTCTCCACATCATTTTCCAGCGGTCCGATGTCCACTCTTGCCTCTCTTTTACTCTTTATATATCTGAAAAAACATTTGGTATCCTCTTTTCTATTATTGGCTATCTTACCTTCATATTTCATCTTTTCTCCCCTTATTGCTTTTTTAGTTGCCTTCTGTTGGTTTTTAAAAGCTTCCCAATCCTCTAGCTTTCCACTAATTTTTGCAATATTGTATGCAATCTCTTTTACTCTTATGCTGTCTTTTGACTTCCCTTGTCAGCCACGGTTGTGTCATTCCTCCCTTTAGAATGCTTCTTCTTCTTTGGGATGAACTGATCCTGTGTCTTCCAAATTACTTCCAATCCACTTTGTCCCTTTCCAGTCAACTTTGACCATCTCCTCTCTTATGCCTCTGTAGTTACCTCTACTCAACTGTAATACTGATACATCTGAGTTTAGCTTCTCCCTCTCAAAATGCAGGGTGAATTCTATCATATTATGGTCTCTGCCTCCTAAGGGTTCCTTTACCTTAAGCTCCCTAATCAAATCTGGTTCATTGCACAACACCAAACCCAGAATAGCCTTTTCCCTAGTGGGTTCGATCACAAGCCACTCTAAAAAGCCATCTTGTATGAATTCTACAAATTCCTTCTCTTGTAATCCAGTACCAAACTGATTTTCCCAATCTGCCTGCATATTGAAATCCCCTATGACCACCATAACGTTGCCCTTTTTACATGCCTTTTCTCTCTCCTGTTGTAATTTGTACCCCATATCCTGGCTACTATTCGGAGGCCTGCATGTAACTCCCACCAGGGTCTTTTTAGCCCTTGCAGTTTCTTAACTTTACCCACAAGGATTCTACATCTTCTGATCCTATGTCACTTGCTAAGGATCTATGTTAAGGATTTAATTTCATTTTCTTTTACTAACAGAGCCACCTCACACCCTCCGTCCACCTGCGTGTCTTTTCGATAGGATGTATATCCTTGGATGTTTAGCTCCCAGCTCTGTTCTTCTTTCAATCATGACTCTGTGATGCCCGCAACATCATACCTGCCAATTTCTAACTGCATTATAAGCTCATCTACCTTATTTCGTATACTGTGTGCATTCAAATATAACACCTTCAGTTCTGTATTCGCCACCCTCTTCTCAAATTTGTCTCCATGTTGACTGGAGTTAAATTCTTATCCCTTTCTAAACTTTGTCATATTCTTTATTCTGAAAACTTCAGTAACCTCACCTGAACTCTCCTTCCTTTTTACTTTATCAATACTTTTGCAATCTTTTGAACCCACGCCCCCTACTGTTTAGTTTAAAGCCCTATTCACAGCCCTAGTTATGCGATTCGCCAGGAACCTGTTCCCAGCATGGTTCAGGTGGAGCCTGTCCCATCCAAACAGCTCCCTCCTTCCCCAATACTGGTGCCAATGTTCCATGAATTCAAACCCACTTCTCCCACACCAATCTTTGAGCCACAATTTGCACATGGCTCAGATAGCAATTCAGAGATATCTACTTTTTGGTTCTGCTTTTTACATTTAGCCCCAAGCTGCTCATATTTCCTCAGCAGAATCTCTTTCCTTGATCTGCCTACATCATTGGTACCCACATGGACCACAACAACTGGATCTTTCCCTTCCCATTCCAAATTCCTCTGCAGGTCAGATGAGATGTCCCAAACATGGGCACCAGGCAGGCAACACAGCCTTCAGGACTCACGATCCTTGTGACAGACAATTGTGCCTATTCCCCTGACTATACTATCCCCAATTACAACTACATTTCTCTTCTCTCCCCTTTCTTGAATGGCTCCCTGAACCATGGTTCAGTTGCTTATCTTTCCTACAGCCCCACTCTCATCCGCACAAGGACCAAAAATGCTGTTGTAAGACTATTGAATGATCCCCTAGTATGATAAGATGGACTCTTGAGCTCACAATCTCCCTCGTTATGACCTTGCACCTTATTGTTTACCTGCACTGCACTTTCCCTGTAGCTGTTACACTTTATGCTGCATTCTATTATGGTTTTACCCTGTACTACCTCAATGCACTGTGTAATGAATTGATCTGTACGACTGGTTTGCAAGACAAGCTTTTCATTGTACCTCGGTACAAGTGACAATAATAAACCAATTCCAATTCTAAAACTAAAGGGCATATGTTTAAGGAAAGAGGGGAAAGATTTAAAAAGGGCCTGAGGGGCACGTCTTTCACACAGAGGGTAGTGGGTATATGGAACAAGCTGCTAGAGGAAGCTGTAGATGCAAGTACAATTACAACATTTAAAAGACTTTTATAGAGGTGCATTGATAGGAAAGGTTTAGAGGGATATCGGCCAAACAGAGGCATATGGGACTAGCTCAGATAGACAACTTAGTTGGCATGGACAAGTTGTGCTGAAGGACCTGTTTTATGCTGCTACCAAGAGTTATTGTAAAATAGCCTGCATACCTTGTGCTCTGCTTGGAGTTGGGGAACATATAACTCCTCACTCCTCTCACTACCTTGCCTTCCTTGTACAATCCATAGACTTATAGTATTTAAGCTTAGTGCCTTCCAATTTAGCTTCTAACCAACATATCTAAAGCAGATTATCCAGCCATTTACCTCAGTACAATGCACAAGACCTTGCTGTCGACAGCTTGGCTGCTGTATTTGGCTACATTAGAGCAGTGGCTTCATTTCAAAAACAATTCATTTACTGTGAGGAGCTTTGGGATATCCTAAGGATGTAAATGACATGATTCTTCTGTTTGGATGGAGTCATTCACTTATTGTCTCAACCCAATTTCTTATTTAAGAAGTAACAGCTTTGTTGGAATTTCTTCCACTAGGCTCTGCAGACTGAGATCAGCTACCACAATTCCCTGATTAATGATGTGTTGGAAACGGGACAGAACCTTGCAAAGAGTGGGCACTTTGCTTCTCGGGAGATTTCAAAGAGACTATGGGAGTTGAAGGATGCAGTGGAGACACTGAAAGAGGAAGCAGAGAAGAGGAGCAAGTTGCTGAATGAGGCGCACGCAGCACAGCTGTACTTCTCCGAGGTGAGTATTCGGTTATGTCAGAGAGAAACGTAATCCCTCTCCTTCATCACTTCCAACCACACACCTTTTACGAAATTATACCAATGACCTTGGCAAACAATAATCAGCTGAGTAACCTAGTCTCTAACCAATGACACGTCATTAGATGATTAGATCAACCTCTTCAGGAACAGTGACTGAAATGATCCATCTCTGCCCTTCTGATTTATTGTATTCTCTATGTCTCACCACCACTTCCCACTCCAGACATAACAATGACTTGCTCCAAGCCTTTGAAGGTATTGTCCTTTCAGTCAGCTTGTTACCATTATTGGGTCTATCTGTTATTCTCAGCTACATCTGCACACGTGTATCTGACCCACACACTCCCAAATCAATAGAGCAACTCTGAGCTTCCTTGATAGAACAGAGTATAGGAACAGGCCCTTCAGCCCACAATGCCTGTGCCAACCATGATGCCAATCCAAACTAATCCCAGCTGCCTGCTCACAGTCTGTATCCCTCTATTTTTGATTGTTAATGCGGCTGTCTAAGTGCCTGTTAAACATTGCTATGATGTCTGCTTCCACTGCCTCCCCTGGCAGCAGGTTCCAAGCACCTACCACCCTCTGAGTAAAAAAAGAACTTGTCTCGTAACTCTCCTTTAAATTTTCCACCTCTCACCTTAAAGCTATGCCCTCTAGTATTTGACATTTCCATCCTGGAAAAAAGACTCTGACTACCTACCCTATCTATCCCGCTCATAATTTTATAAACTTCTATCAGGTCGCCCCTTCAGCCTCCGACACTCCAGAGAAAACAATGCAAGTTTGTCCAACCTCTCCATATAGCTAATACACTCTAGTCGAGGTAATATCCTGGTGAACCTCTTCTGTTCCCTCTCCAAAGCCTCCAGATCATTCTTGTAATGCAGCAACCACATCTGCACACAATACTCTCCATGTGTGGCCTAACCAAAGTTTTATACAGCTGCATCATGACCTCCCAACTTTTATACTCCACATCCCGACCAATGAAGGGAACTATTCATTGAATAGTTCATTGCATATCATTGCTTCATTGAACTATTCAATGAAGGGAACTACCAATGAAGGGTCAGGGCATTGAGTATAAAAGTTGGTGAGTCATGTTGCCCTTCTATAAAACTTGGGTTAAGCCACATTTGGAGTACTGTAAAGGTCACAGGAGAAGGTGAAATTGGACAAATTCAGGCTGCCATGGAAGGGAAACGAAAGTCACTCTGTCTGCAGACTAGTCTTTTCAATTAATGTACCTGGTCCATGTGATGGTCTCGGTCAGTAAGCAATCTCATTGTTCTCTGCCCACCACAGCTGTTGGAAGCTGAGTTATGGATGGAAGAGAGGAGACCACAGCTGGAGAGCACAGACTATGGGAAGGACGAAGATGCCACACAGATGCTGCTAAGGAAGCTGGAAAACATCGACTTGGACCTGGTCAACTACAAGTCCAGAATGTTCACACTGAGGGAAACGGGGAATAATCTGTCCAGCATGAACCATCCTGACAGGTACAACCCAAGAGTTCTCCACAAACAGGCAGGAGGATGCACATTTAGCCTCCAGCCAGGACAAGCAAGGGGAATTTAATAAACAACAAACAACCTGCTGGAGGAACTCATCAGGTCGAGCAGCATCTGTGGGGGAAAGGATTCATCTCTGCCCTTCTGATCTACTGTATTCCCTATGCCTCACCACCATTTCCTACCCCATACGTAATGTTGTCTTGGTCCAAGTACAGTGAAAAACTTGTACACCAAAGTACAGTGAAAAACTTGTCTTGCATACTGTTCATACAGATCAATTCATTACACAGTGCATTGAGGTAGTACAGAGTACATTGAGGTAGTACAGGGTAAAAACAATAACAGAATACAGAGTTAAGTGTCACAGCTACAGGGAAGTGCAGTGGAAGTAAAGAGAACAGGAAGGGTCATAGGGAAGGGGAAGGGGCTCTTGCGTGTTAGATACTTTGACCAGCAGGAGGGGCAGATGAAGAATCTGCAGTGTGCATTGTGCTGGGAACGTGCTAGCAAGGACTGTATTGGAGGGACCACAGTGTGCAATGAGGCATCTTATGAAGCTCTGCTTGCAGGGTAAATGATGGTGAGATTTACCAGGTGGCATTCTAGATGTTCTGATCTACCTGCAGACAAACGATAATGAAGCGGCTCCAGGACATGGAGAGTAAGTATGAGACACTCCTGCTGTTGGCGGAAACCCTACGGAAGAGACTGTTGGATCGATACCAACTCTATCAATTTGAACAGGAGGTGCAGGAAATAACCACATGGCTGTCCAGCAAACAACGCTTGGCAGATTCTGAGGACTATGGCCGAGATCTGGAAGATGTGCAGGTAAGAATTGGAGCACCTTCAAACCCTGCATCCTGTGATCACGAGAGGATTAATATTCACAGTGGTTCTCACACCATTGTGTTGCATTGTTTTATCCTCCTCTGCTCTGAATAACATAGTACCTCCATGACTTCCAGAATTCTGCTGGAGAAATGGAGTTCCTCCTCTGGGATTAATGGGTAACAGTGGACACAGTCTGGACAGATGCTAGTGCAGGGCAAAGGGGTGAGGAGAAGCTGGGCAGTGGTTAGGTGCTGGGATACTGGAATGCAACAGAAGCTCAGGGGTGGGGTGTGGGTAGGGGTGTGGAGGTTGGTGCAAGGGGCAGGGATGTAGGGGAAGGAGGTGGGATCCAGAAACTGGAGCAGGAGACTGGGATACAGAGGCTGGGGAAGGAGGCTGGGATACAAAGGCTGGGGGCAGGGGCAGGAGGTTGGGATATGGATGCTGAGGCAGGGGCTGGGTAGAGATACTGGTTCAGGGATTAGGGCTGAAGGTGCTGTAGTGGGGGAGTGATGCAGGGCTGGGTAAGAGGTGTACAAATGCTAACTTGGGTGGGAGGGCTGAGACACAGATCGAAGTTGCTGGGACAGATATTGGACAGAGTTAGAGGTTGACTGGGAGCTTTCAGTAGGATTGCAGGGTCCAGGGATACAATTTTTGGGAATGTGTTGGTCTGGATGGTCCTGATGGGGCACAGAACATTTTGGAAAAATTAGCCTCTTGCCCCTCTCAGTTCAAGATTTTGAGAGCAGAAACTTTAACAGATGAGGATGATCACTACACCGAGATATGAAGCGTGTGACGGGCTGATTTCTACTTCTAACATCAATAGTTCTTAAGATTCAACTTCTCCACGATGTGCTCTGGGACAGACTGGGGCTGGAAATCTGAGCAGAGGACAGAAATGCGGCAGAAGAGAACAGAGGCTGGGCTGTCTGACCTCTCTGTGCTTCCTCCTATCTCAGCTGCTGCAGACGAAGTTCGAGCATCTGGAGCAAGAGTTGAGCAGCCTGGGCCAGAACAAAGTGTCTGCTTTCCATGACCTAGTCAAATCACTCAAGAGGCAGGCCCACAGCTTCGTGGAGGAGATCATGGATCAGGCCAATCAGATTAACCAGCAGTGGGACACACTACAGCAAGCCGTCAGAAATCGGGCAGAGGTGAGATACTTTGTGTATGTGTCTCATTGTAGAGTTATTACCATCCCCTGTAAGTGTGTCAGACTGTATGTGTTTGTCCATTGTCTGTGAGTGAGTGTGCCTGGCTGTGTGTTTTTGTCATCTTCTGTGATTGTGTCAGGGTGTGTGTATTTGTCTGTCCCCTGTGTGAGTGAGTGTATCTGGGTGTGAATGCCTGCCCATCGCCTATGAGTGAGTGTGTCTGGGTATGTGTGTTTGTCCATGCCCTGTGAGTGAGTGTGCCAGGATGTTACTGTGGCAATTTCCTGCACCCATCTCATTGAGCACTCACTAGATGAAATTACCAGGCTTTACTTGACTGCTTCCTACCTATTGTCTGAGGCTCAGAAACAATCCTGGTACTCTCAGCCCATTAGGACTGCAAAAACAAATGTAGGCACGAACTTCCTCACATTGGGAATAAAAACAATGAATGCTGGAAATACTCGACGGTTCAGGCAGCTTCTGTGGAAGAGAAGCAGAGTTATTGTGTTACCTTGGTGATCTTTCAACCTGAAAAATTAACTTTATTTCTCTCTCCTTAGATGCTGCTTGACCTGCTGAGTCTTCCTAACATTCTCAGTGTTTTTTAATGAATTTTAGCATCTGCAGTGCTTTGCTTTTAGGGGTGATCAAATGATGATTGTAAGCTGTTTAGAAAGGTTATATTTGCTGCTTTCCACTATTTTAACAGAATTGGATGTCTTCAGGATGGATAAATAACAAGACATTTTAACCATTCGGCACCCTAGGTATCCACTAAAATTCAATCCTCTGGCTGTTAAAGAGGATTAGGGGAGCACATCGTTCAGTAAACAAGAGAACTGTGATCTCATGTGCTGGTGCCATCAGTATCAGAACCCTGTCCAAATCCTGTGTGCAGATGTGGTCGATATTGTGGTGTGCAGCTCCCTTCACTGGTATATTGAGTAACCGCAGTTGGGTCATGCACAATATCCACAACCTGAGGCAGTCCTGGAGCACCTTGCAACCAGTGCAGTAGTTTTGAACTGTAGTTACTGTTATAATGTAGGAAATGCAGCAGGAAAATTGTGCATGGCAAGATCCCATAAATAGTGGTTTCATAATGACCACATAATCTTATAATCTGAGTGTTATACAGCACAGAAACAGGTCCTCCATTCCTTCATTCCTTGCCAACCATTGACTATACTAACCCCATTTCCCAGCACTTGGTCTGTAGCCTCCTATGCCTCGCTGATTCAAGTGCTTGTCCAGATGCTTCTTAAGTGCCCTGAGAGTCTCTGCCTCCACCACCCACTCAGGCAGTGCGTTGCAGATTTCTAATCACACTCTGGATTAAAAAAAAATTCTTCCTGAGATCCCATTAAAACCTTTTACCCCTTACCTTAAACCCACTAGTTTTAGATACTTCTGTTATGGAGAAAGTTTTTCACTATCTATCCCATTTATACCTCTCAAAATTTTGTGTACCTCAGTCAGGTCCTCCCTCAGCCTCCTCCATTCCAAGGAAAATAAACCCAGCCTATCCAGTCTCTCCTCTTGAACCAGTTGCATTGGGATCTTTTACAACGATCCCAGATAGGAGGCAAAGCCTTGGTTTAAGATGGAAGATTTAATCTTTGCTGCTGCTACATCCCACTTTGTGTTGCAAAAGATCAGCGGCATTTATAAGAGGCCCTATGCCAGCATTAACACAGCTAATTAATTACTCAAAATTGCATCACTATTTATGGACCATATGTATTATGCACAGAAGAGGATCCCCACAGAGCAGGAGACTGATGAGTAACTAATATGTTTTTGTAGTATGAATTAAGAGGAATTTTGGCTTGGGCATCTGGAGAATTTCAAACTGTGCTGTGAGATCAATAATGTTTTAAGATGGTTATGAGCAAGGACGAAATTAGATCTTGTGGGAAGGTACCAAATTGAGGGGGGGCAAGTTACAACAGGATAAGACAGGAGCTAAGGGGCGTTGATTGGGAGCAGCTGCTGTTGGACAGGTCCACGTCTGACAGGTCAAAGTCAAAGTTGAGTTTATTGTCATATGCACAAGTACATGTAGGCACAGGTGTAATGAAAAATTTACTTGCAGCAGCATCACAGGCACATAGCATCATATAAGCAGCATTCACAAGAAAAACATCAATTAAACACAAGTCATACACAATTTTTACAAGAAAGAACACAATTTGAACTAAAAGAAACAAAGTCCATTTTAGTGCAAAGTGATCAAAGTGGTCATAGTGTTGCTATACTGAGGTAGTGATAAGGATTTTGCTGGTTGGTAGAAATGGTTGTGGGGAAGTAGCTGTTCTTGAACCTGGTGGTGTGGGACTTCAGGTTTCTGTACCTCCTGCCCAATGGTAGCTGCAAAAAGATGGCATGGCCCAGATGGTGGGGATCTTTGATGATGGATGTTGCCTTCTTGAGGCAGCACCTCCTGTAGATACTACCAGTGGTGGGGGGGATGCGCCAGTGATGTATTGGGCAGAGTCCACTACTCGGCAGCTTCTTACATTCCTGTGCATTTGAATTGTTGTACCAGACCATGATGCAACCAGTCAGGATACTTTCAACAGTACATCTGTAAAACTTTGTTAGAGTGTTAGTGACAAGCCGAATCTCCTTGCACACTTTCCTTATGATTGCGTCTATGTGCTAGGGCCAGGACAGGTCACCTGACAGGTCACCTGGAATTTAAGCTGCCTATTCTCTCTGCTGCTGATCCCCCAACATAGACTGGCGCATGTTCACCATCCTTCCCCTTCCTGAAGTCAACAACCAGCCCTTTAGTTTTGCTGACGTTGAGTGAGAGGTTGTTGCTGCAGCACCACTCAACCAGGTGTCCTGTCTCGCTCCAGTAAGCCAACTCATCGCCACCTGTGATTCATCCAACTACAGTGGTATTGTCGGCGAATTTGAAGATGGCGTTGGAGTTGTGCTTAGCCACACAGTCATGTGTGTATAGAGAGTAGAGCAAGGGGCTAAGCACGCAGCCTTGAGGTGCACCTCTGTTGATGATCAGCGAGGAGGAGATGTTGTTATCAATCCTCACTGACTGAGGTCTGCCGATGAGGAAGTAGAATATCCAGCTGCAAAGGGAGGTACAGAGGCCCAGGTCTTGAAGCTTGATGATGAGTTTGGATAGGATAGTTGTGTTGAACGCTGAACTGTAGTTGATAAATTTCTGTTGTCCAGATGGTCCAGAGCAGAGTGAAGAGCCAGAGAAGTTGCATCTGCTGCTGACCTTTTGTGGCAATAGGCAAACTGGAGTGGATCCAGGTCATCTCTGAGGCAGGAGTTAATTCTCACCATAACCAACCTCTTGAAGCACTTCATTACAGTTATGATGTAAGTGCTACTGGACGGTAGTCATTGAGGCAGGTCACCACGCTCTTCTTGGGCACTGGTACAATAGATGCCTTTCTGAAGCAAGTTGATCCGCACACATCCCTAGTACTCGGCCAGGTCCACCATCTGGACCAGACACCTTTTGTTGAAGGATGTCCAGACATCCGCCTCAGAGACTGAAATTACAGGGTCATCCAGAGATGTGGGGGCTCATGTCGATATGTCATAGTTCTCCCTATCAAAGCGTGCATAAAAGGCATTGAGCTCATCCGGGAGTGATGGGTCGCTGCCACATATGCTACCCGATCTCGCCTTTTAGGAAGTTATATTGTGCAAGTCCTGCCACTGGTGTCAAGTTTAGTCAGAAATTGCCTTTTGTGGGAGATGTTTAAAGACCAGCTGGTCAGAGTTCAGGATCAGCATGTTCTGGTAAAGAGTAAATTCAAGGATTGTAAGAGAAGGGAACCTTGGATGACTTGATAGGTCCTAATTTTAGTCAGGAAGAAAAAGGAAACATACGTAGGGTTTAGGAAGCTAAGATCAGACCGGGCCCTTGTGGAATATAAAGATAGCAGGAAAGTGCTTAAGCAGGCAATTAAGAAAGCCAAAAGAGGCCATGAAATGTCCTTAGTGAGCAGGATCAAGAAGAATAACAAGGCATTTTATACTTACATTAAGAAAAAAAGGATAACTAAGGAGACGGTAGGTCCACTCAAGGATAAAAGAGGGAATTTGTGCTTGGAGTCAGAGCAAGTGGCTGAGGTACTAAATGAGAACTTTGCATCAGTATTTACCAAGAAGGATTTGGAGGATAGTGAAGACAGAGTGGGGCATGCTAACGTGCTGGGACATTTTGAGATTAAGGAGGAGGTAGTGCTGGGTTTTCTGAAAAGCATTAAGGTGGATAAGTCCCCAGGGCCTGATGGCATATATCTCAGAGTACTGAAAGAAGCAAGTGAGGAGATTGCTGGGGCTTTGACAAAGATCTTTGTGTCCTCACTAGCAAAAGGCGAGGTCCCAGAGGACTGGAGAGTAGCAAATGTTATGCTTTTGTTCAAGAAGGGGAATAAGGATAATCCAGGTAACTGTAGGCCAGTGAGCCTCACATCAGTGGTAGGGAAGATATTGGAGAGGATACTGAGGGATAGGATTTATGCCCATCTGGAAAGGCATGGCCTGCTTAGGGACAATCAGCATGGCTTTGTGTGGGGCAGGTCATGCCTTATAAACTTGATTATTTTGAAGAGGTGACAAAGGAGCTTGATGAGGGCAAGGCAGTGGGCATTACCTACATGGACTTTAGTAAGGTTTTTGATAAGGTCCCTCGTGGTAGGTTGATTCAAAAGATAAAGATGCATGGGATCTGGGGTGAATTGCAAATTTGGATTCAGAACTGGCTTGCCCATAGAAAACAGAGAGTAGGGGTGGAAGGCTGTTATTCTGGATGGAGTTCCATGACCAGTGGTGTTCCGCAAGGGTCGTTGCCGGGACCTCGGTTGCTTACGAGTGACTTGGATGAAAATGTAGATGGGTGGATTAGCAAGTTTGCAGATAACACTAAGATTGGTGAAGTTGTGGACAGTGTAAAGGACTATCAAAGAATACAGTGGGATATAGATCAGTTACAGATATGGGCAGGCAAGTAGCAGATGAAGTTTAATCTGGACAAATGTGAGGTGTTGCACTTTGG
This sequence comes from Pristis pectinata, assembly GCF_009764475.1. Classification (NCBI taxonomy): domain Eukaryota; kingdom Metazoa; phylum Chordata; class Chondrichthyes; order Rhinopristiformes; family Pristidae; genus Pristis; species Pristis pectinata. The sequence goes on from NC_067405.1 coordinate 85,282,785, forward strand.
GAGGTCAAATGAAAGTAGAAAGTATACAGTTAATAGCATTGAGGTACAGAGGGATCTTTGGGTCTAGGTCCATAGTTCACTGAATGTGGCTACACAAGTGGATAAGGTGGTAAAGAAGGTGTATGGCATGCTTGCCTTCATTGTAGGGGTGTTGAGCATAAGAGTAAGGAAGTCATGCTGCAGCTATAGAACACTTCAGTCAGACTGCACTTGGAGTATTGTGTGCAGTTCTGGTCTCCCTATTACAGGAAGGATGTGGAGACTGTGCAAAGGCTGCCGAAGAGGTTTACCAGGATGCTGCCTGGATTAGAGGGTATGAGCTATAAAGAGATGTTGGACAAACTTGGGTTGATCTCCCCAGAGCATCGGAGGCTGAGGGGGAACCTGATAGAGATTTTTTAAATTATGAGAGGCATGGACAGGGTAGATGGTCAGAATCTATTCCCCAAAGTAGAAGTGTCAAACACCCGAGGACATGTTTCTAAGGTTGGAGGGGGTAGTTGAAAGGCAATGTGAGGGGCAAGTTTTTATGCAGAGTGGTAGGTCCCTGAAATAGGTAACCAGGCTAGTAGTGGAAGCAGACAGTTTGGTGAAGTTTAAGAGGCTTTTAGATGGACTCATGAATCTGAAGGGAATGGAGATACACAGGAAGAGGACACTTAGTATAAATTGGCATCAAGTTCGGCACAACATTAGGGCTGAATGGCCTGTCCGGTGCTGTACTGTTCTATGTATGTTCTATGACAGGCTTATACTGATGAAGCATTCTGACAGGGTGACAGTTTAACGGTGTGCTAGGATGACTCAGATACCAGCCTAGATCAGTAGGTCACCACCATTGCGGACTTTATCAGCAAGTGTGTTGAGGACTGTGTACCAAAGAGGACAATCAGGGTGTTCCCAAACTGGAAACCATGGGTGAACCGGGAGATCCATTCCCTACTGAAGTCTAGGATAACAGCATTCAAATCAGGTGACCCTGACCTTCACAAGAAATCGAGGTACGACCTCCATAAAGCTATCAGAGATGCCGAGAGACAATACAGTCCAAAATCGAGTCCCAGACCAGCCGTCAGTTGTAGCAGGGCTGACATGCTATAATGGGCAACAAAACAAAGTCAGGCAGCATCATCGCCAACAGCGCATCCCTTCCCGATGAGAACGCATTGTATGCACATTTTGAACGGATGAAGATTGGTATGTCACAACCCATCCCAACAGCCTCCAATGGACCTGAACCCATGGTCACTGTTGAGGACATAAGATCAGTCTTATGGAGAGTGAACCAGCGGAAAGCACCTGTCCTGGATGGTGTCCCTGGCCTTGTCCTCAGATCCTGTGCAGATCAGCTGGTGAGGGTATTTGCAGATATTTTAACCTCTCCCTGCTTCAATCTGAGGTTCCCACCTGCTTCAAGAAGACCACTATCATCCTGGTACCTAAGAAAAACATGGTAATGTGCCTTAATGACTACTGCCCAGTGTCTCTGGTATTCACCATCACGAAGTGCTTCGAGAGGCTGGTCATGGCACACATTAACTCCAGCCTCCCAGAAAACCTCAACCCACTGCAATTTGCCTACCTCCGAAACAGGTCTACGGCAGACACCATCTCCCTGGCCCTACACTCATCTCTGGAGCATCTGGACAGTAAAGACACCTACGTTAAACTATTGTTTATGACTACAGCTCCACCTTCAATTCTATAATTTCAAGCAAACTCATCACCAAACTCCGAGACCTGGGACTCAACACCTCCCTCTGAAGCTGGATCTTTGACTTCCTGATCAACAAACCACAATCACTAAAGATAGGCAGCAACACCTTTGCCACAATTATTCTCAACACTGGTGTTCACAAGGCTGCGTCCTCAGCCCCCTACTCTACTCCCTATACACTCATGTCTGTGTGGCCAGATTCTGCTCTAAAGCCATCTACAATTTTGCAGATGATACCACCTGTTGTGAGAAAAGGTTCTTTGGGGTCTCAAAGGTAGAGGATTCTGGACACAGTCTTTGGATTTTGGAAAATGATTTATTCAAAAAGACAAATGCGGGAACAGAATGAACAGGAATCAATGCACACACACACACACACACACAGGTGATCGCGAAACGTTGGGGGAGTCGCAATGGGAGTGAAGTGCACACACACACACACACACACACACACACACACACACACACACACACACACACACACACACAGAGCAAGCTAGTTACAAACGATCAGGAAAAACGCAATACAGTGCCTGACCCCCCTGACTCTGGACAAGCATCGGCTCTATGCTACTGGGAATCTACTTAGGACGCTCCTAACCCTCTGTGGAATTCACACTCTCATCAATTGTCCCTCAGTGTGGTTTTGACTCCTGCAGCAATCAAAAGAGAGAGAGCCACGCACATATGGCATTCTTTATAGTGCTGGAGAGCTGGGTGGAGCCAGCTCAAGTACCTCAACAGGTCCAATAGGTCGTGGCCAGGTACCAAAGATGTGTATGGGAACCAATGGTCAAGAGTGTGTACTAATAAGTGGGTGGAGCCAGACCTTGATTGACGGTGGTGTCGCTTTCAACCAGTACTTGATGGTGTCACGTGACAGCCATGACCTTTCACACTACACCACCATAGTAGGCCGTATCTCAAATAACGATGAGTCGGAGTACAGGAGGAGATAGAGAGCTTGGTGACCTGGTGTCATGATAACAACCTTTCCCTCAATGTCAGCAAAACAAAAAAGCTGGTCATTGACTTCAGGAAAGGGGGGCAGTGCACATGCACCAGTCTATATCAACAATGCTGAGGTCAAGAGGGTTGAGATCTTCAAGTTCCTAAGAGTGAACATCACCAATAGCCTGTCCTGGTCCAACCACATAGACACCACAGCCAAGAAAGCTCACCAGCGCTTCCACTTCCTCAGGAGGCTGAAGAAATTTGGCATGTCCCCTTTGACACTCACCAACTTTTATTGATGGACCATAGAAAGCACCCTATCCAGATACATCACGGCTTGGTATGGCAACTACTCTGCCCGGGACCACAAGAAACTGCAGAGAGTTGTGGACACAACTCAGCACATCACAGAAACCAGCCTCCCCTCCATGGACTCTGTCTATAATTCTCGGTGCCTCAGTAAAGCAGCCAGCATAATCAAAGATCCCACCCAGCCCAGACATTCTTTCTTCTCCCCTCTCCTATCAGGCAGAAGATACAAAAGCCTGAAAGCACGTACCACCAGGCTCAAGGACAGCTTCTATCCTGCTGTTATAAGACTATTGAAATGTTCCCTGGTACAATAAAATGGACTCTTGACCTCACAATCTACCTTGTTATGACCTTGCACCTTATTGTCCACCTGCACTGCACTTTCTCTGTAGCTGTGACACTTTACTCTGTATTCTGTATTGTTTTACCTTGTACTGCCTCAATGTACTGTGTAATTAATTGATCTGTATGAACAGTATGCAAGACAAATTTTTCACTGTACCTCGGTATGTGACAATAATATTCCAATTCTAATGAGCAGTATATGTCACTATCACTGTGGAGTTACTGCTAGAAGGAAGAGATGAGGGAAGAACCTGTTCCATGGTATTATCCCCATTGAACTGTGATGATCTCCATAGATTGCCTTTGTGGCATGTTGACGCTAATTGGCAACTTATAACAATGAAGGATAACTTCCCAGGATGATATTAGTTGAGGAAAGAAACCATACAAGTCATAGAAAAAGTGGGTAAATTAGATGGGATTTGGACTGAAGTCAGCTGTGGTCTTTTTCCCTTGTTCAGCTTGTTCCAGGTGTTGAGAATATTCCTACTAGTCAGATGTCTTTAAACTGCCTCTAATAGGTGGGAAAGGAAGGGCTATGATTCTAACTGGCTGTGTACCCTTTCTCCAGAATCTGAGAGCAGCACACGAAGTTCACCGATTCGACTACGATGTGTCTGATCTGAAGGCTTGGATCCAGGAGAAGGACAGCACACTGGGCACAGACGACCTTGGTCACGATTTGAATTGTGTACAAATGTTGTTACGGCAACATGAAGGTGTGGAGGTAAGAGACAGGCTTTGGTCTACAGTGTGTAGCCACTCTGCCTTGGATCTATTTATCCATTACGTGTTTCTCAGCAGGCAGTGCACTCGTATTGAAAACTGCCTGGCCTAAATTAGAATCCTAGCAGCTCTGATGGGTTTCTCCATCTCATGTCCTGCACTGAACTCAATCATATTTCAACCACTATTAGCTCAATGATATTCTACCTTTAGGATTTTAATTGAATCTGGTTCAATAATTGCTACTAAATCTAGTATACCCTGTCCCATATTACTTCCTGGACATACTGGTGTAGAAAATTCATCATGAGTGCCCTCAAGTAATTTGTTGTTTTTTTACTAATGAAGTGTTAATCTGCTTGTCTCAGTCCATATAAATGTGAAAAGTTGGGAGACAAGCAGTAGAGTTCTAGTTAAGCTCATGTCTGGAAGGTGTGAAGCCAGCCAGGAGAGCAATATAATAGTCCAAAAGTAATGTGGGTGAGCTAAGGCAGGGATAGGGGAGATAGGGAGTGTTATGGAAGTGGGTTACCTGGGTTGGAAGGTCATCTTGGTGTCAAATAGGCTATAAACAGTTTGGTTCAGCAAGGGAATGGGATGACTTTGATGGCTAGGGAACAGAACTGAAACAAGTACCAATGTGACTTTAATCTTCTCGATACTTACAAGTACTGTTATTGGTATTCAGACTGATACAGGCTTTATCATTAGGTTATTTATGAAGTCAGATTGATATGGGCTTTATCATTATTTAGATTTCCAAAAGGCATCAATTAAGATGCCACATGACAGATTACCCAGTGAGGTTATTCAGAGGATTATATTCATCCAGGGTTATTCGTGTTCATATTGATAAAGGCCTCTGCTGGATGCAAATGCAATTTTGCCTGACAATCTCGTTCTTTTTTGCAGAGGGAGCTGGGAGCCATAAGTAGTGAAGTTGAACGAATTGGCGAAGAAGCCAGGAGATTGGATCAGATGTACCCACACATTAGGGAGAACCTGCAAGAACGTCTAGAAGAGGTGGTGATGTCCTGGGATAAGCTGCACCAGAAAGCCAGGGAGTGGAAGGAAAAGCTGATTGAAGCTGAGCAAATCCAGGCTTACGTCAGCGACTGCCGGGTTTTCATGTAGGTTGTGGCGAGTGGTAGCTCTTCATTATGGTGTAATAGAGTGATTGAGAGGTTGACCAAAATCCAGTGGATTTGCTAGAGATTACTTCACATGAGCTTGCACCTCTCTGTCCCATGCTCCCAATATTAGTCCATCCTCTGAGCATCCTGCCAATGGAAGAGGGGCAGACTCTTGAAATCCAATTGGATTCATCTTGACTGATGATGAAGCAGTCTTTTTCTTACCAATAATACTATTGTAACTAAATGTTTGAAGAAATGTTTTCATAGAATCCTAGAGCAGAACACAGAAGGAGGCCATTCATCCCATTAACTCCATGCTCTGGGGATTTATCTTCAGCTCCTTGAGACATTGCGGATTGGAAACCCTAGCATTGAGCGATAAGAACATGAGAAGTCGAAACAGTAATAGGCCAATTAGCTTTTTCCACCATTCTGTAAAATTAAAGGTGATCTGATCAGAATCAGATTTATTGTCACTGACTTGTATAACGTGAAATTTGTTGTTTAACGGCAGCAGTACAGTACAAAGACATAAAATTACTATAAATTACAAAAATAAGTAAATACTGCAAGAAAAAAGAAATAACAAGCTAGTATTCATGGGTTCATGGACCATTCAGAAATCTGATGGCGGTGGGAGTGGGTCTTCAGACTCCTGTACCTCCTCCTCGAAGGGAAGTGGGGAGGGTTGTGCCCGTGATGGAGCTGGCTGAGTCTATAACCCTCTGCAGCCTCTTGCGATCCTGTGCATTAGAGGGTCCATACCAGGCTGTGATGCAACAGTCAGAATGGTCTCCATAATACATCTATAGAAATTTGTCAGAGTCTTTGGTGACAAACCAAATCTCCTCAAATTCCTAACGAAGTAGAGCCGCTGGCGTGCCTTCTTCCTGATTGCATCAATGTGTTGAGCCCAAGATAGATCCTCCAAGATGTTGATGCCCAGGAACTTGAAGCTGCTCCCCCTTTCCACCGCTGGCCCCTCAATGAGGACTGGTGTGTGTTCTCCCGACTTCCACTTCCTGAAGTCCACAATCAATTCCTTGGTCTTGCTGACATTGAGTGTGAGATTATTGTTCCAACACCACTCAACCAGCCGATCCATCTCACTCCTGTACACCTCCTCATCGCCATCTGAGATTCTACCAACAACAGTGGTGTCATCTATGAGCTGAAAAATAACAAATGAAGTTTAAAACAAAAGTAAAAGCTGCACAGATTACCCACCCACCTGCCCTACTAGCCACCACCTTTCTCATTTGTGGGAGACTGGTTTGCACATTGCCCTCTGCAGATACCCCAGAACCCACAAAAGTATAGTGGAAACAAGCCATCCTCAATCCTGAGGGACTGTCCATCATGTTATTCTTGTCAACATCATTTACTTCACTTGTGGCAATTTTGATTCATGCTTCTTGTATATACATTTAACATGGAAAATCCTTCTGGCACCTCTTATGATATCTTTAAACCCTACTCTATTGACACTGTTTCAAAATGTCTCCTGTCACAAGGTGCCATAATGAACTATCAACTCTGTTCAGGTACTATTTAAGTTTTCACAGGGTGTGTTTGAATTTTACATTTTTTTCTTTTTTTGCCAGCTTTACCTATTTAATAAAATATGGATTTACTTCATTTGCTGCCCAAAGCAATTTTAACAAGTCATCTTTCCTACTCACATTGTGTGAACAAATACTCATGTCTCTGAGATAGAGGGTTGAGGCTTCGACCAAGAGCACAGTGCAGCCAGACTGAAATAATGCTGCACTGTGGCAGATCCCCTCTTTTGAATGAGCTTAAAGCAAGTCCTCATCTGCCCACAGAGATGGACATAAAATGGAAGCAACAAATGGAAGTTATACCTAGTGCCCTGGCAAAAAAAACATAATTAAAACAGGTTAAAAGCTCTTAATGTGACCCTGTTATGCATATTGATTGCCATGTTTCATACATTACAACACCAACTGCACTTCAAAATTACTTCATGGGCTGTAAAGAGTTTTGAAATGTCCCAACTATAAATGCACTTTTTCATAAATTCTGCACTAGCAGAGCATCAGACAATCCAGGCACTATAACTTCTTGTTGAAAATCTTTCTTTGATTATACAGTCAGTTCAATCTTTTCGTCAAAAGGGAAAAAAACATCCGTTAGGAGAGAGGGGTTGAGATGTAACATGAGAGGAAGAGTAGATTGACAGATGGAGAGATCAAGCAATGGATTGAGATTAAGAGAGGTATAAATGATGGACAGATTGGGAGAAGGTGGTAAAGTTCTGATGGAGGAATTGGATAATGGAGTTGAGACATCGGCATTGAGGGAAGTATGTGAATGGAAGGGCAAATGAGAGAGTGGGCCAGAAGGGAGAGAAACAGTAGATCATGGAACAGATGGAACTTCTTTTGAAGAAAAAGGATCTACTTTGTGGGTAAGAGGGCAGAAACCAGACAAGCCAGCTTAATCAATGGCCACCATGTTCAACAGTAAGAGGCAGCAATAAATGAAATGGATAGCCAGCTTGGACCAACAGACACTGTAGCTGAGCTCAGTTCCCCAGCCATGCTGTAGATGCTGGATTCTGGTCAGATTAATACTCCCAACAAGTTTGTTCTATCGTCTGCTGCTTTTCTCTCATACAGAGTTTGACTGGCTGGATGCAGAGAAATTTCCACTGGCTGAGGAATCTAGAACAGGGAATCACGCTGTCAGGAAAAGGGTTAGGCCGTATAGGACTGAGATGAGAAGAAATTTCTTCAATCAGAGGGTGGTTAACTTTTGCAATTATCTACTCTGGAGGGCTGTGGATGCTCAGCCCTTTTCATTCAGAACAGAGATCTATAGCTATCTGGATACTAAAAGAATCAAGGGATATGTACATGGTGCAGGAAAATGGAGCTGAGGTAGAAGATCTGTTGTGACTATGATTTTGACGAAAGGCAGAGAAGGCTTAAAGGGCCACCAGGCCAACTCCTGTTCCTAATTCTTGTGCCAGAGAGGCATATACTTCTGGTCACCATGACATTGGTATTTTCTTTACCATAAAAGCCATATGATGAAAGTTTATTCCTTTATTCAGGTCCTGGGTGAATGAGATGGATACGCTGCTGGATACAGAAGAGCAGGCCAGGGGATCTGTGGGTGCTGACCAGCTCTGCAGACGTCACAAGGAGTACAAGCGAGAGATTGACAAGCAAAAAGCCAAATACGAAGAGCTGCAAATGACCGGAACTGAGCTGAGGGAAAATAGGCACATCCTGTCGAAAGAGGTAAAAGGCCCTGAGATCCCTGTACATCCTTCCCCTTCCCTCTCCTCCGCCACCAAGAGACTTGTACCCTTTATCCCACCTGTACTGTAGCTCATTTCCTGTATGCTGCCAGTGCTGCTTTAGCCCATCAACTCTAAGATGTGTCCTTTCTTCATCAGGTTGACGAGAAGTTGAATGAAATGTCTGAACAAATGGATCAGGTGATGAAGAAGTGGGAGAAACAAGAAGCTCTGTACGAGGAGGAATTGTGGAAACAGGCACAGCTCAGGGAGCTTGAGTTAATGGCTGCATGGTTGAGCTCCAAAGAAGGGCTTATAATTGGCAGCAGTTACGGGGTAAGAATGAACAGAAGGCCTGGACATCATGGTTCTTGCTGATTTCCCTTAAGGATGGTTTATCTTGAGAGATGCTTATCTTATCTGGGATAACAGAGTCAGACCCTCCATTCCTTTACCTGTTCTGGCTTGGCTGATCTACCCTCAGCCCATTGGGGCTGCAGTCAGCAGGACAGTGTCACGATCCAGAGCCCACTGTCAATCCACAAATATGCCACCAGAGCAGAGAGGTGACACTCTTTCAGGAAAGGCTGGACGGAACTGGGAATCTTTTCTCTGGAAAAGAGAAAACTGAAAGGAGTCCTGAGAGAGGTCTTCCAAATTATGAAGGGATTCAATAGGGGAGGTTTGTGTGAAAACCAGGCTAGGGTCATAAATATATTGTAGTCACCTGATAAATTCAAAGAGAAATTCAGGAATTGTGTTCAGACTGTGGAGGAAAGTACGATTGGAAAGTGTGGGCTTCTTAAAAGAAGGTGCTATCAAAGATTGAGGGCAGCACAATGGCACAGCTAATAGAGCCCCTGTCTCACAGCACCAGTGATCCCGGTTCAATCCTGACCTCAGGTGGTGCTGTGTGGAATTTGGATATTCTCCCTGTGATCACATGGGTTTCCTCTGGGTGCTCCGGTTTCCTCCCATATCCCAAAAATGTGTGAATTGGTGTATTTTGCCACTGTAAATTATCCCAATGTGCAGGTGAGTGGTAAAGTCTTGGGAGGGGAGGGGGGTGTTGGGGGAGGTGAAATTGGTAAGAATGTGGAGAAAATCGTGACTATTTCCTCTATACTGTCCTGATCAGCACCTCCAGACAGCTACAACACAGGTTATTTACAAAGTAAAAATTCCTCTATACTGACAACAGGTGCAACGTGGTTTAAAAGCAGAACAAAGCCATGTTTTTATATTGTCCCATCATTCCCAAGAATGGCACTCATAAATTCATCGAGCCATACAGCATGGAATCAGGCCCTTCAGCCCAACTCATCCATGCTGGCCAAGATGCCTATCTATGCTAATCCCATTTGCCTGTGTTTGGCCCATATCCCCCTAAACCTTTCCTATCCATGTATCTGCCCAAATGTCTGTTAAATGTTGTAATTGTACCTGCCTCTACCACTTCCTCTGGCAGCTTTTTCCATGTACACACCATCCTCTGTGTGAAACTCTCACCCCTCAGATCCCCTTTAAATCTTTCCCCTCTCACCATAAACCAATGCCCTCTAGTTTTAGATTCTCCTACCCTGGGAAGAAGACTGTGACCATCTACCCTGTCTATGCCCCTCATAATTTTATAAACCTCTATAAGGTGACCCTTCAGTCTCCTTCTCTCCAGGGAAAACAGTGCCAGCTTACCCATTGTCTCCCTGTAACTCAAGCCCTCCAGTCCAGGCAACATTCCTGTGAATCTTTCCTGTACCAAATCATTAATTATATGCCACAAAAAAAGGACAGACCAAGCAGTGAGCCTAAAGGAACCCCACCACATGCAGCTTTCCCGGCACTAAAGCTCCCTTCAACCACTAGCTTCCTGCCACCAAGCTAACTCTGGATCAATTTTGCCACTCTCGATTGGGACCCTGAGCTTTTACTTTTCTGCTCAGTCTGCCATTAGGAATCTTGTCAAATGATTTCATAAAATCCACGTGGACATCAAATATATTGACCCTTGTTTGGTCATGAAAAATATTCAGTCAAGTTAGTCAATCACAAACATCCTACAACAAACCCATACTGATGGTCTCTATTCAAAATGTGCCTCTTTAAATGATAATTTACCTTGTCCCTCAGAGTTATTTCCAATAAGTTTCCCATCACTGATGTTTGTGGTTTGTTATTACTTGGTCTAAACCTTTCTCTCTTTCTATTGTGGTGGTACAACACAGAATGGGAAACATAACTTAGCACAACAGATGGTAGACTGGTGAAACTTCAACAAAAAGCAGAAGGTGCTAGTTCTTTTAATTCTGAGATTGAGAGGTTTGTTTTGTGAAAGAGCACTGAACTAAGCTTGGGTGTATGGTGTTAAGTTACGGATCAACTATGATTTCATTAGACAGTACAACAGGCTCAAGGTCTAAATAACCTATTCCTGTTCCTTCATCTACACATTCTGTGACTACATGGGATAGATACATACTAAAGTTCCCTTTCAGATGTCTCATCCAGCCTTCCCAAGGCAGGTAAAACAAGACAGATTCAGGTCAAAAGCAAAGACACTTGCACTTTACAAAATATAAATAGAAAATGTTGGAAATACTCAGTAGGTCAGCCAGCATCTATGGGAGAGAAACAAAATTGATGTTTGATGTCAATGATATTCCGTTAATTCTTATGTAGATGTTTGTTACTAGTCCAAGAGGTCCTCAAGGATCCTAACCAAAATTCTTTTCTGTTATGATTTGGCTAATGCTATATCTCATACGTACCTGTAGTGTGGGTTTATTGTGAGCCTTCTATAGATAGATGGCACTGACTACTTTTTTTCTCCTCAGGACTCTGTCAGTGAAGTGGAAGATTTAATTAAGAAGCATGAAGATTTTGAGAAGATGCTGGCAGCTCAAGATGAGAAGTTTGGCCAACTGGAAAACATGAGCAGGGTCAGACAAATAGCATTGCTTAATCTCAATCTTGAGTTCAGCTTCACAGTAGTGATGCTGTTTATCTTATTGATAATAAACTTAATGTACAGTAGTACAGGAGCTGTTATTAATACTAATTTTGTATAATTTTGGCCAAATTTTAGATAGATGGGATTGCGTATTTCCAGATAAATCTTTGAGTGTGGCAGATGGGATTGTGTAATCAGTCTGTTCTTTGGTTGACTTTCAGGGAGAAGGGTTCCACAGGGACACAACCATGAAGGAAGAAGAAAGAAAAGTGGCTCGGGTTCCTTCCCTGAAGAGAAAAGGATCAGACAAAAAGACAACACCAGTGAGGATCTTTGGGAGAACCAACTCAGACACAGAGAGCATACCAAAATCCTGGCCAAAAGAGATAGTCGTGAGTCCTGCTCCAAGGTCCCCCTCAACCTCAGAACTTTTCTTCTCCCCAGGCATAAGGACTGTGGCCCCCCTCAGAAATCCAGATGTTGCCAGTGACCAAAGGCAGACAGTCGTCCAATCACCTTTGTCACCAAAATCTTTCTCTCTTCGCAATTCTGAAGTAGACAGTCCCACAAAGAGGCTATCAAATCCAACCAGACCTATACCAGACATCAAACGCAGACCACTTTCCAGGATTCTTTCAAGTTCTTCCCTGGAGCAATCATCTCAAGATCTCACCACACCAACGAGTGAGAGCATCGGGACTGAGTCACCTACTAAATGTCAGTCCCAAAGCCCCCTGTCCAACTCTCCTACGAGCAGGTCTCAAAGGAGGCAGCACTCTTCCCAGGACAGTCTCTCTGGAGATCGGCCAGAACAAAATGGATCTATCAAAAGCTGCTCTGTAGACCCTGTGCCCATCCCAAAGGAGAGGCTGGAGTCTGATACACCTGAGAATGCAGAATCGGCATCATTCTTGATGGTTCATCTCGATCCTCAGCAGCCAAGTTCCACAGGAACACAAAACAATGAACAGGTAGAAACACATTTAGCCACAATACTCGTTACATTTTTCAAGTATTTCAAACATTTTACATACTCACTTGTCTTTCCATTGCAGCTTTCTCGATCTCTCCTGTTCCTCTGGCTCACCACCTGGGATAGTATATTATTACCCCCACTGTAAAATTATGGAGTGCATTACCTCTTTTTATACAAACTGATCAATTTTCGTTCCAATGATTTTGACTGTAATTAACACTAGATTGTCACTCCTTCCACATAGATGCCATGGCCTAGAAAACACACCAGTGCCTCTTCTTCCTCAGGAGGCTAAAAAAATTTGGCATGTTCCCTTTGACACTCACCAACTTTTATAGATGCACCACAGAAAGCATCATATCTGGATGCCTCATGGCTTGGTATGGCAACTGCTCTGTCCGGGACAGCAAGAAATTGTAGAGAGTTGTGGACACAGCTCAGCACATCATAGAAACCAGCCTCTCCTCCATGGACTCTGTCTACACTTCTCTCTGCCTCAGTAAAGCAGCCAACATGATCCCACCTACTCCAGACATCTCCTCCCTCCGATCGGGCAGAATATACAAAAGCCTGAAAGCACATACCACCAGGCTCAAGGACAGCTTCTATCCCACTGTTATAGGACTATTGAATGGACCCCTAGTATAATAAGATGGACTCTTGACCTCACAATCTACCTCATTATGGCCTTGCACCTTATTGTCTGCCTGCACTGCACTTTCTCTGTAACTGTAACACTTTATTCTACCTTTTGCTATTGTTTTCCCTTGTACTACCTCAATGCACTGATGTGTTGAAATGATCGGTATGGGTGGCATGCAAAACAAAGTTTTTCACTGTATCTCGGTACATGTGGCAATAATAAACCAGTTTACCAATTTAAAACTTACCAACTTTTCTGAGCCTCTGCATATGCCTCATGTTTCTCTCTATTTACCTGTATATGTTGTATTTCTTAATCTATCCTTGCCATGTCTTTTCCTAGTATCACTCTTCTCTTTCTTCTCCTCTCTTTTCCTGCCAGTTCTTCATCTATTATCTTTCCCTTCCTCCAGCATTTAACCCTTGGCTCTTTCTCCACCACTGTATGATTCCCCTTGGCTGTGCCCCATCTACTACCATTTTAGCTTTTGAATCAGAAGTCCCTCACCAAAACTTTGATCACATATTGCAGGCTAGCACATCAGAAAGCAGCAGTCCCACCTGTTTACTCAGGTAGAAGATCCCAAGGCACTATCCTGAGTATAGGAAGTTCTTCCAGGTGCTTCTTCCCCTATTTAACTCTGACACAATCTCCCCAAAATGGATTACCTGGACACTTACCTCTTTGTGGGACTTCAAAGTATTAAGGTTGGCTACTGCACATGTTACAATGCAGAAGTGACAGCTCTTAAGATTTACTTCTTGCCTATAAGGTATATTAGAACATCAGTCGTGCTGTTAAATGTGAGTTCTTTCTTTTACTATTAGGATGCTGCAGGATTCCAGACCATGGAGGGCAAGCTGTGCCGGAAGCATATCCTGCAATCCGATGGGACTAAGGTAGAAACAGATGGGAGGGATGGAAAATAATAACTAACTATTTTCTAAAGCTCCACTTACACAGTAAAGCTCCCTGTAACACCAGCTCCAAATTGGACAGTTTTCATGCCACGCAACTTGAATGTTGTTAATGGCAGACTTGTGCTTGCTACACTGGGACTTTTGGTCCTATAACTCTCTCAGAAATCTTTTGTCCTCTTAATTAAGTGGTTCCACGTTAGGCAGCCATATCTTCGGCTGCCAAGGCCCTGAGAGCTGGAATTCCATGCCCAAGTCCCAACATGTCTCTACCTCTTTTTTACCTCTTTGAGATGTTCAATAAAGCCCAACAATTTGACTAAGCTTTTGGTCATTTGCCCTAATACCTGCTCGGGGTCAAATGTCATTTGATAATGCTCATGTGAGGCACCTTTTTTATGAGATGACATAAATGAAGTTGTTGAACTATTCTTGTGTGAAGTTTACCTGCAGGTTACAGAGACAGAAGACACCATCCACAGCTCAATTTCATTCTCTCATGAGCTGTAGTAGCACTTTCACCACTGAGTCGGATTGTGGGTTCAAATCCCACAGGTTGACACTCCAGGTTGTTGTACAGGGAATAGCACTGTCAGAATAGCATTGCCATACGGCACTGTCAAAACTGTAATCTTTTGAATGAGACATTAAAATATCTGTGCTCTCAGGGGGATGTAAAAGGTCCCACAACACTACTTGAAGAAGTTCTTCCCTTTGTCCTGGCCAATATCTATCCCGCAATCAAAACTAACACACGTTATTAAATCGTTATTGCTGTATGTAGGAGCCCGATGTTTGGAAACTAGTTCCTGCGTGTTTCACAAATATAGCAGTGGCTACACCTCAAAAGCACTTTGGTCACTCTAAGATGGCTTAAACTTCTTTCTTGTTGGTCCTAATTTTAATTTTACATTTAGACTGACTCCGAAGCCTGGGATACCTGTTTTGTGATTTTAGCAAAGCAATATCTTTGCTTCTACATGAATCGGACAAAGAGTTTGAAGGTGAGTCTTCATGTCTGGGTATCCATTTCAGGGAATTAAGTTGCTCCTAAGAAAATAAGCTGTGCCTAGTTCAACATTGATCCCTTTATCAGAATGAATACAATCTACTCAGCAAATACCCTGCAGATACAACTCCTATCAAACTGAGGGAGGTTGACACTAAAGAATGGAATACATCAATCACTCTCTTAACAAGTACAACACAAGTTAGATAAAGAGTAGAATTCCCTCCATGCTGTCTCATCAAACACTTCCAGGGATTAATACCTGAATCAAAAAACTGCAAATGCCAGAAATCTGAAAACACTCAGCAAGTCAAACAGCATCTGTGGAAAGAGAGAGAGTTAACATTTCAGGTCTGGGATCCTTTATCAGAACCGTTCTGATAAAGGGTCTCCAACCTGAAATGTTAACTGTTTCTCTTTCCCCAGATGCTGCCTAACCTGCTGAGTGTTTCCAGCATTTTCTAGTTTTGTTTCAGAATTAGTAACTGTTTAAGAAGCAGAATAAAGCTACCTGTACACTCTCATCAAACACTTGCCCAAGATATGGTTACTAAACTGAGAGGATGGGTAAAGCTCACTCTGTACTGTCCATCCAACATTTTCAAGGTAGCTACTGCAGATGTTAAATGTTCCCATTAGATTGCCACCTCAAACACTGAAAGACTGTTACAACATTCATTAGAAAAAGAATTAAGCTCCTTCTACAGCTTTCTGAGCTATGGACTGCCTTAAGGACTGCCTTGAGCTGTAGATGATGTCCTGTCCCATTATCACTTTCTGTTCAAGTTGTGGGTGACACCCTACCTCCTTTATGCACTCCTGTGTCTACATGTTGGCCTGTACCAAGACCTTTGTGATGCTGTGTTCCATTTAACCACTGCCACCTATGATGTATGTGGTGTCATGCTCTACTCTGCTCTACATTTGTTATCAAAGCTGTGTGTGATGTCCCATTCATTTTATACATCCCCTGTTTAAGCTGTGGACATTGCTTTGTGATATGCAGGATTCCCCGTGTTCACCATCCCTCAGTGTCGCTGATGCAACGTGTGAGGAGGTTGCTGATTCCACAAAAGAGCACACTTTCCACCTACGGTATGTAATGTCTGCTGAATGGAGGAAGCTGATCCATTACTAGGCTTTGGGCAAATGAGCCACCGGGTGTCTAAATGGCAATAACATCTATGGTTCCCCTTTTCACGTAATCCTAAATGTGCATCAGATGCTGGGAGTACAAAGTGACCCAGAGGTTCTTGGGAAGTATAACGTATTACAAGGCACAAGTCAGGAGTGTGATGAATATTCTCCACTGGTCTGGATGAGAGGACCAACTCAAGAAATTCATACCATCCAGGGCAAAGCATCTCACTTCATCAGCACCCATCAGCCACTGAAGCATTAGAAGCAAGCAGAGCTGCAGTGTGAACCATCTACAAGATGCTCAGGCTACTCTGACAGTGCCCCCAAACGACCACCATGAGGAACCTACAGATTTGCCTCCAAGTCACACACCATCCACACTTGAAAGTATATCTTGCAACTCCCTGCAGGAGTAACTTCACTGGAAGGACTGCAGTGGTTCAGAATGGGGGATCATCTCCACCTTCTCAAGGATGATTAAGGATGGGCAATTAATGCAGGTCTTGTCAGTGATGTCCAGATCCTGAAAAACAAATAATTAAACAAATTGATTCCAGGTGTTTACACAAACAGGTCATTTTGTTCAGCAGGTTCCAGTATATACTTCAAAATATGCATGTTCTGACATGTACTTATGCTTTGTGCATGTGCGTGCGTGTGTCTACTTGTTTGAGTGAGCTGGTTCCCTACATTACTGACATAACTACATTTCAAAATTATTTTGTTGGTAGTAAAGCGTTTTCTGGTGTTTTGAAATCAATGTGAAATGCACCAAGTTATTCCTTGTAATATTAATAGCTGTACAACATTTGTGCCTCTTTACGTATATGTCATACATTTCTTTTTTGTATTTACCTGTATCTAGAAGGTGTGTGTGTATATATGTTTGAAAGTTTGTGCATGTACCTATATAGAACATAGAATGATACAGCACTGGACAGGCCTTTCGGCCCACAATCTTAATACCAATTTATACTATATGTCCTCCTTCTGTGTATCATCCATATTCCTCCATTCCCTTCATATTCATGTGTCTATCTAAAAACCCCTTAAACTCCACCAAACTGTCTGCTTCCACTACTACCCTGTTAACCCATTCCATGCCCCTACCACTCTCTGTGTAAAAAAAAACTTGTCCCTCACATCGCCTTTAAACTTCTCCCCTCTAACCTTAAAAGCATGTCGTCTGGTGTTTGACATTTCTACCCTGGGGAAGAGATTCTGACTGTCTACCCTGTCCATGCCTCTCATAATTGTAAAAACCTCTATCAGGTCTCCCCTCAGCCTCCAACGCTCTGGGGAGAACAACCCAAGTTTGTCCAACCTCTACTTATAGCTCATACCCTCTAATCCAGGCAGCATCCTGGTAAACCTCTTCGGCACCCTCTCCACAGCCTCCATGTCCTTCCTACAATTGGGCAACCAAAACTGCACACAACACTCCAAGTGCATTCTGACTAAAGTTTTCTATAGCTGCAGCATGACTTCCTTACTCTTATACTCAACACCCCTACCAATGAAGGCAAGCATGACATATACCTTTTTTACCACCTTATCCACTTGTGTAGCCACTTCAGTAAACTATGGACCCCAAGATCCCTCTGTACCTCAGTGCTATTAAGGGGCCTACCATTAACTGTATACTTTCTACTTTAATTTGACCTCCCAAAGTGCAATACCTCATATTTGCCCGGATTAAACTCCATCTGCTACTTTCCTGCCCATATCTGTAACTGATCTACATCCCGCTGTATTCTTTGATAGTCCTTTACACCGTCCACAACTCCACCAATCTTGGTGTCATCCGCAAACTTGCTGATCCACCCATCTACACTTTCATCCAAATCATTGATTTGTATCATGAACAACAGAGGTCTCAGCACCGATCCTTGCGGAACCCCTCCGGTCACGGACCTCCATCCAGAATAACAGCCTTCCACCCCTACTCTCTGTCTTCTATGGCAAGCCAGTTCTGAATCCAAACTTGCAATTCACCCTGGATCCCATGCAGCTTTGTCTTCAGAATCAACCCACCATGAGGGACCTTATCAAAGTCCATCTAAGTAACATCCACTGCCTTACCCTCAACAAGCTCCTTTGTTACTTCCTGAAAAATCTTGATCAAGTTTATAAGGCATGACCTTCCCCACACAAAGCCATGCTGACTGTCCCTAAGCTGGCCATGCCTTTCCAAATGTGCATAAATCCTATCCCTCAGTATTGTCTCCAATAGCTTCCCTACCACTGATGTGAGGCTCACTGGCCTACCTGGATTATCCCTATTCGCCGTCTTGAACAAAGGCACAACATTTGCTACTCTCCAGCCCTCTGGGACCTCGCCTTTTGCTACTGAGGACACAAAGATCTTTGTCAAAGCCCCAGCAATCTCCTCACTTGCTTCTTTCAGTATTCTGAGATATATGCCATCAGGCCCTGGGGACTTATCCACCTTAATACTTCTCAGAAGACCCAACACTACCTCCTCCTTAATCTCAAAATGTCCCAGCACGTTAGCATGCCCCACTCTGTTTTCACTATCCTCCAAATCCTTCTCCTTGGTAAATACTGACACAAAGTACTCATTTAGTACCTCAGCCACTTGCTCTGACTCCAAGCACAAGTTCCCTCCTTTATCCTCGAGTGAAGCTATCCTCTCCTTAGTTATCCTCTTTTTCTTCATATGTATATTAATATAAGTATATTATATGTCTGTGTGTTTTTATTTATATTTTTATCTCAGTGTTCTGTGTGTGAATCTGTACATAAACCTATACGTGGATTCATAATGTAAAGGCATTTTAAATTGTCTGAATTGAATGTGTTGCCTTAGGCTCAGTGACGGGGCTGAATATCTTTTCTCTGCTCCTTCGGGCGCTTTGATGGATGAGTGGATCCAAAAGATCAGGAACAATGCAGGTAGGTGATCTTGGTGGGTGGTCACTCTGTGTAGTGTCCTAATGTTCTTTTAGTCTTTGTCCTTGAAACCTCCCTCAGACCAAAGCACCAGTCACCAGTCCTAAATCAATATCTGATGACACTTCCATGGGATGTTGCTCCACATTAAAAGTAGCATATATACAGTTGTTTGGTGTAGAGTTATAGACTTTGGGTGAGCAATGCAAGAGTGGTAAAAATCAACAGCAATTTGTGGTTAAAGCCTCTTAAAACTTCCCAAAGCATTCCACGTTAGTGAAAATAATTGACACTAAGGGCGATAGGAGAGGTGAAGGCTGGTGGCCAAAAAAAAAATCAGAATAAAAGGTGTTTCTTTTGAAATACAGGGAATGTAATCAAGAGTTTAGGCCTTGTTTCTAGCCACCATGGCAAAGCAAAATGTAAATTCCAGGCATCAGACCTCAAGCATGAGCCTTTCTATTGGATACCTCAAAGGGGGAGTCAGAAACATCTGCAGTGAGTTTCCCAGCCAAAATTCCCAGCTGCCATAATCAGGCTCATGTAATGGTAGTACCAGAGTGCAGCCATTCATGGACACGTTTGTGGTGATCTGGTTGGTCAGTGCTGATACTCAAAGCTCAGGGCTGCATTCACATTTCAAGGATCCCCTACACACAGGGAAATACAGGCAGACAATGAACATGTCCAGTGTGGCAGCTGAATGGATTGGCCCAGGCATCTGTGACTTGCATGATAGAGCTGTGTACTTTGGGAGTCTTTTCCTTGGGTGGCCTTAGCCTGGCTTGGTCTGGCTACAAGAGAGTGCAGGAAGCTCTAATGAGATTGTCCAGGAATTACTATTCCAAAAAAGCGAAGTACCTTTGCCCATTTCTTTGAGTTGTAAGTTCTGGCTGTGACCTGACATTCCACCTTTTCTTCAAAACCAGCCCTGCAGGATGTCAGTGTAGACAGTACCCAGTAAAAGATCCATAGGGCATGTGACAGGAGAAATGGTGTTGTGTTAGAAAGCTGAGATTAAAATATCTCAGCCAGACCTCAGCAATGGACCTCCATTTAGAGAAGAACTTAGTGTCAGGAAAGTGGCAGAGTACAGACCAGTCAGTGAGAGACTGGTCCGTCAGTGTCCGTCAAACTGACTAGTCAGTGAGAGTATGGACTGGTCAGTGATAGAGAGTCAGAGTATGAACTGGTCAGCTGGAGAAGAGCAATGGTGTAAGGACTGGTCAGAGATACAGGTGGAATGGAGGACGGACTAGCCATGATAATGGAGGTTCAGGGTACAGATCGGTCAGGGATACTTACTGTGTTTGGACTGATTGTATCCTGAGATCTTGATCTTTTTATTATGTGAAGATTAAAAGAGCTCATGTTGGTGTTACTGGACTTTGACTCTTCCTGTAGCAACACATAAAATGCTGGAGGAGCTCAACGAGTCAGGCAGCAACTATGGAGGGAAATGGACAGTCGATGTTTCAGGTTGAGATACTTCATCAGGATTGGAAAGAAAGAGGGAATATAGCTGGCATAAAAAGGTGGAGCAAGAGCTGACAGGTGATAGGTGAATCCAGGTGAAGGGGGTGATAAGCAGGTGAGGGAGGAGTGGGAATGATGTGAGAAGCTGGGAGGTGACGGGTGGAAGGGCTGAAGAAGATGGAATCTGATAGGCGAGGACAGTGGAGCATGGAATAAAGGGAAGGAGGGGAGGGGAACCGGAGGGAGGAGTGTGTGGGTGATGGGCAGATGGAGAGGGCTGGGGAGAGGAAGAAGATGGGGTGATGGGGCCCATGGGATAAGAGGAAAAAAGTGACAGAGGAGTGGTTACTGGAAGTTTGAGAAATCAAAGTTCATGCCATCAGGTTGGAGACTACCAAGGCAGAATATGAGGTGCTCTTCCTCCAATCTGCGTCTAGCCTCAACCTGGCAGTAGAATAGACCCTGGACAGACATGTTGGTGTGGGAATGGGAAGTGGAATTAAAATGGCTGGCCACCGGGAGATCCCAGCTGGTACAGCGGACAGAGTGAAAGTGCTCGAAGAAGTGGTCACCCAATCTGTGTCAGGTCTCATCGATGTAGAGGAGGCTGGACCGGATGCAATAAATGACACCCTCAGATTCACAGGTGAAGCACTGCCTCACCTGGAAGGACTGTCTAGGGCCCTGAATGGTGGTGAGGGAGGAGGTGTAGGGGCAGGTGTAACACTTTGCATGGCTACAGGCATCAGTGGGGAGTGATGAGCAGACAAGGGAGTTATGGAGAGAGTGATCCCTGTGAAACGCAGAGAGGGGAGAGGAGGGGAAGATATGCCTGGTGGGGTCCTGTTGGAGATGGTGGAAGTTGCAGAAAATGATATGTTGAATGCAGAGACTCGTTAGGTCATAGGTGAGGACAAGGGGAACTCTATCCCTGCTATGTCTGGGGGGGGGATGGGGTGAGGGCAGACATACGGGAAATAGAAGAGATGAGGGTGAGGGCTTCATCGATAGCAGCGATTGGGGGGGGGGGGTGCGGGGGGAAATCCCGTATCATCAATAGCAGTGGGGGAGAAACCCCATTTCGTCATCTCATTGTGTCACTGTGTCTCTATTTGACTCTTTCTGTGTTCTTTCTCAGGGTCTGGTGGAGTGAGCTTATCCTCTAGCAATAGCACCTCTCCTTCAGAGTCTCCACGGCAATCCTGGTGAGTAACATTCTTCTCCTTCTTCCTGTGTATCTTCCTTTACACCTTCCTTTCAGAGACACTCTGCTGCCCCCTCACCACTCCAAACCTTTCATTTCCATCAGATGTTGATTTTAATGGAATCCCAGTGCTATGGGTCACTCTCCCATAATTTGCTCATTCTTCATGTGAGAGTAACAGTCAATGGATTATTTAATATGGAGGCATCACTCCTGAACTGGCAGGTGTTTACTATCAGACACCAAACCGCTGAAACTCTCCTCCCAGATACATCACAGTTGCCAAGGGTAGCCCAGATTTCTGCCCAGGCACAGTTGTTGCAGGAATAAAAGCAGGAAATGCTGGGTATACTCAGCAGGTCAGGCAGCATCTATGGAGAGAGAAACAGAGTCAACGTTGCAGAATGATGACCCTTCATCAGAACTGGGAAAAGATAGTATTGAAGATGTTTTAATCTGCAGAGAAGGGGGTTGGGAGTGATGGAGAGAAGTCAGGGAATGTCTACAATCAAGTGGAAACCAAGAGAGACTGAATGACATAAATGGTGCTGGTGCCTGCTGAGAGAGGGTGAAGGTGTGTTATTCACAGCTGATCTGTCTGGAGGTAAACAAAAAGAAATGAATATAAACATAGAAGAGAGACGAGGGGGAAAAGGTTCTGGAACTAGGAGGTACAGGGCACAGCAATTGTTGGAGATCTGAAATAAAGCACAGGTTGATAGGGTGGTAAAGAAGGCAAATGGTATGCTTGCCTTTATTAGTCGAGGCACTGAGTTAAAGAGGCAGGAAGTTACATTGCAGCTTTATAAAACTCTAGTTAGGCCACATCTGGAGTATTGTATTCAATTCTGGTCGCCCATTATAGGAAGGATGAGGAGGCTTTGGAGACGGTGCAGAAGAGGTTTACCAGGATGCTGCCTGGATTAGAGGACGTGTGCTATAAGGAGAGGTTGGACAAGCATGGCTTGTTTACTCTGGAGTGACGGAGGCCGAGGGGAGACCTGATAGAGGTTTATAAGATTATGAAAGGCACAGACAGAGTAGGCAGATAGTATCTTTGGCCCAGGGTTGAAATGTCTAATACCAGACGGCACGCATTTAAGGTGAGAGGGGGTAAGTTCAAAAGAGATGTGCGGGGCAAGATTTTACACTGAGAGTGGTGGGTGCCTGGAATGTGCTGCAGGGGTGATAGGATAGAGGCATTTAAGAGGCTCTTAGATAGGCACATGAATGTGCAGAGAATGGAGGGATATGGATATTGTGTAGACAGAAGGGATTAGTTTAGCTGTGTGTTTAATTACTAATTTAATTAGTTCAGCACAACGTTGTGGGCCAAAGGGCCTGTTCCTGTGCTGTACTGTTCTATGTTCTAAAGGAGAATGCTAAAAATATCCAGTGGGTCAGGCAGCATTTGTGAAGAGAGAAACAGACCTAACATTACAGGCCAATGGCCCGCCATCAGAACTGGTCAATCCTGACACACATAGGAAAGGCTGGTTATCTGAAATTATTGTCTTCAATATTGAGTCCTGAGGGCTGTAACATCCTAGGTGAAAGATGAGGAGCTACTATTCAAGCTTACCTCGGGCTTCCTTCGAACAGAGATCAAAGCCAAGGCCATCAGAATGGGAATGAGATGGACAATTAAAGTGACAGGCATTTGAAAACTGAACAGAGGTGATCTGCAAAGCAGCCACCAAATCTGCGTTTGGTTTCTCCAATGAAGAGGAGACAACATAAGCAATGAATACAGTGCACTACACTGGAAGAAGCACAGGCGAATCGGAGCTTCACCCAGAATGAGTGTTTGGGTCCCTGGATGTGGAAAAGGTTGAAGTGATAGGGCAAGTGTTGCAAGTTGTGTGGGAAGGTCTATGAAAAGGGGATGATGTGTCTGATCATGGCAACACCTGCAGCCTGGGCCCTAATTGCTAACCTTTCCACCAATTCTAGACCATGGGTACAATTTGTTGGTGAGGACACATTTGGAGTATTGTGTTCAGTTTTGGTCACTCTGTTATAGGAAGGATGTGATTGAACTGGAAAAAGTGCAAAAAAGACTTACAAGGATGTTGCCAGGACTCAAGGGGCTGAGTTATAGGGAGAGATTAGACAGGCTGGGCCTTTACTCCTTGGAGCAGAGACTGAGGGGTGATCTTATAGAGGTATATAAAATCATGAGGGGCATGGATAGGGTGAAGGGTCTTTTTTCCAGGGTTGGGGAATCGAAAACTAGAGAACATAGTCAGCATGGACAAGTATGGGCCAAAGGGCCTTTTTCCATGCTGTACAACTCTGTGACTCTATGTGCATTAATACTGAGATGATATTGAGTGTTTCTGTGGAAGTAGGAATACTGATCATGTGCGGCTCAAATCTCACGCTTACTCCTGTGACATGCATTATTCTTTATCCAAAGGGAAATGCCTCCCTTGAAGTCACTCCTCGCTGAAGGAACATCTACCAAGACAGGAACCTCCCCGGCCAGGATGGGAAACAACAAAGATTTCCTCCCCAGGTATGAGAGATCCCCTGAGGGGAATGGAAAGGGAGCAACGGTAGCTGAGGACTGGGACTGTGCTCCAGCTATAAAGTGGGCTGTAAGGCAGCTACAGGTTGACCCCTCACTGGTGTACAATTGTTTCATTCACAGTTTGACAATGTTTTGCAGTGCTTTTCCAAGGGAGAGGGTCTTTAGATATGGCAAAAGTCTGCTATTTATTAGGTTAGGTTATTACACTCCTGTTGAACCGAAAATCTATGTTGATGGACACTTCCAGTCTCTAAATCACTAGCTCCTCTTGCCACTTTATTTTTCCACACTTATGCTAGACTCAGTGTTGTGTATCTTTGTGAAGGTGCCAGAGGTAGCAGCAACCAGAGTATGGTAGAATTTTACATTCGGTCTGAGGGAGGGAAGATGGGTCCAAAGATAGTACTTTAAAGAAGAGCAACTGTGAGGACATGAAAGCAGAATCAACTGGCGAATTGGGTTAAGGGATCAGTCAGTCATGAAGCAGTGACCAAAGTTTGAAGGGATCTTCCAGAATGCACAGAATTGACCCGATGCAGCGAGGAGGAAGAGTTCCAAGGGAAGTACATTAGTTGATAACTAAAAAAAAGTTAAAGCTAGCATCAAAGAGAAAGTTTGCGCAGAAACAGGTGCCGGGTGAGAAATTGGACAAAATATAAAAAACATTGAGTGATTAAAAAATTAATAAGAATTTTTTTTAAAGTACAGGATAAAGCAAGCCAAAAATATAAAAAGTAAGAGTTTATATGGATTTTTTTTCTGAAAATAGTTAGTGCAGTAAACATTGGTCAGTAGAGTGAATTTGGGTGATTTATAATGGAAAACAAGGGGACAGGCAAATGTTTAGCAACCGTCTTACCAGTAACATCCCAAAAATAGCCCTAAGTCAAAAAATGGAAGGGAAAGAGGGGTTCAGGAAAACTACACACACAAGGGAGGTGATACTGAGTAAAACCAGAAACTGCTGGAAACACTCTGCAAGTGAGGCAGCATCTGTGGAGAGATAGGAGAGAGAGTTAACATTTCAGCTCTGAGACCCTTTGTCAGAACTGTACAAAGTAAATTGTTGGAGCTGCAGGCTGATGTCCTCTTGGAAATAACAGCTTGCTGTGGTGGACATACTCAGCTCTGAGACTGAAGAGACCCAGGCCATTGCTTCTAGCAGGTAACATGTCAGAGTACATGAAGAAAGGCATCCTGAACAAACAGAAGGGGCAAGAGGAGCAATTTCATTGTTATGTGTTGACTGCAAGATTCTATCCAAGGTCATTGCCAATGAGTTCAGACTACTTTGCACTAGGTGATCCGCCCCAACCTGACCTACCCAATAGGAGAGTTTCTGGTGGCCTTGTGCTGCTCAGGGGTATGATCACCTCGGTGCCAGAGAGGAAGGTGACTGCCTGGACCAAGATAGGAGCTTTGACAATTTCTCTCAACCATGCACGTTGAATTTGTTCTCCAAAATGTGGGTTAGGAATTCTATCATTGCTTAAAACTGCCTCACAGAGACATCCATAGACCCATCCTTATCAACTTGTTCTAAATTGATCGGAGGTCAAACAGGACCGCACTCTTTCCCTGGTCATATCCATTTGTTGTATTGAATTCTTTGCTGCATCCATCAGGAATGACACAAGTCACGAGTATGAACAGAGATGGGAACTAGCGGTTACTAGGGAATATCCCTAGCAGTGGAGGCTTTTGCTCCAATCAGCAGTTGGCCCACTGGTTCACAGGAGTAGGCAGCTATTTTGAACAGGCCTCAGGAGCCAGAGGGACCTGGAGCAAGACTGAGACCATGTTCTTTGGTAGGTCATAGAGTCATAGAGAGATACAGCAAAGAAACAGGCCCTTCAACCCACCGAGTCCAAAGTGACCTTCAATCACCCATTTATACTTATCCTACCTTAATTCCTTTTTATTCTCCCCACATTCCCTTTAATACCCTCTCCCCAGATTCTACCACACACTAAGGGCAATTTACAGTGGCCAATTAACCTACTGACCTGCACATCTTTGAAATGTGGGAGGAAATCAAAGCACCCGGAGAAAACCCATGGAGTCACAAGGAGAATGTGCAAACTCCACACAGACAGTGCCAGAGGTCAGGATTGAAACCAGGTCTGTCGTGCTGTGAGGCAGCAGCTCTACCCACTGAACCATTGTGCCATGGGTTATCCATTATGCCCTTTATGTCAAGCCATTGAGCAATGGTGGGCCTGGAATGTGCTTGGAGAAGTGAAGAAAGAGAGTGGACACAATAGGGTCATTTGGTGTAACGCCTCATTGCCTAAACTGTCCAACAGGCACCAGGATGTAGCCTGGAAATGGTGTGGAACTCCTTCTCTGGGTAGTCCTTTCAATGCCCTCTGAACCCTAGCACATAACACACTGACATTGAGGCTGCAGTGGGGATAAGGTCCCTGCCTATTGCTGAAAACCCCATTCATAGGAAAGGTTTGGCGGCATTGGTAGGACTGTAATGGAAAACATTGGCTTGTCTAATTGTGTCTGTACGTCATTTCCTGTGAAATGAAGTATGTACTTAAACCCGCAATAAATACTTGGGAAGTATTTATTGGGACAATGCAGAGAGATCTTCACTGTGCATAACCCATGCTGTACTTATCCTGGGAATGTGAGTGGGAATTTGGAAAATGACTTAATTTTCTTGTTTGTTTTCTGATATTCAGGAGAACTCCATCTTTCAGAGTTAAGCAAAGCACTTCATCCAATGCATCTACACTGGGAAGAAGGGATGCACTGGTCCGACCCCGAAACAATGACATCCTGCCGAGAACAGATAGGAAGAGTGGTCTCTTGGTACCTCAAACAAGCGGTACAGTACTGTAGAGCTTCCTCATGTTATTAGGGAGTATCATTGGGAATTGTGGGATGTACATCGTTGGAAGTTTGTGTATTGGGTTTGTGACAATCTGCACATTGTTAGAGGTGTGGGGGGAGCTGGTCTGTGTATTCGGGGTGTGGGCAGAGCTGATCACTGGAGTAGCAGATTGAATGAGCAATCATTAAAACAAGTGTCTGAGAGACGACAGTGCAGAATCCTGTGCAGCTGCAGATAAAACACGTTAAACACACTCCTTCATTTGCAGCACCCACAATAAAATCCCCAGGCAGACCTGATGTTTTTTACTTCCTCTTGGCATTCCTGCCAATATCAGTATGTACTGCCCTTGAAAAGCTGGCCTTGAACTGCTGCCATCCGGTTATGTTGTCCTGTGGAGCTGTTGGAGAGGATGTTCCGACAATGAAGGATTGGTGAACGATGTCCGTCAGGAACCTGTGACGTGAATGGTCCTTCCAGGTGGTGGAGTTTTCATCCATATGTGCCCTTCACCACCTCCGTGGTAGGGGCCTTCAGTCTGAGAGGTGCTGTCAGGGAAACCATAGGGTTTGCTGCTATGCATCTTGTAGGTTGCCATAGCAATGCACCAGTGGTGGAGGAGTGGTTGATGGGGGACCCGGATGGTTGAGGGAATGTGGGGAGAATAAAAATGGGATTAATGTAGCAGTAGCGTAAATGAGTGGTTGGTAGTCAGCACATACTCGGTGGGCCAAAGGGCCTGTTTCCATGCTGTATGCCTTTATGATCTATGGTCAGTTTGCCTTGGATGATGGTGGAACTGGTCAGGGCCAGAGGGGAGTATTCCTTTCCTTTCCACTCCTGAGCTGTGCTTGTATCAGGTGGAAAGGTTGGTGTCAGGCTGTGTCACATACTGCAGAACCCCCAGCCCCTGACCTGCTCTGTAAGTGTATGTCAACCGTGACACCTGGCATATTGAAGTTTTTCTTTTGTGATGATCATGCCATGAACATTGAGGGGAACTGATTAGACTATCTCTTGTTGAGCACTTGTGTGGCAGGAATGTTACTTGCCATCTATCCTCTCAAGCCTGAATCTTGTTCAACTCCGTGCTGCCCTGCTATGCACTCCATCGTTATCTGAATCATCAGCAAACGTTCCTAATTCTGACCTTATAATGGAGAGAAAGTCATGAATGAAGTAGCTGACATTGGTTGAGCTTAAGAAACAGCCCAAAGAACTTCAGCAGAGATCTCTGGAGGCTGAGACAATCAGCCTGCATCACAACTATCATCCTTTGGCTTAGATACAATTCCTGCCAATACATTTGGTGCCAGTGCTGCTTCCAAGTAGTGTTCCAAATGTAGGAGGTCTGATTTATCACCTGAAGGAGGAGGGTAGGTGGTGAACCAGGGAATCTGGGGTTAATGTTGAGAATTCCCAGGGCCACTCCTTGCTGATTGGTTGCCATTGTGTTATCTTTGGTGGGTGCCTGTGTTATAGGAATCTAGGAATTTATACTCAGAATAATGCTTTTCAGTCTACGTCAGGCCCAGTCTGTGGGACAGCTCTCCCACTTCACACACATCTCCATACGTTAGTGAGGTGGACTATGTTGGACATGCTTTTGTCTCTGAATCCGATGCCTATGTTAATTCTAGGTAGTTGAACCAATATTATTATTTCATCAGTTTAGTACCAATGAATGGCTTGCTTGGCCAGTTTAGCGGGCAGTCAAGAACCAACCATAAAACTGTTTTGGTCTAAAGTCGCACACAGGCTTGACTAGGAAAGGGTGAAGGAAGATTGCTTCCCTAACGAACCAGTGCTTTTTATTGCAAAACAGTAGTTTATAGTGAAACAATTTTTGCTTAATTGCAGGTTAAATAGCTGACTTTAAATTCTGCATCTGCCATGGTTGAATCTGACCTTGCATCTCTAGATCATTAGTACAGGCCTCTGGATTACCAACCTAGTAATTTAGCTCTGTTCTATAACATTTCTACTCTCTTCTACTAGTACCAACTCCCACCCCTCCCACAACCATCCCATCACCTCCATCAGAGCAGACTCATTCCCTGCTGTGGCTTTACATTGATGTTGAATCCGTGTTTTATAGATCCAGCAGAGGACAAGCAGTTGGCATCAGCCCCCCCACCAAAACCTCCACACACCTACTACAACATTCACCCATACCCAGAGGCTGGAGAACAGCTGAAAGCAGGTTAGTGATATGACTCACTATGTATCCCCAGTGACAAAAGTTCCGTTGTCTGCAGTTACACCAAAACCGTCACTCAACCTAACAAACTCATGGTCATTTGTGCCCTGTTTAACCAGGTGATAACCGCGCCATCCTTTTATCTGTGCAAAGAAACCCACCTGTTTTCAGGAAATGTTTTCAGGAATGTTATCAACTGTAATTTTATTTGGAATTTGATTTTCAAGCTGATACTATCCCAGTAAAAAGGATTGTGTGAGAGACTGCACCATCCTTTATTTAGCCAGGAGTATGGGTCTGACCTGAGTGTGTTGGGAAGGCCATTTAAACCGTTGCAGTAAAGTCTGCTGCTGCAGCATAAATGTGGTTCCTGCACCAATCACAACAGCACTGCTGGTGCCCTGCATGCTCCCAATCAGTCATCAGTGCTGAATAACGCTGTCCTGAGAGGGAGTATGTGAGGCTGTACATGAGGAAGCACACATCTTCCTGAGCATTTCCAACTTCTTATGCCCACTAGGTAGTAGCAAGACCCTGGGAAGTACTCCTGACCTGCGGGTGGAACACAGGGAGCCCAGTCTCTCCAAAAATCGAGAGATAGATGACAGCCGGAGGAAGACCTGGGGTTCAGAGAGCGCAGAGGCTGCCAACACCATGTCAGCAGGGAACCATACACAGGATAAAGAAAAGAAGAAGAAAATGCATGCTTTCAAGAAGCTCTTTATAAAGAAGTAACTTGAAGCTGCCTCTGTCTCATTTTTTGACTGTAACATATTTAATTGGGACTTGCACAGTGCCCGCCTTCACCAGGGCAGGGCAGGTGATCAATCCGGAGCGTGTGTTGTGAATGTGTCCGCCTGTCTCTGCGTGTTAGCTTTCTCCAAAGCTATTGATTGCTGCATTTGAGACTACAGCAAAGAACTGAATGGAAGATCCGTTCTAATTTACAAGATCAAAGGAGATCTAGACAAGTGTGTGGTGAAATGAGTATTTTTTTCTATCCTTACTAATTAAATGAATTACTGATTTTCAAATAAGAAGCTAGTAAATGTTGATATTCTGGTTCACAAAGATCCTGGTTTACCAGGCTATTGAGAAGGTGAATGTAACATTCCCCTTTATTGCAAGGGGTTTGGAATGCTTGCTACAATTGCACAGGCCCTTAGTGAGCCCACACCAGACATAATGTGTGGTTCTGGTCCCTACCAATGGAAGAATATGCTTGCCATGTAAATAGCACTGCATCAATTCACTAGATTGCTTCCTGGGATGACAGCATTGTTCCATGAGGAGAGAATGAGTGAGATTTACCGATATTCCCTGGCTTTTAGAACAATGAAAGGTCACCTCATCAAACAATTCAAGTTTCTGACAAGTCTAGAATTACAGGTTGAGGTTGCTTGCGATGAGGAAAGACGAGGCTGTAAACCTTTGTAATTCTTTGGCTCAGAGCTGTGGCAGCTGACCACGTGCAAGACTAAAATCTTTAAATTCTTGGATACAAAGGGAATCTGGAAATTGGATGGGAATGTATTACAGATCCTATTGAATGAGAGAGTGGGTCTGAGGAGCCACAGACCTACTCCTGCTTCTGTTTCTGATGTTTTATCTGCTTTCTGTCTGAACCTGATCAGTATGTTGATTTGGGCAAACTAATTACTGTGTTTTCCAAAACTAATTGTGGATTATTGCTGCTTCTAAATATAGGGACATGACTGACACTGGGGTCCAATTGTGTGTGGACAGGTTCTGCCCCTCAGTCGGTTCACCTTGGTGCTTGCTGCACTATCACTAATTATCTTGTTCAACATTAAAGATGAGAGAAGAAAGTTAATCAGCTGTGTCCTGTGAATTGGAATATGGCTGCTTAATTCCTATCAAGGTTAACTCTTCCCGACATGACTGATCTCATTCCTGCTGGACTTCACACAACCCATGGTCAGACAGCCACCTTACAGTTCTCAGTAGAGTGGAAGTGGTTCAGGTGGGTGCTTCAGAGGAAGATCAGCCTCCTGTACTCCTGGGGAACTGTGCCCATTAGCCCTTGAGCCAGACACTTTCAACAATACCACCTGAGACTGTTTGTAAATTGAAGTTGGCTCTTTATAATAGGACAAATCCCTGCTATCGGTCAATGTCGTTTTCTTACTGTCAAAATTTTTAAAAATAAAAGCGAGATTTGCATGGAATTATTTGTGGTGTTCTAGCTTCCTCCTCCCAGTGAAGGGATGTTGTTCTTTAAGAAGCAACAAGTGTTACGGATAACAGGGAACTGCGATTTCCAGGAGGCTTTTGATAAGGTGCTGCATCAAAGGTTATTGAGGAAAATGAAAGCCCGAAGTGGAAGATAACACACTGGTATGTACAGAAGATTGACTGGTTACAGGAAACAGAGCAGGTATAAAAACAGTCGTTGGTTGGGAAGATGCAACAAAATGGTGTGCTACAGGGATTGGTGCTGGGGCCTCAACTTCAAACAATTTATATAAATCTCTTGTTTTTAGGCCCCAAATCTATGGTTGCTAAAGTGAAAATAAAAAAAACTGTAGATGCTGGAAATCTGAAATAAAAACAGAAAATGCTGGAAACACTCAGCAGGTCACATTTGTGGGAAGAGAAACAGAGTTAATGTTTCAGACTCTGTCAGAACTGATCTTAAACCTGAAACATTAACTCTGTCTCTTCCCACAGACTTGACCTGACCTGCTGAATAGTTCCGGCATTTTCTGTTTTTATTTTAGGAACAGTTGTTAAATTTGCTGATGACGAAGAGGAGGAAATGGAAGTTGTGAGGAGGGAATAAGGAGACTACAAAGAGATTTTAGACAGTTAAGTATAGAGGGAAAAATGTGGGGAACTGTGAAGTTGTTCATTGTGGCAGAAAAAATAATAAAGTAGCATTGGGTGAGAGACTGCAGAAGGATATGGGTGTCTTAGTACAAGCTTCACAAAAGGCTAATATGTGCATATTGAAAATAATTAGGAAATCTCTGTTAATGTTTATTGAATATAAAGGTAGGAAGGTTACACTTATATAGGGCATTGGTGAGACCTCATATGATCTACTGTGTACAGTATTACTTATCTAAGGAATGATGTCAATACATTGCAAGCAGTTCAGAGGTTTACTAGACTGATACCTAATACTGTCCATAATAAGGGTGGGGTGGGCGGGGGGGTAAGGAAGGAGATTGCTCGGGCCTTGACCAAGATCTTTGTATCCTCTTTAGCCACAGGTGAGGTTCCAGAAGATGAGAATAGCCAGTGTTATTCCATTGTTTAAGAAGGGCAATAGGAATAATCCATTAAGTTATAAGTCAATGAGCCTTGCATCAGTGTTAGGGAAATTATTGGAAAAAATTAGTAGGGACAGGATTTACTCATGTTTGGAAAAGCATGGACTTATCAGGGATAGTCAGCATAGCCTTGTGCAGGGGAGATCTTGTCTCACAAATTTGATTGAGTTTTTTTGAGGAGAAGACAAAAATGATTGATGAGGGTAGGGCAGTGGATGTTGTCTACATGGACTTTAGTTAAAGCATTTGACAAGATCCCTCATGGTAGGCTGGTCCCAAAGATTAAGTCATGTGAGATACACAGCAAGTTAGTAAATTCAGTACAAAATTGGCTTGTTCATACAAGACAGAGGATAACAGTTGAGGGGTATGTTTCTGACTGGAGGTCTGTGGCCAGTGGTGTTCCACAGGGATCAGTTGTTTGCGATATATATCAATGATTTGGAATGAAGATGTAGGTGGTCTAGTTAGTAAGTCTACAGATGACACAAAAATTGGTGGAGTTGTGGATAGTGAGGAAGATGGTCAAAGGATACAGGTCAGTCAAAAATAATGTGGAGAAATGGCAGATGGAGTTTAATCCAGATATATGTAAGAAGTTGAGTCTTTTTCCTAGGATGGAAATGGCAAATACTAGAGGGCATAATTTTAAGGTGAGAGGGGGAAAGTTTAAAGGAGACTCGAGAGGAAAATTATTTGTTCTACACAGAGTGGTGGGTGCCTGGAACACACTACCAGGGGAGGTGGTGGAAGCATATATGACAGCAACATTTAAGAGGCATTTAGACAGGCACCTGAACAGGCAGGGGATGGAGGGACATAGATCATGTGCAAGCAGATGGGTTTAGTTTGGACTGGCATCATGGTGGGCTGAAGGGCCAGTTCCTGTGTGTACTGTTCTATGTTATCTAACAAGATAGTGTAACATGCTAAATTTAAAAGAGTGAGAGGGCCTTGATTGAAATGTATATCCTGGGGAGTTTCAACACAGTGGATGTGGAGCGGGTCTTTGTGGAGAATGAAAAACAAAGGGTCATCCATTTACAACAGATGAGGTGAAACCTTTTCTGAGGGTTGTCCTGAAAGGGCAAAGAGTTCCAGTCTTTGACTATTTTTAAGGCCAAGGTAGACAGATACCTGATAATCAAGAGGATGAAGAGTTACCACACGTAGATGGGAATATGGAGTTGAGGATACAATCAGCCATACTAAATGGCAAAGCTGATGCGAGGGGCCTCCACCTGCTCCTCAGTAGATGTGTTGACCACAACACTCTGGGTCGAGAGCATTTGTGCTTCATTTTGATCTATCTGGAAGCCAGATCCCTAAGCCCCATTCTGTCAGCGGGCCAGCCTTGTAACAGTGACTCCTCCAGTGGACCTCCTTGGAAATTTTCAGATAAAATAAATGGGCAACCTTACACGGTACCTGATGTTCCTCCATGCACTGAAACCACACAATGGGTTAACCCTTACAACATGGGCAGGAAGGGGGTTGATTAGGGAAAGAAACATTTACAAGCATCTGCTCAGACCAAAAAACAAAGCACTCAGTTTGAGAGTTGAGTGGGTGCTTTATTGCCGATTCCACGCTGATGCATTCTGCACACCAACACATTCTGACTGCCCCATTCAATCCCTATCGCCAAGTCGAAAACTGCAGCCCTCACCATCCCAGCTGTTGCCCACGTTCCACCACCTCCAAAGAGAGTCAGATGTCTGTCCCATGGCATTGGGTAAGTTTAACACACGAGCCACCCTCACCTTGCTAAAAATCGGCTGCAGAGACTTCACAGTTCACGTCTGTTCAAAGCAGAGAACAATTAGTGATGGGCAGGAGATGCACCTTTATGAAGACCACACACTCATCCTCTCAATCTCCTATCTCCACAATGCAATGCACACACGCACACACACCCCAACATGTGCCCCACCAATATGAGTGACTGGTACATAATACACCATTCCATACCTCTCCACACAGCCACAACATACTTATGTACACCACCAACATCTGTGCACTTCAGGCCCCATAACACCCCTCACTCATATTTATACCCTTCCCTCAGCAGACCACCTCACCCGACACCGTGTACCTTCACTCCAGCACCTCCTGAGAGCTCACCTACCCACTCCACTGCCTCTCACGGTCAGTCAGGGGCACGTATATCACCCGCATCAGTGGCGTGCGGGTGAAGTTTCCATCCACCGTCCTGTCGTACTGCTCCAGTAATTGGCCTCCCTCACTCTCACCAACAGGAATGACCAGCCGACCTCCAGGCTTCAGCTGCTGCAACAACTGTGGGGGAGAGGAGGGGAAGAGTTTTGTGGGTGTAGAGTCACTATGCCCCCTACTGCCCTTACACGTGAAACCATGGAAAATTCATGAGCAGGAAGCCATGTGGCCAATCATGTCTGTGCCATTTGAAAAAGAGAGGCCTTATCTTAACTTCTAACACTGGGTCTGTAACCCTGCTGGTTACAGCTCTTCGAGCCAACATCTAAATATGCTGAGGGTTTCTGCCTCAACAACCTTTTTGGCAGAGAGTTCCAGACCCGTACACCCTCTGGGGGAAAACATTTTCCTCATCTCCCCTCCAATCCTTCTTCCAGTTACTTTAAATCTTTGCCTCTTGGTTTCTGATACTCATCCGAGGCTCCTCATCATTTTACACACCCAAGTCAGGTCTCCAGTGCCTTCTGTTCCACAGAAGACAACCCCTGCCTATAACCAGAGGGCAGGGATTTATGTACAGGGCAGGGGGTTAGGAGGTGGTCAGCCTGAGCTGATGGCGAAGGCAGGGACCCTTACAATATTTAAATATCTAGACAGGCATAAATTGCTGAGACAGAAGGCTACAGGTCAAGTGCTGGCATAAGGGATTAGTGCAGCTGGGTAACTGGTGGTGGGCCAAAAGGACTGTTTTGTGCTGCATGACTCTAGGACAATTTTCCAGTCCTGGCAACATCATCCTAGCTCTCCCCTGCCCCCTCTCCAGTGCAATCACGCCTTCCCTGTAATGTGGTCACCGGAACTCATGCTGTGGCCCACCTAGCACTGCATACAGTTCTAGAATAACTTCCTGCTCTTCTATCCTAAATCTTGGCTGATTAAAATGTCATACAGGATGCTTTCCCTTGACCACTATATAGACCTGCTCCGCTACCTATCAGGACCTGTGGACGTACACGCCAAGATCCCTCTGTCCCTCCACACCACACAGAACCCTCGCCCTATAGTCCCTCTCCAAACGCGTCACCTCACACTTCTCTGGGTAAAATTCCATTGGCCATCTTTCTGCCAGCTGACCCACCTACCGATATCCTCCTATAATCCAAAGCTCTACTTTTCTCTATGACCAATTTTTTATTATGCCCCTACATTTAGATCTAAGTATTATTGATATATTACAAAGAGTGAGTTCTGATGGAAGATCATTGATCTGAAATGTTAATTCTGTTAATTGCTCCACAATGGTAACCAACCCACTGAGTATTGAGCAGTTTCTTGTTTTTTTTTTACTTCTGAAGTCCACACAGACTGCATCAAAGGCACCACTCTCAACAGCCATCCTTGTTACTTCTTCAGACTTCTCTTAACAAGTCCATGCAGTCTGTTGCTGATCAATCTGTGCTTTTATAAATGAAGGTTTACACTGCCCCTTAGAAGGGCACAGTGGCACAGCTGGTAGATCCACTGCCTCACAACGCCAGAGACCCGGGTTCAATCCTAAACTCGGGTCTTGTCTGTGTGGAGTTTGCATGTTCTCCCAGTGACTGTGTGTTTCCTCCCACATCTCAAAGACTGTGGGTTGCTAAGTTAATTGGCTAATGTAGCTTGCCCCAATGTGTAGCAGAGTGGCAGAATCTGGGGAGAGTTGATGGGAATATGGGAAAATAAAAAATGAGGATTAAGTGACTCAGTGGGTCATAGGACCTGTTTCCATGCTGAATCTCTCTATGACTCTATGAGAATGGATTCCAATGATATGCCCAATACCGGTTAACTAACTACTTGGTTCATCCATTCTTCCCTCTGGACAACAGAACAACACCAGCAATCCTTTGATCTCTGGCACCACTCCTGCAGCCAGTGAGGACTGAAACGTCATCAGGGCCTCTGCAATTTCCTCCTTGGTTTCTTTCAACTATCTGGGATATAATTCATTCAGGAGTGATGAGAATACATCTCTACAGCTCCAAAATCATTAAAGAGTTCTGGGACGTAGAATAATACAGCACAGGAACAGGCCCTTCAGCCCACGATGTTGTGCGAAACTAATAAGTAATCAAATGCCCAACTAAACTAATCCCTTCTGCCTACACAATGTCCACATCCTTCCATTTCCCGCACATTCATGTGTCTAGGGGCCTCTTAAACGCCCCTTTTGTATCTGCCTCCACTACCACCCCTGGCAGCACATTCCAGACACCCACCACTCTCTGTGTTAAAAAAAACTTGCCCCACACATCTCCTTTGAACTTTTCCCCTCTCACCTTAAATGCGTGCCCTCTGGTATTAGACATTTCAACCCTGGGAAAAAGATACTGGCTGTCTACTCTAACTATGCCTCTCATAATCTTATAAACCTCTATCAGGTCTCCCGTCAGCCTCCGCTGCTCAAGAGAAAACAACCCAAGTTTGTCCAACCTCTCCTATTAGCACACACCCTCTAATCCAGGCAGCAACCTAGTAAACTGCTTCTGCACCTTCTCCAAAGCCTTGACATCCTTCCTATAATGGGGTGACGAGAACTGAATGCAATACACCAGGTGCAGCCTAGAGTTCTGATTCTTGAACTCGGTGCCTCAACTAATGAAGGCAAGCATGCCATATGCCTTCTTTACCACCCTATCAACCTATGTAGACATTTTCAGGGAGCTATGAATGACCCCAAGATCCCTCTGCCCATCAACGCTGTTAAGGGTCTTGCCATTATGTGTACTGTCTCTTTATATTTGATCTCCTGAGGTGCAATACTTCACATTTGGCCGGGTTAAACTCCATCTGCTATTTTTCCGCCCATACCTGCAATTGATCTATATCCCGCTGCCAGTCTTCTACACTATCCACAACACCAACAATCTTTGAATCATCTGCAAACTCACTAAGCCACCCATCTACATTTTCATCCAGGTCACAAACAGCAGAGGTCCCAGTACAGATCCCTATGGAACACCACTAGTCACGGCCTCCAGCCAGAATAAATGTCTTCGGCCACTACCCTGTTTCCTCTGGGCAAGCCAATTCCAAATCCAAACAGCCAATTCACCAGGGATCCCATGCATCTTAATCTTCTGGATGAGCCTCCCATGAGGGGCCTTGTCAAACACCTTCCTAAAATCAATGTAGACAACATCCACAGTTCTACCCTCATCAATCACCTTCGTCACCTTTTCGAAAAACTCAATCAAGTCAGTAAGACACAGCTTGGCCCGCACAAAGCCATGCTGACTGTTCATAATTAGGCCATCGATACAAATGCTCATAAATCCTAGCCCTAAGAATTCTCTCCAGTAATTTCCCTACCACTGACATGAGGCTAACTGGTCTATATTTTCCAGGATTATCCGTTGCCCTTCTTGAATAATGGAACAACATTAGCAACTCACCAGTCCTCCAGGACCTCACCCATGTCTAGAGAGGACACAAAGATATTGGTCAAGGCCCCAGCAATCTCATCTCTTGTCTCTCTCAATTACCTGGGGTATATCCCATCAGGCCCTGGGGACTTATCCACCCTGGTGCTCTTAAAGAGACCCAACACTACCTCCTCCTTTATCTCGAAATCCACTAGCAAATTAGCATGCTCCACACTGTCCTCCACATCCTTCTCTTTGGCAAATACTGATGCAAAGTACTCAATTACCCAGTGCTGAAGAAAAGCAAGGTAACATGCCTCAATGACTACCGACCAGTGGCTCTGACGTCCACCATCATAAAGTGCTTTGAGAGGCCGGTCATGGCACGCATCAGCTCCAGCCTCCCAGATAACCTGGACCCACTGCAATTCGCCTATCGCCGAAACAGGTCTACAGCGGATGCCATCTCCCTGGCCCTTCACTCAGCTCTGGAGCATCTGGACAGTAAAGACACCTATGTTAGACTTTTGTTTATTGACTACAGCTCTGCCTTCAATACAATAATCCCAAACAAACTTGTCACCAAACTCCGAGACCTAGGACTCAACACCTCCCTCTGTAACTGGATCCTTGACTTTCTAACAAACAGACTGCAATCAGTGAGGATAGGCAGCAATACCTCCGGCACGATTATTCTCAACACTGGTGCCCCACAAGGCTGCGTCCTCAGCCCTCTACTCTACTCCCTATACACTCATGACTGTGTGGCCAAATTCTGCTCTAACTCCATCTACAAGTTTGCAGATGATACTACCGTTGTAGGCCGTATCTCAAACAGCGATGAGTCGGAGTACAGGAAGGAGGTAGAGAGCTTAGTGGAATGGTGTCATGATAACAACCTTTCCCTCAATGTCAACAAAACAAAAGAACTGGTCTTTGACTTCAGGAAAGGGGGCGGTGTACATGCACCTGTCTACATCAATGGTGCTGAGGTCGAGAGGGTTGAGAGCTTCAAGTTCCCGGGAGTGAACATCACCAACAGCCTGTCCTGGTCAAATCACGTAGATGCCACAGCCAAGAAAGTTCACCAGTGCCTCTACTTCCTCAGGAGGCTAAAGAAATTTAGTTTGTCCCCTTTGACTCTCACCAACTCTTACCGATGCACCATAGAAAGCATCCTATCTGGATGTATCACGGCTTGGTACAGCAACTGCTCTGCCCAGGACCGCAAGAAACTGCAGAGAGTTGTGAACACAGCCCAGCGCGTCACAGACACCAGCCTCCCCTCCTTGGACTCTGTCTTTACCTTTTGTTGTCTTGGTGAAGCAGCCAGCATAATCAAAGACCCCACCCACCCGGGACATTCTCTCTTCTCTCCTCTTCCATCGGGTGGAAGGTACAGGAGCCTGAGGGCACGTACCATCAGACTTAAGGACAGCTTCTACCCCACTGTGATAAGACTATTGAACAGTTCCCTTATACAATGAGATGGACTGTGACCTCATGATCTACCTTGTTGTGACCTTGCACCTTATTGCACTGCACTTTCTCTGTAGCTGTGACACTTTATTCTGTACTGTTATTGTTTTTACCTGTACTACATCAATGCACTCTGTACTAACTCAATGTAACTGCTGTTACGGACTCAGTGAAAGTCCCTTTAAGATAGAGAGTGTGTGTGTATGTGTGTGTGGGGCGTGCTTACGTCAATAGAAGATAAAGGACGTAATGACGTTGTTGAAGAAGTTAGAAGAAGAAGAAGGAGAGAGAGAGAGAAGGGAGAGAGACACCAGCCTGCTTGTTTTCTCTATCGATGGATGAGAAACAATAACTGTGTTTGCCATTGAAATCCATGAATGGAAGTTGGAAGTAATCCGGTGGAGTTCACTTTGTTGCTGACCTGTAGAAGGAAACAGGTATTTGTGTGTGGACGACCACGGTTCGGATGCTTTTCGGGGTGAGGAAGTCACTACCGAGTAAACACTGAAGTGTCGTTTGGGTTCCATCGTGGAACATTTGGATTTCGTATGTACTCTCTCTATGTTTTTCTACATCTACATCTTATCTTCAGACAACGGTGGTTGTTGAAGAAGCCCTTGCTCATGTTTCACCTTATGGCTTGCGGAACTGAACTTTAAGAACCATTCAGGAACTGGGAGTTTTGGACTTTGCCACACACACACACACACACACACACGAAGAGTTTAGTTTTGGGGTTAACGTTCGAGGTTTAACATTTTTGAATTCTAACATACTAACATTTTTACTTTTTTTTTACGTATTACCATAAGTAGTGATTAATAAAATAGTTTTTAACACTGAATCATGCTCAGTGTGTTTCTTTTGTTGCTGGTTCGTGACACTGCACTGTGTAATAAATTGACGTGTACGATCGGTATGCAAGACAAGTTTTTCACTGTACCTCGGTACAAGTGACAATAATAAACCAATACCAATTAGGACCTCTCCCTTGCTGCTGTGAAGCAGATCCAAACACTGAAAAAGCCAGTTCATTAACTGACAACCCATTTACTACCATCAGCATTGACTGCTCTCCATTGACCATGACCTCCAGTCTGTACTGCCTACTAACATGATGCCACCAACTTATGGCTTCCCAGGCACAAAAAGACCTGTGTTTCTACCATCTAGGACCAGGGCAGCACCACCCGAGTACCCTAACACCAAGTCACACAATATCCTGACCTGAAATAACCTGCAGCTCTTCATTCCCGACCATGGAAGAGCTCACGTGGAAGGACCTTCAGTACCAGCCTCAATGGGAACCAGAGCAGGCAGTGAAATCACCTGACCCAAGTATCCCTCGGCACAGCCCAGGTGCTGATCACAAACCTGGCACCCAATCCCACTCCCAGCACACTCCCTCTTGTTAATGAGGACCTCCCCTTTACACAACAGCCATTTCACTAACAGTGTGCATCATGGCACCCACGGCAAACACTGGCAGCTTGATTTCCTGACCCAGAACCCCGCTCTCGGGGGCTTCTCTCTCCCTGCCCACCCTCTGCAAGCCAACAACCTCTCCCCGGCCCGTGACTCCTCTCCCCGACCCGTGACCCCACACTCCCAATCCCCCCACTGTTCCCACCTTCCTGAGTCCCACTCTTTCTCTGTCTCCCCTACTGAGACCTGTTCTGGGTGGCGCCCAGGTTAAGCTGCTCTTCACTGAGAGAGAAGGCAAGGCTTCCACTTGTGCAGTGCACTTCACCACCTTAGGAAGTCAAAGGTCTGTGACTGCCAGCCAGGGAGGAACTTTTCTCATAGAGGGTGGTGAATCTCTGGAATTATTTACCCCAGAGTGATGTGGAGGCTGGATCACTTGGGGGGGGGGGGGTGCATTTAAACAGGAGGTAGAAAACTTTTGAAAGATCAGGGAATTGGCACAGAAGTGCAGCTGAGGCCAACAGAGATCAGCCATGGTCACATTGAGCAGTGAAGCAGGTTTGAGCGGCTTATTCCTGCTGCTACCGTCATTGATTTAGAAGATTCAGCCATCTCCACTGAACCTGCTCCAAACTAATGAAAAGAGGGACCTGTACCTCGTTTCCAGCGAAGCCCAGTTCAAGATTAATGAGAGCCGGAGAACGTGAACCAAGCTTGTCTGCTGACCCCTGGGTGCTCCTCTACATGCTCCCCACAGGCCACACTGCCCCCAGCACAAAGGCTCAGCTTCCTCAAACCAGCTGACTTTGCAGCAAAGTTTGCCGCCTCCATCTGTGTGAAGGTTCTTGGTTCTCCTGACCTGCTGCCCGGTGCGGTGGGTTTGGACGGATCTGCTGCCTTACCTCCTGAGGAACCGTGGCCGCAGCCGCGCCCACGTGAATGGCGTCGTAGGGCGCGTCCTCTACGTGTCCGCGTCGGCCATCTCCAACTGGAAGGGAAGGAGGAGGTGTCAGTGAGGGGGATTCACTGCTCCCATCCTCGCCCCTTGCCCACCGTAACCAGCAGCAGCCCTGGCCCAGCCCTCCCACTGCACCACCCTCCACCCACCACCGCCCCTGCCCTCAGTACCGATCAGCTTCAGCCTGCCCGCCTCCAGCAGCGTGGAGTTGTCCGCCTGGACGTTGCGGATGGATTGTTCCACCAGCTGGGGGATGTGATCAATTCCAACCACCATCCCCGAGGGCCCCACCTGTCGACAGAGAGAGAGGCGTCTCCACTTGGTTCACAGAGCACCCCACCAGTCTCCACTGGTTCACAGAGCATCCCACCGCGTCACACTCTGAACACCACCCCCCCAATGCCCACACCACCCCAGTACACAGAGCACCCCACCACCCCACCCCATCACACTCTGAACCCCCCCCCCACGCCCACAGTACACAGAGTACCCTGTCCTGTCAAAGTACGACACACTCAATCCCCTCGCCCCTCCCCCCACACCAAACCTGAGGGGCTGTCTCCACCGGGACACACCCACCCCCTCAGCCCTTACACCGCTCCCCCAGGGGGCATCCCCACCCGTATACAGAGACAGACTCCATCCCACACACCATCCCCACAACCAGAAGACACGGACAGACCACCTGCCCAGACCGCCCCTGAGGACCATAAACCCCAGTGCGCACAGGTCACTGCTCCTCCCCTGTATGACCGCCCCGACAGCGCTATCCCACACGCCCCACTGGTCACTGTGTGAGGCCAGTCCCACGCCCTCTCCCTGGAGCTGTGACCGGGTTATGGAGCCACAGTGGTACCAGGCACAAGCTCAGGGTGGATGCCCACTGTGTGCGTGAGGAGGGCGAGCTCGAGTGTCTCCGGCCTCCCACCCCACCCGAGGTTCATTCCAGTAACAAGTGAAAAATTCCCAAAGTCACTGGGAGTTAATGACATAAAAGGTGAAAATCAAAAACACTGAAAATGCTGAAAATCTAAAATAATAAGAAAAAAAAGACCCTTCGTCAGAACTGGGAAGGAGAGAAAAGAAGCTCATTAAGCGGCAGGGAGGGTGAGGGAGGGGGATGTCTCTGACGGGGTAAAACTGGGGTGACCCTGGGGATAAGCTGTAAACAAGGTTATCTGGTCAGATAGTGAATGGGAGCAGTTACAGAGTGAGAACACGGACAAAGGAATGTGGGAGTTGTGAATTGCAGAGCAGGAGGAGACGCCCAGCAGGTCACGTCCTCCACTCCCAGAGGGCAAAAAAAGGAAAAAAAAAAGCTGGATTCAATATTGAATTTCAGGCAACTTGATTTCTTATCAGCTTTCTGTTGTCCACCTGTGATATTGGCTTAGCTTGTTTCTTTTTCCCCCTCTGGGAGTGGAGGAAAAACCCAACCCAACCTGCCGGGTACGTCTTCCTGCTCTGCATTTCACAACTCCTGCATTCTTTTAGCTACGTTCTTTTGTCCGTGTTCTCACTCTGTAACTGCTCCCATTCACTCACTGACCAGATAACCCTGTTTGCAGCTCATCCCCAGGGTCACCACAGTTTTACCTAATAAGAGACATCCCTCTCCCCCACCCTCCCTGCAGCTGAACAAGCTTCTTTTCTCTCCTCCCCAGTTCTAACAAAGGGTCTTCTCTTCCCACAGATGCAGCCTGACCTACTGAGCATTTTCCAGCATTTTTCCAGTGTTCACAAGACCAGGGCTGGAGCCCCCCGACCAGTGACAGCCGTGACCTCGTGGCCAATGGCCTTCACTCACCATCCGAGCCATGCAAGCGGTCAGGTAGCCACTCCCCGATCCCACATCCAAAGCTTGGGCCCCCTCGTACAAGTGATCCTTCAGGCATTCCAGGGCATGGGCGTGCTGGGAACAGGGGACACAAAAGGTTCATGAAGAGAGACAGCCAGTGCTGGGACTCTCCCTGCCAGGCTTCACCAC
Source organism: Pristis pectinata (assembly GCF_009764475.1). Lineage (NCBI taxonomy): Eukaryota > Metazoa > Chordata > Chondrichthyes > Rhinopristiformes > Pristidae > Pristis > Pristis pectinata. The sequence goes on from NC_067405.1 coordinate 85,326,773, forward strand.
ACAACTCCGGGACCAGGGGCTCTAGTGAGCACACACTGAGCTCACCAGAGCCCCTGGCGTGGCAATCACCTGGTGTAGCATCGGCAGCCATGAGAGGCGGCCTGTAAACTGCTCACAGTGGTAGGGCTCTGGAATCAGTGCGACCGGCAGAAACTCACAGCGCCCGAGGAGCTGTGACCTGCAGGGCTACAGACCCAGTGCTGGAAGGTGGGATTAGGTTCTCATTCAACCAGCACGGATGTGATGGGCCGAGCAGCTTCCCACATCACATACTTTCTACGATATTGCTATCCAGCAAAAAATAAATCCCAAGAAATGTAGATTTACAGCAGGCTGTGTAAAATTAGTGGGATCGGTCAGCATCGTGGAGAGTGGGTAAGAGAGGAAGTTACTCTTTTATAGTTAAGGTTCATTCACCTCACTGCCCTCTGTAAATTCGTTCTGCATGTCCCCAGATACTCCTCCTCCTGCTGCAGCCCTGGATCAGTCCTGGAGGCAATTGGTGTGTTGCCTTTTCATGAGGGGATTTGAGTTTAGGACCAAAGATGTCATCACACATAGACTATTATGCACCTACCCGAGGAATATTCCTGCTATGCAGTGAGTGTAGCAACAGTTCACCAGACTGGTTCCTGGATTACAAACACGAATTAGGAGCATCTGTGGGCCATGTGGTTCCTCGTCATTGAATGTCTCTCCGTAACCTTCTCATTCTCATCTGCCTGCTGTAACCTTTCACTCTCCAGTACCTCAAGTATCTGCCTATCTCTGCCTTAAGAATACTTAAAGAATCCGCTTCTACCAACCTTAAAGAAAGAGAGTTCCTAAACTCACAATCATCACAGAACAAAAAAATTGGCTCCATCTCTTCTGAAATGGGTGAGCCTACCTTTTTAAACAGTGACTACTACATGTCTTCCCCGGGTTATGAATGCCCAACTTATGTACAACCCATGCACACGAGCAAGCATTTAGATCAGCAGATGAATTTGCCAGCTGCTGTGGGGCTGCAGGCATCTTCTGCCATGTGGGAACTCTATTTGCAGCAATATCTGAATGATTACGTTGCCCTTCGTTGGCCTGTGCTTTTACTTGAATATATTGCTGTGAGACAGCATTTCCGACTTGCGAACTGTTTGGGTTACAAACAGTTGTCAGGAACGGAACCCAGTCGTAACCTGGGGAGGTTCTGTGGTTCTAGATTCTCCAACAAGAGGAAACAGTCTCTTCATATCCAACCTGTCAAGATCACTCAGAATCTTGCATCAATCCATGGGAACTACTGTGTGAAGAGAGATTTGGTAGAACAGGCCTCTTGTTCTCAAGAGTTTAGAAGAGAGGTGACCTCAATGAAATATGGAAAATTTTTGGGAGTTGACACTGGGGGCACAGAGAGGGCGTTTCCCATGGCTGAGGAGTCTAGCACTAGGGGGGGGGGGGGGGGGTTAAAGTCTCAGAATATGCAGTTGGCAATATAGGACTGAAATGAGGAGAAACCGCTTCATGCAGAGGGTGAGGAATTCTCTATCCGAGGATTGTGGTGACTCAGTTATTGATTGGTGCGGGTAAGTGGTGCTAAAGTACTCTTGAGGAATGGCAGAGAGAGGCTGGGAGGCCCCTCCTGATCCCAGTTTCTCTAATCCAGCACCCTTGGGACCTGACCAGTGTCAGAGCAAAGAAATTTCCCCAGATCTTCTTCCGCGGAGCAGGAGAACTGTATTTTTTTTTAAAGTACAGGACACTCCATGGGTTACGTGAGGGTTCCATTCCCGAGAGCTGTTGGTAACCTGAAGTTTCTGTAAACCAGAAACGCTGTTGGCTGAGATTGCAAAATTTGCACTGGTAGGTTAATTAGCTACAGGATAGGACAGATGCTAGTTAATTTTAGATCTTAGTTAATTAGTAGAGATCTGTGCTACTTATCCAAAACATGTCAGACCACGGGGTTTGCCGGACCAGGGAGTTTCAAGCCATACATTTCATGTTCCGTTATTTGGTGGGTGTGATGCAGCTGAGCTGCCTCCCATTCTCCCAGCCACAGCTTCCCTCATCCTGTACCAAACCCCACTCAGAATGCCAGACCCCTGCCTCACCCTCAAGCGTGGTCCAGCACTGGAGACCATCCAGGAACTGTGTCACGCACTCTATTCAACAATTCTTCATACCGAGACACTGAGGTAGGAATTGGTGGAAGACTAAGGTCCATCTCATGCCTGCTTCCAACCATTCTAATAGTTGCTGATACAATGATAATGGAGTTACTGACTAATCAGAGCTATCAAGCCCTGGCATTTGGTTGACAACAGAACCAGACATTAGAGATGCAGTTGTAAGGTGACCAAGGCTGGGAACTGTATATTCAGCGGTTTTTAACATTTTAGAAGGATAGCAAGAAGGGAAAGGAGGTGGCATGGGTTTGTTAATAAAGGACAAGATCACTGCAGTGGATAGGAGTGATATTGGCTCAGATGTAGAATCAATGTGGGTGGAGGTAAGAGATAGCGAGAAGTCATCATCACTAATGGGAAAAGTACACAGGCTCCTTAACAGTAGATGTTGTAGGACAGAACATAAGAAATCATGGGGGCTTGTAAGAAAGGTACTGCAATACTTGTGGGAAATTTTAATCATCATATAGATTAGACAAATCAAACTGTCAAATGTAACCTTGAGGATGAGTTCACAGACAGTACTTGGGAAGGCTTCTTTGAGTAATATATTGAGGAGCAAACCAGACAGCAGGCTATTTCAGATCTGATACTACTGAATGAAAGGATTAATTAATGATAAGGATCCCCTTGGAAAGAGTGATCATAGCATGGTATATTTCAAATTCAGTTTGAGGGTGAGAAACTTTGGTCCGAAGCTAGTGTCCTACGCTTAAATAAAGGCAAACAAAATGGAATAAAGACCGGGTTGGCTAAAATGGATTGGGGGAAATAGATTAAATGATAAGATGGTACACCAGCAGTGGCAGCACTTTAAGAGGTTATTTCATTAATCTTAGCAAAGGTACATTGCAGCAAGAAAGACAGAAGCTACAAGAAGAATGCACCATCTGTGGCTAACCAAGTGAAAGATGGTGTCATATTTAAGCAAAAAGGCACACTACGTTGCAGAGATCAGAGGCAGAAAACCAGCAGAGGATGACGAAACCAATTATAACAAGGGAAAACGGAGAAGGAGAATAAACTGGTAAATAATATAAAACTGACAGTAAGGGCTTCAACAGGTATATGTAGCAGGAGAGTGTAGCTGAAAGTAAGTTTGGTCCCTGATAGCCTGAGACTGGGGAATTAATAATGGGAAACAGAGAAAGGGCAGATATTTTAAATAATTATTTTAAATGTCAAAACACTAAAAAAAAAATCCCTATAATAGTAGGTAATCAATAGGGTACAGGGAGGTGAGGAGGTGGGGGACTTAAAACAATATCTATCACTGGAGTTAAAGGACTAAGCAAACTAATGGGTCTACTGGCCAACATTCCCTGCACCTGGAGGCCTACATTCTAGGGTTTAAAAGGAAGTGGCTGCTCAGAGGGTGGATGCTTTGGGTGTAATCTTCCAAAATTCCCTGTGTTCCGGAAAGAACTTGCAGGATTGGAAAACCAGAAATGTAATGCCACTGTTGAAGTAAGGAGGAAGACATGGGAGTAAATAGGTGATCAACATTGGGCTGAAACGTGGGTGCAGATGATACCAAGATAGGTGGAGGAACAGGTCATGTCGCGGAGGCAGGAAGTCTGCAGAAGGACTTGGACAGGTTGGGAGAGTAGGCAAAGAAGTGGCAGATGGAATACAGTGTAGGGAAGTGTGGGGTTATGCACTTTGGTAGGAAGAATAAAGGTGTAGACTACTATCTAAAAACTCAGAAATCAGAGGTGCAAAGGGACTTGGGAGTCCTAGCTCAGGATTCCCTCAAAGTTAACTTGCAGATCGAGTCGGTAGTAAAGAAGGTAAATGCAATGTTAGCATTCATTTCAAGAGGACTAGAATATAAAAGCAAGGATGTACCACTGAGGCTTTACAAGGCATTTGGAATATTGTGAGCAATTTTAGGCCCCGTATCTAAGGGAAGATGTGCCGGCCCTGGAGAGGGTCCAGAGGAGGTTCACACAAATGATCCCAGGAAAGAAAGCTTAACATACGAGGAGTGTTTGATGTCTCTGGGCCTGTACTTGATGGAGTTTAGAAGGATGAAGGGGGGATCTCATTGAAACCTACCAGGTACTGAAAGGCCTGGATAGAGTGGACAAGGAGAGGATGTTTCCATTAGTAGGAGAGTCTAGGATCTGAGGGCACAGCCTCAGAATAAAGGGACATCCCTTTAAAACTGACATGAGGAGGAATTTCTTCAGACAGAGGGTGGTGAATCTATGGAATTTGTTGCCACAGAGGGCTGTGGAGGCCAAGTCATGAGTGTATTTAAGGCAGAGATTGATAGGTTCTTGATTGGTAAGGGGGGTTAACAGTTACGGGAGGAAGGCAAGAGAATGGGGTTGAAAAAAAAATCAGCATGATTGAATGGCAGAGCAGACTCGAAAGGCTGAATGGCCTGCACCTTATGGTTTAAGTATAGCAAATGTAATTCTACCATTCTGGAAATGAGGGAGACAGAAACTAGAAAATTATAAGCCAATTATCTGCCATTGGAAAAAAGCTGGAATCCATTATTGAGGAAGTAATGTGGAGACACAAGAGACTGAAAATGCTGGAATCTGGAGCAAAAAGCAAACTGCTAGAGGAACTCAGTGGATCAGGCAGCATCTGCGGAGCCAAAAGGATAGGGTCTCAACCAGAAACACCCAGTTTGTTCTTTGCATTGAGAAGGTGATAACAGGACTTCCAGAAAATCATAAACAGAGTCAACGTGGTTTTATGAAAAAGAAAGCATGTTTGAGCTATTTGCTGGGGTTCTTTGAGGGAGTAACAGGGTGAATAAAGGGAAATCAGTGTACTTGCATTTCCAGAGGTCATTCCACATAAAATAAGTGCTAAATAAAAGGTCACCTCAAAGGCAAGAGTGCAGGGATTGGGGTTAATTTTTCGAGATCGATAGGGAAGTGTCTCACAGAAAACAGAGTTGGAATAAATAGGTCATTTTCGGATGGGCAATCAGTAACTGGTGGGGTGCCACAGAGATCAGTGCCGGTGCCTCATTTGTTTATAGTCAGTATTACTGACTTGGATGAAGGGACTGAGTGCACAATAGATGCATTTGCTAGTGATACAAAGACAGGTGGGTTAGCAAGTTGTGAAGGGGACATAGAGGACATTTCAAGGGATATAGATAGGGTAAGTGAGTGGGCAAGAAGAGGTCAGATGGAGGATAATGTTGGAAAATGTGAGGTTATCCACTTTGGAAGGAAGAATGAAAAAGATAATGATCATTTCAATGGATCGAGACTGCAAGATGTTACTACACGAAGGGACCTGGGGGTCCTAGTATACTAAGTACAAAAGGTTAGCCTGCAGGTACAGCAAGTAATAGGAAGACTAATGGAAAGTTAGTCTTTACTGCAACGTATGGAATTTAAAGGTTGGGATGTTTTGATGCAACTTTACAGAACACTTCTGAGACTGCATCTGTACTGTACACTGCAGAGTACTGTATACAGTTAGGGAATAATATATTTGCTTTGGAGGCAGTACAGAGAAGGTTCGTTGGGTTGAATCCTGAGACGAAGGAGTTGATATTTGAAGAAACATTAATCAGGTTGGGCCAATACTCACTGAATTTAGAATGAGAGGTGACCTTACCGAAACATGAAAGGTTCCAGTAGGGATTGACAGCGTGGATGCCGTGTGTGTCTAGAACCAGGGGGCATAGTTTCATAATAAGGAGTTGTTCATTACAAATAGAGATAATAAACAATTTCATCTGTCCAAGGGTTGAGACTCTTTGAAATTCTCTAATCCAGAGGACTGTGGAGGCGGAGTTATTGACAAATATTTGAACCACTACGTACTCATGGGGTCAGTGGGAAAGTGGAGTTGAGTATAAGATTGGATCAGCCATGGTCTTACTGTGATGTGCGGGCTCGAGCAGCCAAGTGACCTACTCCTAGTCAGATGTGAGACAGGAGAACCACATTGATGGAGATGTTTGGAAGTCATGGGTCCAAAAGGTATCTGCTCTTCTCAAACACATTACACTCATCACAGGTCACATCTCCACTCACCCAATGCCAAATGGTTTGTGTATCAGGACTAAACTAGAAGCAGGCAGCCAGTGGCAGGAGGGAGACCTTGGGGTCAGATTGAGCATCAGAGCCAGGAGTGGGGGAAGGCTAGAGTTGCCTGCATACCCAAGAACCACTTCTAGACCCAGTGTTTACACTGGTCCTTCACCACCAGCAGAACCTGCATGTCCAGCCTGGTGTGTGTCTTGCTTGGGGAGCTGAGAGGACATTTCATAGGTTCGGTGAAGATTCAGCCATCCCATCTCCCTGTAATATCCACTTGTTCAGTGAGATACTCCCTTCCCACAGCAACTGTTTCAGACCGATTGGCAGTACACGTTTCTAACAGGATATATACATCCCTCAATACAAGCCAAGTTTAGTACACATTGCACCAACTAGGAAACACAGAGAGTTCTGTCCATCACTTACCATGTGAGGTGCACTGATGGTTGCCTGGTAACCTAGAGAAATAAAAAGGGAGGTATGGTTACGAGATATACTTGACTGACAACTGCCTGTAGACAATGACTGCATATACACACAGACACACACGCACAGACAGGCAAAGTAGTGCAGCGGTTAGAGCAACGCTATTACAGTGCCAGAGACCCGGGTTCAATTCCGGCCGCTGTCTGTAAGGAGTTTGTACATTTGCCCCGTGACTGCACGGATTTCCTCCGGGTGCTCCAGTTTCCTCCCACATTCCAAAGACATACGGGTTAGGAAGTTGTGGCCATGCTATGTTGGCGCCAGAAGCGTGGCGACATGTGCGGGCTGCCCCCAGAACACTCTACGCAAAAGATGCATTTCACTGTGTGTTTCGATGTACATGTGACTAATAAAGATATCTTAAGTCTAACACATAGCATGATGCAGTACTCTCATACATCCTGGGATACTTACATAGGGAATACTGCATCATGTTATGTGTTATGTGTCAACAGATGGTAAGAGTTCAGAGACATGAACAAAAGCCCATCAAAGGGGGATAGGACAGCTGATCTTCCTCTCCATTCCATCCTCACATCCCCTATTTGCAGCCAGCCTGGAGATAGTGGGTTTGAATCCCAGGGATTGCCAAGAAATTTCTCTTCCTCTTGGTCCCAATAGTCAACCTCGTTCTAAACTCTCCAGCCTGAGGACACATCTCAGTGTCTCCACATCACGCACTCTCGGGGACATATCTGCTTCAAAGAAACCTTGAGGAGGAAAGTTTCAGGGTGCAGGTTTTCTCACAGAAAGCACAGGATCAGGTCTTGGGCCCCGTGGGACCCCACAGGTAACAACAATACCCATCACCCATCACTTCCTGCCTCTGAGGGGCAGTGGGAGGGGGCGAGACAGGGATGCAGGGTGAGGCATCTCCATTATCCCCCAACTCCTGCTCGGGTGCAGGTCAGATGTCCCAAGGAGCAGCCCCAGCCCTCCGAACTTACCATGGTCTGGGATCGCTGGGCACTCACCTATGGACTGTGGAGAATCCATGAAGGGAGAAGTTTTGCAGTAATGGGCTCGGTCTGTGGCCATCAAAGCATTGAACACTCGCTCAGACTGAATCACACCATCCCCTGCACAGGGAACAAAGACTGCAGGTTACTAGAGGTCTGACAGACCAGGGTCAGCATTGGGCTCAGTGGGTGTTGTTTACTGCATCCCTCACAGCTCGTTTGGCCCCCAAACCCCTCACAGTCCAGGACACAAGCTGTGACAGGGACCGAGTGGTGTTGTCCATTACATCCTGACCCAGAGCTGGAAACAATTAGTCCCATGCACAGGCACTGCAAAATACCCCCAGGCAACCTCATCATACAAGCCATAGGAAAATACGAGTTAGGAGCAGGTCAACCCCTTGATTCATCAAGATCATGACTGATCTATCTCAGTGCCATTTTCCTGTATTATTCTAAGATCCCTCAATTTCCTCAGTATCCAGAAATGCCGATTTCTGTCTTCAATGATCTTAATGACACCCCTCCTGGGTACAAATTCCAAAGATTCACCACCCTCTGGGGGAAGAGTTTTCCCTACCTCATTCCCAGTGGCCTCCACTCTGTTCTGAGTCTGTGCCCCGTGGTCTGGACTCCTCGGCCTCCCTACAGCCAACCTGCCAAGCCCTGAAAGAATTTTATACTTTCAACGAGATCTCCTCTCGTTCTTCTGAACTCTTGAGAATAAGAGTCCCAGTCTACCCACTCTCTCCTCCTGCTGCAGATTCACCATCCCTGGAACCAGTCTAGTGAATCTCCACTGCACTCCCTCTATGGTGGGTCTGCTCCTTTTACAGGTTAGGAGACCAAAACCGTGCGCCATATTCCAGGTGTGGTCAAACCAAGGCCCTGTAGAATTGCGGTATGTCATATTTACAGTTATGCACAAATCCACTCCTAATAGCCAACATACAATTTGTCTTCCTAAGCGCTGCACCTTCGTGTTCGCTGTCAGCGACTGGCGTACGACAACACCCAGGTCCCTCCAAACATCAATATTCTCTCATTTTCTTCGTCTCCATCACATTCATTCTCAAGATGAGGCTTTCCCCCTCTTCATTCTCATTCCCGGTGCAAAGTCAACCATTTCTTTGGCTCCACAGATGCTGCTTGACCACTGCGTTCCTCCAGCAGTTCGATTTTTGATCGATATTACTCAATCTGTCACCATTTAAAAAATACTCTGCCTTTCTGTTTTGTGTGCTCATTTTTCCACACACCACGTTCTCACCCACTCAATACAGCTTGTCCCTATGCCCCGAACCTGCTCTACGTCCTCCTCCCTACTCACAATCACACCTGGTGTAGTGTCATCAGTATGACATTTGGTCCCTGCATTGATATATATTGTGAATAGCTGAGAACCGAGGGTTACCCCATGAGTCAAACCGAGAAAGACCCATTTATTCCCACGTTTTGCTTTCTGTCTGTTAACCACGATTATCCTCAACACTGATGCCCCGTATGGCTGTGTCCTCAGCCCCCTACTCTATTCCCTATACACTCACAACTGCGTGGCCACTTTCTACTCTAAATCCATCCACAAGTTTGCAGACGACTCCACTGTAGTGGGCAGTATCTCAAATAATGTTGGAGTACAGGAAGGAGATAGAGAGCCTAGTTGCATGGTGTCAATGTCAGCAAAACAAAAAAGCTGGTCATTGACTTCAGGAAGGGGGCAGTGCACATGTTCCTGTTTACATCAACGGTCCTGAGGTTGAGAGGGTTGAAAGCTTTAAGTTTCTAGGAGTGAACATCAGCAATTGCTTTACGTGGTCCAACAACAGAGATGCCACGGCCAACAAAGTGCACCAGCCCCTCTACTTCCTCATGAGGCTAAAGAAATTTGGCATGTCCCCTTTGAAACTCACTTCTGTGGGCTCTGTCTAGCTTTCTCACTGCCTCGGTAAAGCAGCCAACATAATCAAAGACCCCACCCACCCCCAGGTGTTCTCTCTTCTCCCCCCTCCCTTTGGGCAGAAGATACAAAAGCCTGAAATCACATACCACCAGGCTCAAGGACAGCTTCTATCCCGTTGTTATATGTCTATTGAACGGTCCCCTAGTACAATCAGATGGACTCTTGATCTCACAATCTACCTTGTTATGACGTTACATCTTATTGTCTGCCTGCACTACACGTTCTCTGTAACTGTAACACGTTATTCTGCATTCTGTTATTGTTTTCCCTTGTACCACCTCAATGCACTGACGTGATGAAATGATCTGTATATATGGCATGCAAAAAGAAGCTTTTCACTGTACTCAGTACGTGACAATAATGAACCAATTTACCAATTCCCAATCCACATTCATACGTTATCCACAATTCCACATATTTCTTGGCACCTCTTCTGCAGCAGCTTATCGAAAGCCTACTGAAAATCCAAATATAGTTCACCACTGGTTCTCCTTAACTATTATATTCTCCATGTACTAATCAAACATGACTTTCCTTTTACAAACCCATGCTGACTCTACTTAACATATTATTCTTTTCTAGGGGCTCTGGTTTATTACAATTTTTATTACAGATTCCAGCATTTTTCCCACTACTGATGTTAGTGGTTCCGTGTTTTCCCTTTCCCCACAGTTTTTCAATAATCGATCCATATTTGCAATCTGCAGGAACTATTCCAGAATCTCCAGACGTTTGGAAGATGATGAATAGAGCATCCACTCTCTGGAGCCACCTCTTCCAAAGTCACCAGTGTGTCTGTGGGATGTAACACTTGCAGTCTCACCAATTTCTCTGGTTCTTTTTTTAAACCGATACTGCAAGGGGTTGAGGGGGTTGCAGGTGGAGATGGCGGGAGTAGGTTGCAGGAGAGAGAGAAAGAGAGAGAGAGAGAGAGAGAGAGAGAGAGAACTAAAGGAGGGTGCATCAATGTGGTAGAAGGAACAAGAGCACCAGACTGAGATCAGGAAGAGCAAACACAAGCAATAGAAGCAGGAGGTCATTCCACCTCATGCTTCACCATTCAGTAAGATCAAAGCTGATATTTTACCCGAGTGAAAATAAAAACCTGCAGATGCTGGAAATCTGAAATAAAACAATAAATGCTGGAATCACTCAGAGACGGTGTGGAGGGATGATGAAAGAGGGGAATATCTCCGATGGGGAAAGAGTTATTCCCTTTGTTCTGCCCAACCCTCCCCACTTTCTCTGCCACTGAAACTAACTTGCTTTTCTTTCCTTCCCAGTTCTGATGAAAGGTTTTTGACATGAAACATTAATTGTTTCTTTTTGCCTTACCTTTTACCCAAGGGCTATTTTCCTGCACTAATCCCACATCATTTGATATCTTTTGAAATCTAAATATCAATCAATTTCCATCTTGATTATCCTCAGCCTCCACAGCTTTCTTGGGCAGAGAGTTCTGAAGATTCAGCACAATCTCGGTGAAGTATTTCTCACCCTCTCTGCACTGAATGGCTGACCCCTCAATTTCAAACTGTGAATCCTGGTTCTGAAGACCCAAGCTGGAGGAAATATCAACGCCTCAACTGCCCTGTCAAGCCTGTGCAAGGGAGAGAGGGAGCAGATGAGCAAGTGTGAACAAATGGATCAGATAACGTGAGAGAGTGCACGAGTGCCGCAGTTGATAGATGGTCAGTGTTTCTTTGCCTTTCCCCTTTACCCAAGTGTACTTAAACACTGCCCATCTTCGGTATCATGAAAGTGGTAAGGATTTTTACCCAACACGTTACCTTGTTCTCCACACGTCACCTGGCCTGCTGATTGTTTCCACCCATTTCTAACTCTGTTTGAGTGGATTAAGCTAGCCCTGAAGGGGCTCGAGTTACTCACTTCTCAGGTTCTCGACTAGCTGTGAGTGAGAGTTTCCAGAAGAGGTCCAGGCCATGGTTCTTACAAGTAGCACACCCACTGGAAACACAACAGACAGCCTCGGCATCATCAGTGTGTCCCTTAAACTGAACCAAAGCACAGCAATTAGTGCCAATATCTGCAAAACTATCGCCAGGCAACCTAGAAACACATGCAAAACACCCAGCATAAAGCACAGTAATTCACAATCACACTCTCTCTCTGTTACATTCTCTCTCTTCCTCTGCAGGTACCCATAGTTAGTGGTAGCTTTCTTGGACCCTCTTCCACTCACCCATTAGCTTGCCCTCAGTTACCCACTGGTCTGGTAATCGTTCAACTTGAATATTCCCACTCTTACTTTCAAATCCCTTCATTTCCTCAACTTTCCCATTCAATAATCTTCCAGCCTTCTAAGGTTTCAGTGCATTCAGTCATAGTTATACAGCAGGGAAACAGGCCCTTTGGCCCAACCTGTACATTGCCAACCAAGATGTGCAGTCCTGAGCTAGTCCCATTTGCCTGCATTTGGCCCATATCCCTCTAAACCTTTCCTATTTGTGTACCTGCCTAAATGACTTTTAAATGTTGTAATTTTACCCGCTTTTACAGCTTTCTCTGGCAGCTTGGTCCACATAACCACCCACCTCTGTATAATAAAGCTGCCCCTCAGGTACTTTTTAAATCTTTTCCCTCTCACCTTAAACTATGCCCTCTACTTTTAGACTCCCCTACCCTGGGAAAAAGACTGTGACCATCCTTCATGATTTTCTACACCTCCAAGTTCACCCCTCAGCCTCCTTTGCTCCAGGGAAAAAAGTCCCAGCCTATCCAGCCTCTCCTTATAACTCAAGCCCTCCAGTCCCAGTATCATCCTCGTGAATCTTTTCCTGCACTCTTTTCGACTTAGTGACATCCTTCCTATAGCTGGATGACCAGAACGGCACACACAAATACACCTCTGACTTGGCATTTTGCATGCCCTATATTTTACCACTTGACATCAGATGGGCCCCGCTTTCAGTTGCCTGGGCCCTAATCTTTAAAATTCTCCCCCTAAACCTCTTTGTCCCTCTCTTTCTTCTTTTATGCTGCTGCTTGTGGGCAGCACGGTGGCCACTGCCTCACAGCGCCAGACACTCGGTTACAATCCTGACCTCCAATGCAGATTAGTTAATGCAAGAATGATATCGAGGTGGATATGGACGATCCTAGTTATGGCATGAATACGTGACCTGTATGTTCTTCTATGTCAAATATGACACCAATATTGTGAACATCTGGTTCACAGTCAGATGTCAGGAGGAGAGATGCAGTCAGTAGCAGAATGAAGAAAACGTGACAGGGACTAAAGTTGTAAGGAAATTTCAGCTTATCAAGTACCAGATGCTGACCAAACAGTCTGAAAATTTAGAGTCGATACAGTGATTAAGAGAGGCAGTGGTGAAGGTAGATAGATTGGGAATGGACAACAATATCTCAGTTGGGATATAATATGGGGAAGTGTGAAGTTGTTCGTATTCATCAGAAAAGCATAAAACACAAAGTTAATATGCAGGCAGAACAAGCAGTTAGGAAGGCATAAGGAATGTTGGTTTTTATGGCAAGACAGATGGAGTACAAAAGCAATGAAGGTTAAATAGTTTTAGCCTTGTTATTTAAGGAGGGATATGCTTATTAGAAACAGATCAGAGGTTTACTAGATTGATTCCTGGGGTGAAATTGTCTTATGAGGAAAGATTGAGCAAGCTGGGCCTATACACACTGGAGGTTAGAAGAATGAGAGGTGATTTTATTGAAACTCAATTCTGAGGGGACTTGACAGGGTAGATGCTGAGAGGGTGTTTCCCCTGGTGGAAGAATCAATAACTCAGGAGCAAAGTTCAAAATAAGAGGTCGCTGAGAAATGAAAATGAGAAGGAATTTCTTCTCTAAGGGGAGTGACACCCTGGGATTCTCTACCCAGGGAGCTGTGGAGATTCAGTCACTGAAGGTATCCTGGGCAGGGACAGGTGTTTGGACACTGGGGAGCCAGAGGTTAAGGAGAAGCAGGTGGGAAAGCGGAGCCGAGGAACAGGATAAAGTTCGAAAGGCATATTGTCATTTCCCCTCTCCCCAAACAAATCCCTCCAACTTCTCCACGCCCCTCCGCCTACTCCCTCCCCTTCACTCCTCCTCCCCCTCTTCCCCCTTTCACTTCGCCCACCCATTCTCGCCATCGCCACTCCCTCCTCCCTCTTCGTCCTCCACCCCTCCTGCCCTCACTACCCCCGCCCCTCCTCCACTCACAGCTGCTGTCGCCGTCTAATGACGTGAGCGCCGCGCCTCCTGAGCTCGAGAGGCGGCGATTGGGATGTCGTTGGGTGAGTGACGCAGACGGTGGGTCTCGCGCCCGGCGGGTCGTCACTTCCCCCCCTTCCCCCCTCTCCCTCTCCCCCCCCTCCCCCCCTCTCCCCCCTCCCCCCCCTCTCCCCCCTCCCCCCCTCTCCCCCTCTCCCCCCTCCCCCCTCTCCCCCTCTCCCCCTCTCCCCCTCTCCCCTTCCCCCCCTCTCCCCTTCCCCCCCATCACTCCCCCCTCCACCCCCATCACCGCCCCTCCCCATGACTCCGCCTCTGCCCGCCTGGGGTCACTCCCCCTCCTCCCCCCGTCACTCCCTGTGACCCCTGTCACGCCCCCCCCCCACCCGGTCTCCCCGTCGACAGCCCCCCCCACCGACCCTCACACCCGTCGACATCATCACCTTCATCCTGACACTCCCGGCCCCACCTTCAATATCCTCCCCCCGTCCGTCCCCCCCGCACCCACCATCATCTTCACCCCCCCCCCCTCCACTCCACTCCTCTCCTCTCACACCGCCCCTCACTCCCGTCTGCACCGTCAATGTCTCCACGCCTCACCGTCTACTGAACTGTAGCCCGGCGAGAGGAAATGAGGCAAATTGGTTTATATACTCCAGAGTTAGGAAAAGTAAAAGGTTATTACATTAAAATGTATAGAATTCTTCTAGGCTTGACAGGGAGATGCAAGGATGATGTTTTCCCCTAACTAGGGTGTGTGGAACCAGGGTTCATGGTCTCAGAACTACAGGGCAGCCGTGCAGGGCTGTGATGGGAAGGGTGATAGTGATACAGCAGGTAGTGCTGCCTCACAGCTCCAGCGACTTCGGTTCAGTTCTGGCCTCTGTGCTGTCTGTGTGGAGTTTGCACATTCTACCTCTGACTACGTGGGTTTCCTCTGGGTGCTCCGGTTTTCTCCCACATCCCAAAGATATGTGGGTCAGTTGGTTAATTGGCTGCTGTAAATTGCCCCTATTGTGGGTGGGTGGCAGGGGAATCAGTGGGGAATTGATGGGAATGACAGAGAGAATAGGTTACAGAGGTATGATGGGGTTGCTCTGAGAGCTGGCATAGACTTGATGGGCCAAAGGGGTTTCTTCTGCTCATGAGGAGGAAGGAGCTAAATTTCTTCACCCAGAGCGTAATACTGAATCTTAGGAATCCTCTAATCAGGACAGCTATTGAGGCTTAGTGAGAGAATATATTCAAGGCAGAGTTTGATATTCTTAGATATTGAGTAAATCAAGGCAGTGATGAATGACAGAGCAGGTTTGATGAGCCAAATGGACTTCACTTGCTTCTTATGCTACTACCATTGCTTCCTGAGGCCTGGGAATGACTTGTTACTCACTGGGTGGGAACCGTGGGTTGCTCCCCATCGAGGGAACCACTTGTCGCTCTCTGTCAGTGCAGACTGCCTGTCACTTCCCCTCTGTCCGTGGTGGTGGTGGTGGAATGGCTGCCTACGCTCTGGTAAAAGACTGAATCTTCTTTTTGCCTCAGCAGTTTCCATTGGTTGAGTCCTAAGAGAGTACTGACCAACTTCGGTTGTCTTTGGGAATGGCTGCCAGCGAGACAGAGTCTGCCGACGATATATGGGAAAGGATATGTTCTGCACTGCCAGCTCAGATGATGGACGTGAATGAAACCAATTCCCCAGTCAAAGAATGCTTCCCAGAATCTTTCTCTGAAATATTCAGCCCAATTCCAGTCACGGAGCCAGACGTAGATTTGATGAACAACAAGAATCATGCAGAGGGAATCGATCCTTGGGCTCCCATGGCTGATTCACAGCAATATCTGGCAATGTTGGGTGAGTGCAATGCAGGGCTTTTTATACCAGACACCCTCTTACCCTAGTGGGTGGGTAGGGGGTGGAATCTGATCTGATGCACGGCCAATGCTCTAGCACAGAGGTTTTCAACCTGTGGTCCACGGACCCCTGGGGGTCTGCAGCGGGTTGCCAGGGGGTCCGCGAGCAAGCCAAGAAAAAAATGGAAAAGTGACCTGTTACAAAGACGTAGCTTACTTGCTTGCTCCAGTTTGCCACTATTCAGAAAATCGGCCATATCTATTCTATCTCTTATAGGCAACAATCTTAGAGACTTAGATGGTGTTCCCTTCTGGTAAGCTGCCGCTTAATATGCGATTTGTGTAGTCAGAGTAGTCAGTAGTGTTCACTACTCACTGCTATTCTGTTGTGCGCTGTAGTGTTAGCGAGACTGAGTGACGTTGGTGTGCCTTAATAATATTGCTTACTTACCGTGCATTTACGCCACAGTGAATGAAAAGTGTGCGTGCGTGTAAATTTTAGATTAGTTTTGATAATTTTGTTTATCAGTAATAGTAATTAAACTGTCCAGCGTGTATTGCTGAGTATGGAGAAATTTCTGAAGAGAAAAGCTGACCAGAAACCGGAAGATTCTGATGAAGAAGGAGATAAGGGTGACCGAAAGAGAAAACAACGCAAGTACGATCCAGAATACATTTCGTATGGCTTCAT
This sequence comes from Pristis pectinata, assembly GCF_009764475.1. Classification (NCBI taxonomy): domain Eukaryota; kingdom Metazoa; phylum Chordata; class Chondrichthyes; order Rhinopristiformes; family Pristidae; genus Pristis; species Pristis pectinata. The sequence continues at coordinate 85,343,116 of NC_067405.1, forward strand.
CGCAGTGGGGACAAATGCGGACCAACCTCTCTGTGTTGTGTGTTTGCAAACACTGTCCAACGATGCAACGAAACCAGCAAAATTGAAGCGCCATTTAACAACAGTGCATCCAGATATTGCCAGTAAGCCGAAGGAATACTTTGAGTGGCAAAAGGAGCTGTACCTCAAGCAGCAAGGCAAAATGACAGCCTGTGCCATTGTAAATGAGAAGGCTCTTCGTGCATCATATTTGGTAGCATTACAAATAGCACATTCCAGAAAGCCTCACACAATTGGAGGAGCTTATACTGCCTGCAGCAGTAGATATGTGCGAAGTTGTACTGGGAAAAGAATCCAGACAAAAACTGAAAGTCATTCCACTGTCTGATAACACAGTAAGCAGAAGAATTGGCGATATGGCAGAAGATATACAGAGCCAGCTGATAGCACGTCTTCAGCAAGTCAGATTTGTAATTCAGCTCGATGAAAGTACTGATGTTGCCAGTGCTGTGCAGTTGTTGGTTTATGTTCGATATTGCTGGGAAGGAGAGGCTTTGGAAGACTTCTTGTTTTGCAAGACGCTCCCAGGGCGTACAACCGGTGAAGAACTTTTCCGTGTGCTTGACACTTTTTTTGTACAATCGGCATTGGCGTGGACACAGTGTATTGGAGTATGCACAGACGGTGCTGCCGCAATGATGGGACGGAAGTCGGGTCTAGTCGCACGAGTGAAAGAAGTAGCTCCACATGTAGCAGCAACCCACTGCATGATTCACTGTGAGGCTTTGGCTGCAAAGGATATGGATGAAAATCTTGCGGATGTGTTTTCCACGTGCATTAAAATCGTTAACTTTATCAAAGCCAGGCTGCTTAATCATCGTTTGTTTGAAAACATATGCCGTGAAGTGGAAGCCGAGCATAAGCATTTGTTGCTACATACAGACGTGAGATGGCTGTCACGAGGCCGCGTTGTGCAGGGTGTATATGAATTGCGAGATGAACTGCTCATTTTCCTAAATGAGCATAACGGATCATTGGCACACTTCTTGACAGATGAGACGTGGGTTGCCAGATTAGCTTATCTTGCAGATATTTTCAACATTTTGAACAGCTTAAATCTATCATTGCAAGGCCCTGGCTCAAATGTTCTGAAAACGCATGACAAAATCAATGCCTTCCAGAAAAAACTCCATATCTGGAAGGGAAGATGCGAGCAAGGCGTCTATGATATGTTTCCGTTGCTGGCTGACTTTCTGACAGTGAACAAGACTAAGACAGAGGCCATTGCAAGCACCGTTTTGAACCATATTCAACAGCTGTCACATTATTTCCATGAGTATTTTGGCGACGATGACACGAGCATGTTTGATTGGATTCGAAATCCGTTTGAATGCATGCTTACTGATTTAACTGGACGTGAACAAGAAGAATTGGCTGAACTGTCATCTGACACGACTTTGCACTTGCAGTTCAACCGACGTCACTGTTGTCGTTCTGGATAGCATGTTCCCAGGAGTATCCACTGCTGTCCGGCAAAGCCGTTTATGTTCTGTTACCATTTGCAACCACTTACTTGTGCGAAATAGCATTTTCTGCAGTCACTGCCATGAAAGCTAAATACAGATCAAGACTGAATATTGAGGATGACATATGCATATGTTTGTCGCACATACCACCACATTTGGACAAACTCTGCAGTGCAAAACCGGCACAACCTTCACATTGAACTGAACACTGAAAGACACCGCTGGTAATTATCGGTGATTGAAATAGTCACTATTTCAATAGGGCCTATGTGCAGTGATTTAAGTGTTGTATGCATGAATTATCGATTGTTTGATCTTGTGGGCTTTGGGGGTCTGCCATCTAACAAGGACACGTTCTGGGGGTCTGCAGCATGAAAAAGGTTGAAAACCACTGCTCTAGCAGGACCTGGATTGGGTTGGATTGCTTTATTCTTGTCATGTGTACCAAGATTCGGTGAAAAACTTTGTTTGTGTGCCATCCAGGCAGATCATGCCATACATAAGTATGCAGAATATAAGTGTTGGGCAATCTAACCTTTTGTTTCTTACTGTAGTAACATAGAATAGTACAGCACAGGAAAGGGCCCTTTGGCACACAATGTCTGTGCTAAGCATGATGCCAAATTAAATTAATCCCTTCTGCATACACGTGATCCATATTCCTCTGTTCCCTACATATTCATTTGTCTACCTAACAGCCTTTTGAACACAACTATCACATCTGCTTCCACCTTGCCCTGCATGTCTCCTTTAAACTTTCCCCCTCTCACCTTAAAGTTATGTTCTCTAGTATTCGACATTTCTTCCCTGGGAAGAAGATTCTGGCTGTCTTTGTCTCTCATAATTTTTATAAACTTTTATCCGGTCTCCCCTCAGCCTCTGATGTTCAAGAGGAAGGAATCCAACTTTGTCCAACCTCTCCTTATAACTAATACCCTCTAATCCAGGTAGCATCCTGGTAAGCCTCTCTGCTAACATATCCTTGTTGCCCAAACCATGGCAAGCAAGTAGAGATGTCAAGAGATAATCACAGTTCCAGACCTTTGGGAAGCTGCTGTGGTCTACTCCTGGTGCAGTTCTGCATGCATTGTGTAATCTTGTACTATGAATTGTTGATGCACTCCATGTACCGCCTGGTACTGCGTGTAGCAATTCTGTCTGTTTACTGGTGCATTGTGTAGAGTCATAGATACAGCCCTCCAGCCCACCAAGTCCACGGCAGACGTCAACCACCCGTTTACAGTAATCCTGCATTAATCCTATTGTTATTCTTCCCACATTCTCATTAGCTCTCCCCAGATTTTCACTTGCACACTAGAGGCAATTTACTGTGGCCAGTTAACCTACCAACCCGCACATCTTTGGGATGTGGGAGGAATCTGGAGCACCCGGGGGAAACTTGCACAGTCACAGGGAGAACGTGCAAATTCCACGCAGAAAGCACCCAAGGTCAGGATTAAACCGGGGTCTCCGGCGCTGTGAGTAGTGGCTCTACTAGCTGTGCCACTGAGCAAGGCAACTGTGCTGTTGTACCTATAGCTGCTGTATTAAGACTTGTACTGTGTACAGCTTGGTGAGGTCTGAATATTCTCTTGCACTTACTGTGGCTGGTGTAGTCTGAGTACCGTTGTACTGTGTGAGGAGAGATTGGTTCGTCTAGGGTTACCTTCTTTGGAATGAATAAAATGGTGGCATGATTCAACTGAGGTGTAGAAAAGTATGAGGCCTAGGGTGAAGAGAAAGGACCCATTCGCAGAGAGATAGAGCTAAGGTAGCTATTAAAAGGTTAGAGGAGATTTTGACGTGACTATTTGTTCATCCAGAAAGGTTCTAGAACACATTGCCTGAAAGGATGTTGAAGATGCAAACTCTTACAATATTTAAAAAGTACCTGGATGACCACTTGAGGAGCCGTAGCTATGAGAGCTGGGAAGTGGGATTAATCAGTCCATCAGTGAAGACATCATGGGCTGATTGACAGCCACAAGTTTCTAACATTGTACTGTATGTAGACTGTGCAGTCTATATAGGTCCTCCTTACCTTATGTACGCCCAACTTGCGTACATATGAATAAGTGTTTGGGAGACCGGTGGTATGGATTTGCCGGCTGCTGCAGGGCTGCAGGCATCTTCTGCCGTGTGGGAACTCAGTTCACAGCAGCATTTCCAACTTGTGAACTGTTCAGGTTACAAGCACTTCGCAGGAACAGAACCCTGCTGTAACTTGGACAACCTGCATGTTCTTCTTCACTATACATGAAGGTCCTGTATGCAGTTGGGGCAGTCTGTACATTACGTTGTTTATGGTGGTGGTGTGATCAGAGGAATGGTGGGGACAATTAGGACCCAAAATGGTAAGATTCTTTTTGAGTAGAGAACATGGATGAGGTGCGAAATAGTTACCTTCCACCTTGTCTTCACAGGGAACAAGGATGCTGCCAATGTAAAGGAGAAAGTGGTGGTGCTGTTGGATGGGATAAAATATAAAGGTGGAACTTAAAAGTTTGGTGATCCTCAAGATCAAAAGGTCGTCTGTCTATGGGAAGTGTTGTGGGTTACTAGTGAAGCATAGGTGAAAATTGTTCCACAGCAGTGCAGCTAATAGAGCTACTGTGTCACAACTCCCAACAACCCAGGTCAATCCTAATCTCCTGTGATGTCTGTGTGGGGTTTGCAAATTCTCCCTGTGACGGGGCAGGTTTCCCGGAGTACTCCAGTTTCCTCCCATGTCCCAAAAAAGTACAGGTTGGTAAATTAATTGGCCACTATAAGATGCCTCTAGTGTGTAGGTGAGTGGTAGAATCTGTGGAGAGATGATGAGAGAGTTGACCAATTCCTTTATTATTCTCAGCTGGCAAGACCCTTCATCTGGACTGGGGAATAATGGTGAATAATTGGAGAGAATAATGATGGGCTGTTGTTTATCAACTTTAAGGAAGTGGTGTTCCCCAGGGTTGGTATTAGAATCACTGCTCATTTTGATATCTGTTATTGGTTGAGCCTCCATAATACTGCACATAATTTCAGTTTACAGGTGAAAAATTGAAATAATGAGGGGAGGACAGTAGCAGATGTCAGACTTTAGACTGTTCAAACGTACAGTCGTGAAACAGATGAAATTTAACACAGGTTTTTGGTGATAACCTTGAGCAGAAAAACTGAGGGCAGCACAGTGGTCCAGCTAGCAGACCCACAGTGTCATCAGCAAACTTACTAACCTTGCCTTGTACATTCTCATCCAAATTGTTTCTATAAATGATAAACAACAATGGGCCCAGCACCGATCCCCATGGCACACCACTAGTCACAGGCCTCCTGTCCAAAAAAACAACCTTCCACCATCACCCTCTGCTTCCTGCCAATTATGTATCCACTTAGCTAGCTCTTCCTGGAACCCATGCGATCTAACCTTCCAGACTAGCTTTCCATGCAGGACCTTGTCAAAGGCCTTTCAAAAGTCCATATAGACAATGTCCACCACCCTGCCCTCATCAATCCTCTTGGTTACCTCTTCAAAAACATCCTAACAGATTTGTGAGACATGATTTCCCACACACAAAGCCATGCCGACTATCCCTCATCAGTCCTTGTCTGTCCAAATACTGGTAGACCCTGTGCCTCAGAATCCCCTCCAGTAACTTACTTATCACTGTGATGTCAGGCTCACCGGCCTGTAATTGCCTAGCCTTACTTTCCTGTCCCCCTCAAATAACGGTAGAACATTAGATATAAGAGAGATTTTTTTCAGATATTTATTTATTAGTCACATGTACTTCGAAACACACAGTGAAATGCGTCTTCTTGCGTTACTGAGAGTGTACCGGGGGCAGCCTGTAAGTGTTGCCACTCTTCCAGCGCCAACATAGCATGCCCACAGCTCCTAACCTGTACGTCTTTGGAATGTGGGAGGAAACCGGAGCACCCAGAGGAAACCCATGCAGACATGGGGAGAACATACAAACTCCTTACAGACAGCAGCAGGAATTGAACCGGGGTCGCTGGCGCTGTAATAGCGTTATGCTAACCGCTACACTACTATACCCTTCCCCCCCGCCCCCCCCCCCCCCCCCCCCCCCACCAGTCCACCAGAACTTCACCCATGGCTAAAGATGATGCAAGTATCTCTGCAAGGACCTCTGCAATTTCTTCCCTAACTTTCCACAAGGTCTGAGGATGCATTTGGGTCAGGCCCTGGGGATTTATCCACCTTAATATGCTTGAAGGCTGCCAACGCCTCCTCTTTGATTTGTATGTGGTCCAAGATATCACAACTTATTTCCCTCAGTTCCTTAACTTCCATGATCTCCACAGTAAAACCTGATGTTCATTAAAAATCTCGCCCATCTCCTGTGGCTCCATACACACATGGCCATGCTGATCTTTGTTCTTTCACTAGCCACCCTTTTAATATACCTGTAGAATCTCTTGGGATTTTTCTTAACCTTGCCTGTCGGGTCCATCTCATGTCCTCTTTTTGCCCTCCTGATTTCCCTCTTAAGTGTACTCTTACACTTCTTATAGTCATCGAGGGATTCACTTGATCCCGACTTCACAAACTTATGTATGCCTGCTTTTTCCTGACCAGAGCCTCAATATCTTTCGTTAACCAAGGTTCCCTAAACTTGCCAGCCTTGCCCTTCACCCTAACAGGAACAAGCTGTCCCCGAATGCTTGATATCACAGTTTTAAAAACCTCCCACTTGCCAGACATTCCTTCAGCTGCAAACAGCCTCACACAATCGACCTTTGCAAGATCCCACCTAATGCCTCCAAAATCGGCCCTGCCCGTGGACCAGTCCTATTTTTCTCCATTACTATTTTAAAGCTAATAGAATTATGGTCACTGGTCACAAAGTCCCAACTGACACTTCAGTCATTACCCTACCCTGTTCCCTAAGAGGAGGTCCAGTGTTATGCCTTCTCTCGTAGAGTCCTCTATATCTTGATTAAGGAAGCTTTCTTGTGCTTCTTCAGCAAACTCCACCCCATTCAGGCCCTACGCACTATGGGTGACCCAGTCGATAATAGGGAAGTTAAAATCTCCCACTAATATTAGATTTCATAGAAGTTTTAATTATAAGAATAAGAAATGGGAGCAGGAGCTGGCCACATGGCCCTTTGAGCCTGCTCCACAAATCAAGATTACAGCTGATGATCTACCTCAGCACCATTTTCCTGCACTATCTCCATATCCCCTGATGCCCAAAGATCTATCGATCTCTGTTTTGAATGAACACGACAACCGAGCTTCCACAGCCCTCGGGAGTAGAGAATTCCAAAGGTTCTCCAGAAATTTCTCCTAATCCTGAGTGGCCTCTCCCTTATTCTCAGACTGTGTCCCTGGTCCCAGACTCCTCAGTCAAGAGAAACATCCTCCTTGCGTTAAGCTTTTCAAGCCCTTTAGAATCATGAATGATTTGGGCATAAAAGACAAAACTGTTTCTTTTGATTAAAGGGTTCTCAGCCACAGGACGTAGATCTAATGCCAATATAAGGAAACATTTTTGACAGTGATTGGGAATGTATTGCCTAAAAGAAAATAATTTTCAAAATCTAATTGAATAAGTAATTGAAGGGGAGAAGTAACAAGTTTATGGTGAAAGAACAAGATGCTACGAATAACTGACAGCTCTGCCAAAAAGCCAGCATAAGCACAATCAGCAGAGTATCTGCTGCAGCATCCTATGAGTTGCAGTGTGCGTGGCTGATGAAGTCTGTCTACTGACCTTTTCTTTAAACCAATAGAAAATCGCCTGAGGAAATTGAAGGGTATGAATGAAGAGCCAAGTTCAAAAGGGATGCTAAGAAGCCTGTCACAGGCAAAGAAAGAATGCTGGGATCGGTTCCTGCATGAGCAGTATATGTCAGAGATGTACAGCGATGGATATGAGATGGACCAGAGGTAGTGTATGATCTGCAGTAATCTGCTAGGAACTGCAAAATAAGCAGGCATGTCCCAATTCCTCGTGTTAAGCTTGATAGCAGTTTTCTCTCCTCGGACAGTGGGGGGGGCGTGTGGCTGAGGGGAGGGGGAGGGAGAGGGAGTGGTGATGTAAACATTCTTTGTGAATTTGGTGAGGGGGTAAGGGGCTAATACTTGCTCTACCTCCCTGGCAGTTGGCTGCTTGACATTAGGAAAACACTGATGAACATCTCCAGTTATGTATTTTGGAAACAGACACAGTATGTCACTCACCCGGCAGGGTGATGATCCAAGATTCGTACTTGGAATCTTGTTGATGATCCAAGATTCAAGATTCCTAGTCTGTATTGTGGTCTGAGATCCCTTGTCCCATGTGGGCTGAATGCTGAGGGAGTTGCTTTGCGTCTCTGGATTTAGGATGGTCATTCCCAGGAGATGATGGCAGCCAGGTTCTCTACAACGTCCTGTGTGCCGCCATCACCATGATCCACGGCAGGGGTTGGGAAATGTTACTGGGTGTGTTACACTCCAGAATTATCTCTGCTGTCGCAGGGAGATACAGCTGATGTTGCTCCATTACACAGTTAGGGTTTTGTATTTCCACACAGAAGTTTCCCAGTCTGTACACTTCAGACGTCTTGTCCGTTATAATCTGTTCTGTGACCGTTTCTTCTGTTGTTCCAGTGCCATGGACTATTTCAAGCGGTGGGTGCAGCCAGACAGAGTTCCCGTCAACACAGAGGAGGTTCAGTATCTGATCAGCCCTGAAGGGCAATCTGAGAGCCAGGAGAAGCCTGAAGGCGAGAGCTGCTCTTCCTGTGAACAGTAATGACCAATGATGCTGTCTGCCCTTTGAAAGCTGGCTCAGGCCAGAGCTGAGCCGAGCAATGACCATCATCCAAACACAGAAATGTTGAACTGCTTAATGTAACATTGAACACCAGCTGCAAATGCAAATAATGAACCTGAATTGTCCCAGCAGCTGGATCTAGTACTTTAATTTGTCTCACGTGCATTTTAAATAGGGGGTCACACCCAGAGTTTCCTCAGGGCCCCTCTGCCCCCACCAGTGTAACTGACAGTAATCACCTTGACCCACTTCTGTCTGTGGAGCATGAAAGGCCTGAGAGGAATCCAGGAGCTTAAAGGGATTTGCTGCTGCGTGATGTACCTTATCCTGATGACCTATGTACCCCTCACTGCATGAGTGCACCTGTATTGAACAGAATTACAGGCGATTCAGAAAGCTTGCAGTTGAGGAGCGTAACATTGCATGCCTCACTGATAATACATTCATTCAACAGCACACATTCTCCTTCCCCCATCTCAGTATTTAAATATTGTACAGAGCCCAACAAACACCTTGGCCATCAAATGTTGAATGTTCTTGAGCTTTTCCACTTCAGTTGGAGAGAGTGAAATGAATCATTGTTTAGGTTTCAGGGATGAAACTCTCCTGTACTCCTTTTCAGTTATATTGTTTCCTTTGAGTGGCAGTCCTTGAGACCTGATTCATTCCTGATGTCCCCAGTGACATTCTGCTTACTTGGATGTCCCTCCACACTGGACCCGGCTGCATTGCTCTTGCAGAGGGACCACTGACTTAGCCTGGTTTCTCTGTATTGGGAATATGGCAGCTGCCAATCCCTTATGGATCACCTGTTTCCAGCTGTTTACTCTGGAGGGGTGCTAACCATTCTGTACTTAATTCTGTAAGTATGAATGTTTTTATCTCTCTACCATATCTCCACTCACTAACCTGTCTCTATCAAAACACCCCCATCAAAGTCTTCAGTAGCCTCCACCTTCCTGTGCCCATCCCTGCCGCTTTTAGTATATGCCGAGGGATTCTGTAACCCTTTGACTCCCACATGAAATGCTCTGGGCTGCTGAATGATGCTGAGCAGGGCAAATCATAGAACAATGGAATCATAGAATTGTTATGGCACAGGAGGCCTTTTGGCCCATTGAGCCCATGCTAACTCTTTGTGGAGCAATCCAGTTAATCCCAATTCACTACTCTTTCCCATAGCCTTATTTCTCCTATCCTGTTCCCTTTAGAAAGCCCCGATAGACTTTTTCTCCACTGTTCTGCAGCCAGTGTCTTCTAAATCATTGCCTCTGTTGGTGTAAAAACAATCTCACATTCAGTCCATGCCTTTGTGCCCATCCTTTTAAAATCTGTGCCTCTGGTCCTTGAGTGACACATATAGAAATAATACCCTATTTAAACCTTTCCCTGAAGCAGATGCAGGGGCATTGTCAGGCCCCTGTCCCAACCACATCTAATTCAGAGGTTAATATCTGGATGTTAAACCTTTGCTCAGTGAATGTGTTACAAATGCCACTGAGCTGGACAGTGCTTTTCAGCTAAAGCGGTTTACAGCACAGAAGGAGACCGCTCAGTCTGTGTTTACTACATCCTTTGGCTTACATTCCCTGCTTTCTCTCTAACAGCACCATAAATCTGTGGTTTGTTATTTAACCTGGTGCTAAAGTACTATTATAACATGTGATTTTTATTTTAAAGGGGAAAGGATATATTTAAAGGAGACAATTTTCATCTAGCACCTGTTAGACCAAGCTATGAAATGTATTGAGTAGTTCCATTTCTGCTGAGACTAGTGATGAAACTGCCCCCACACAGATTCGTGCTTTGCTAGTAATGAAGCTGGAGCACAGTTAGACCCTGTGTAATGAAAGAGTGGGCTGCCCTGCTCCACCTGACAGGTATGTAAGGTTTGGACAAAAGCAAAATATGCAGGACATATAAAATCAGTGGGAATATTCAGCAGGTTAGCTAGTATCTGATGTGAGGGAAATAAGAGTTAAAGTGAGAGAATTAACAGTAGATTGGGAAAGAACAGATGATTAACTGACAGATGATTCATTACACAGGTCAATGTGCTGATAACTGTCCCCATTGAGCCATTTTGACCCATCCCACCACAGATTGTCCTACATATCCCTCCCTGATCTCTTCTGCTGAAAACCAACTTGCATCTCCCTCTTTCCCAGTTCTGATGAAGGGTCACAGCCCCAAAAATGATGACTGTTTTCCTTTACACAGTTGTGGTCTAACTTGCTGAGTTTTGCCAGCATGTTCTCTTTTGTTTCAGGTTTCCGGCATCTGCAGTTGTTTTGATTTTGATTAATTCTTTTTCCCCAGCTGTTTGGTATCAACCTCGTGAATTGTTTTTGAACTTCTCTGGTGCCTCTACATCCTTTTCATTAATAGAGAGACCAAGGCTCCAGGGTAATAACTTCTCCCCCTTTGAAATGTCCCTCTAAAACTATACACCAGTATTAATGATTTCATTAAGATTGTAGCTATATTTAATGAGTTGTGAATTAATTGCTTGTCTCTACAATGTATTTTTGGAAAAAAGAAACGGATGATGTCTCCTATTAGATGACTGGGAACCATATTCAAAGTGTGAGCCTTCAGGATAGTGAGAAATTGATGGAGGTTAGATACAGTAAACGAGGAAGAAGTGAGACAGGCTAAAACTGCATTGATTCACCCCACCTGCAGGTGTCATCATACTCCATGGAATTGAAGGAAGCCTCGCGTTCCACATACAGATTCATTAAAAATAGTAAGGTTAGTAAACATGCAAACCTAGCACTGGGGTTCATTTCTATGGAATGCCATTCAAAAGCAGAGAAATTGTCACATTTATCTAGGGTTTTGGTCTCCATGTTTATGAATAAAGACTATGGAGACGTCAAGGAAGGCGCAAAAACGATTTTCAAGGATAGCCCCAGAATTGAAAAATACATTTGTAAAGAAAGACTGAACAGGCTGGAATCCCTTACTCTAGAAAACGAAAGGCTGAGGGGTGACCAGGTAGAGGTTGTTCAAAATTATGCAATGGTTTGATGGATTTGATGTTTCCACTTCTGGGGTGTCTAGGTCCAGGGGATATAAATACATCAAAGAATTTTCAGTGGGTCAGACTGGAGAGGCTGAGGTGGTTGTTTTTGGAGCATTGAGAGGAGGTTTGATGGAGGTGTGCAAAATCATGACTGATTTAGGTTGGGTAAGGAGGGGGTTACACTATTATGTTAGCTAATGGTCCAAGGACCAGCCTTTGTAAACATAACATTTTGACAAAAGGTAAAAGGGAGACATGGGTAAAATCATATTTACCCGGATATGATCTAGAACTCAATGCTTGTGGGGAATGGTGGAGACACCATCAGTCAGGGCTTTCAGAGGAGAATTGGATAGCATATGAGAATAATTTGCAGGACTGTGGGGAAAGCAGTTTGACACATTGAGATCTGTTGCATGGATCCTTCCTCTCAGTCAATATAGATATCTCATTCAGAAGCTGTGCAAAAGATGCTATTATTGGCTTGTTATAAGATATCTTTATTAGTAACATGTACATCGAAACACACAGTGAAATGCATCTGTTGCATAGGGTTCTGGGGGCAGCCCACAAGTGTCACCACGCTTCCGGTGCCAACATAGCATGCCTACAACTTCCTAACCCCTACGTCTCTTGGAATGTGGGAGGAAACCGGAGCACCCGGAGGAAACCCATGCAGACACGGGGAGAACGTACAAACTCCTTACAGACAGTGGCTGGAATTGAACTCAGGTCGCTGGCGCTGTTCTATAATGAGATTGGACCCTCAACAGAAACTCCTGCACTTTCCACACCACCACTGGACTCATTAACAGTAACAGGTTTGTCCTCATCACAACTTACAGCCACGTCCTCCTCATCAGTATTCCCACCTTTATTAAGAATCCTATCTTCTAATGTTGCATGTCTTGTCGCAAAGACAACTGTGTGTCATCTACCTAAGATTTGTGCATTAGCTTTAAGTGTCAAAGTTTTCATAGCCTTTCTCCTTCTTCCTCAGACCAAGTAGATATGGGTTGATCTCTATTACCAACTATGATAGTGTCACCACCGGAACTATTTAATAAATTCCACCTGAAGCTTTCTGACTGATTTTTGTTGAAGAATCCACACCACACTGAACAGTAGAAAGATCCAGCTCTTTCCTGTCCAATAATAACCTCATTCTGCTTAACCGTGTCAACCCTACCCCTTGCATAATCTCACACAATAACATGATGTTTATTGATCTTATCACATCTCGAACACAACCTTAATCAGAACATCAGGATGTTTTCTTTCATAATGTTTATAAAATGGTCTGAATGCTATGAACTCAATACACAGTTCACAACTAGTGGGGTATCGATGGGCTGAATGGCCTAATTCTGCTCTTATATCTTATGGTGTTACAACAACTTCTGTTATAATATTTATATGAGAGCCATTGTGGAAGGTGGACTCAAGCCTCTCACAACATAAAACAGATTTCTTAAAATTAACATCTCAGTCTTTAAAATCATCCATTAAAGCTATCCTTGGGCTAGTTAAAATGTTAAACGCAGTTTTAAAGTATATCCTCACTCTGCCTGGGTTATCCTTTTTATTCAATCCTTCTCACTCTCCTTGTCCTCAACACCCATGTTATGCAGGTACCAGAGTAACCCAAAGAGCTAAAATCCTCTCAGCTACAATAAATAGTTTGTATTGATGATATGATGGCCAGCCTAGCTGGGTTTAAGAAGGACTGTCCACAGTAAGTGCATTTATCACCTGGGGTCCCTGTGAAGACCTCACCAGGGGAGGTATTCTTTCTCCAGGACCTATACCATCCAGATCTCAGTGCCCCACTTGAGATTGCTTGCCAGCAGTGTCCTTAATGTTAGGCTATACAATGCACTGTACCCAACAAACTACTAGCAAGCCCACTTAGCTGGCAAAGCCATTTGCCTTGGAGGAACCAGATGGAGATGGGACTATGTGATTATGAAGTACAGTTCACCATTCCTCACTAACAATATTCTGCTGGGTGGATGATGCACACCTGCCAATTCACCAATTCCTTTCCTCGGAGGAATAGGACTGGCGCAGTTTGTTCTGCCAGAAGCTAGTATGGACAATGGACTGAATAGCCTCTTGTGCCATAACAATTGCATGATTCTATAATAAATCCAGTGGGCAATTCAGAAGAAACATATTTACCCAGGCTGATTGCTACCAAAAGATGTAGTTGAATCAAGTAGCAGAAATGCAACTAAGAACAGGAAAGAGGAATAGTAGGATACGTTAATGGTGTTGGATAATGATTGATGGAGGAGGCTCATGCAGAGCAGAAACATTGGCTTGGAAATTGGGTCAAATGGTCTGCTTCTGTGCTGCAGATTTTTTGTGAAGTGAGTATTCACAGTGATGTTCCAATGCTGTGTGTAAGTACCTAGATACGCCATTAGCCAGTCAACACACAAATATCCCAATGAGCTGTCAATCAGTGTCAATTCACTTAGATTTCTTTCACCATGATCTCTGTCTCTCTTGTTCTCATTCTTTCCATCTCTGTTGCACTATTTCTCCCATGTTCTCTGTTACTATCTCTATCTCTGTATCTCTACCGTCCTTTTGCTCACTGTCTTTCTGTCCTGTTGATGTTCTATTAAGAATAAAAAATTTATTAGGATTAAATTTATTCCTTTTTTTTTTGCTATTCTCTACCAGGATTCTTTCCCTATCTCTGGTTCTCAGGCTGAACGATAAATGCTTCACCAATTTGCCCACATTTAATAGGATAATAATGAGAGTCTGTGACAGGGAGCTGACCCCTGTGGGTTAGAATTATCTTCCCTGAAACAGCTTCGTTGGTTTTTCTGCTTTCAAAAGCCCAGAGTGAGGAGTCAAATTGGGCCTGGGGGTGACCCTGCATTCTGAGTCAATTGGATTCCCCCTGTTAATCCCCTAATGTAGGTTTAATTAAGGGGTTGGGGAGAGCGACATGCTGTCTTTACAAGCTGGTTCAGGGTTCCCAGGTGACATTTCACTTCAGTGATTGATCAAACACTGAAGGGTTCAGTCTCTGTAAGTTCAGTGCGTAGGTTAAAGGCACTTAACTGGTGCCTTTGCTGAAACTGTTTCATGTCAGGACGTTAAACAGGAGAGCTTCCTTAACTGAGTCCCTGACAATGCCAGGCAGCTGTGCCCAGCTCTCTTATCCGGACTGGGCTTCTGCAGATTAAACCCATAAAAGCGTGTGCAGGCACGGGGCCAGGTTGTGTTCTGTTAAGACAGGTCACCTGGGGAGCAGCAAACATGAGAGGCCAGCTGGAGCTTCACTGCACAGAGTGCTTCTACAGTACCACTTGAACACACATCGAGGCCAGTAACAGGACACAGCTGTGAATTATAGGCCCAGGCACAAAGTGGTATGTTTTGTCTTAAATATAATGCCAGCAGTGTCCTTCCACGCTCTGCAGACCCATTGTACACTGCCACATACTATGAGAATCCTTCAACACATGGAGTAAATAAACAGGTATGGGATAAATGGAGAATAATGCCTTCTGCATCTCGTTACATGTGTCAAACAAGCCCAAGGCGTTACAGAACCAGTTTGGGTGTGTGTCTCTCCCTCTCTCGTTCACGCTCTCGTATGCATGGGAAAGAATAAATGGGCATTGTCATAAAACAGTGTCAATTACCCCACCAGCCAATTTGCACACAGAAAGATCCCACATTGGCAATCTCCAGGTCTCCATGTCAGGAACACCCTGCAGTCAGTCTCTGGGGTCTCACTACTGTCAATCCACAGTCAGTCTGGTCTGTCCCCACCCACCTCATTGCAGCCTCCTGATCCCTGAGGTCCTGGAACCTCACTCACTGATAGACTGGACTGGTCCCTGGGCTCACTTACCGAGCTGGGAGTAAGCCTGCCCCTGTAGGAAGGAAGTGGGGTTAGAGAAGAAGGAGGGATCAGAGCAATCATGGGGAGAACAGGTGAAGGTCAATTTGGGAGGCTTGGGTAAGTTGGCCAGCTCTTGTTTTAATTATCTAAGGAATGAGGTACCAGTCTATGGTACTACAGGTGAATATCCAGCTTCCCTAGGGACCTTGGCAATGGCTGAACAAGCCTAGCCACAACATCTCCTTATCCTTGGGAAACTGTGTTGGTAACCCCACTCCTAAACAACCTTATTATGGGCCTTATTCTGGACTCCACCACACAAGTAATAGTTTTTGTATAATAACTTTAATTAACTGATTGGAATCGGACTGTTCTTTGTGCTGCTGTACCGGGGGAAAAAATGAAAGCTGTCCTTCCTGCAGCACCCCTCATCATTTCTGGATGTTCTAAAGAGACCGACAGCCATTCCTCACTGATACTTCTGCAGTATCACTATCGCAGGATGTGCAACAGCCAAATTGTGCTCAACGAGACGCCGCAAAATCAATCCGATAACTACAGATTATCGGCTTTTTGGTGACAGTGGTGTAGGGATAAATATTGGCTGGAATAAACAACTGTCCTTCGAACAGGAAGTGAAATGGTTGCCTGCCCAAGTTCCTCCTCTTAAGTTGCTGGAAAATTGCGAGTTTCTCCACACTTCTGCGAGCAAATGCCTTGATTTGTATTCATCTGCTGTTCCCTCTTGCTGGCAGGCACTTCCCATGTTCCATCCTGAGCCCTGCTGGTGAATTTGAGCTTAGGTGGTAGAGAGCAGGGCTAGAACTTGGCAGCTCATAGATACACTGAGACACCAGGCAAGGAGTAGCTCAGTGATCATTACACTGGGGACCCAGGGGACACCCTGGTGGGACTTTTGCTTGCCAATAATTCACCAGGCAGCTATTAGGGTGCGGCCAGATTGTCCAGTGATGAAGGGGGCACAGGGGGCCCTCAGTAAGATAAACAGAGAAAGCCACCTGATGTTCTCTGAGTCAGCTTCCAGAACAGATAGGGGGGAACTGCTGCGAAGGCAGGTGTTTCCTGAACTACGCACTTACTCACACGTTAACATGAAAGGAAGGAGGCCAAGAGCAGAGGAGAATGGGCTGACCTTCCAGCGAGCTCTGGGAGGATAGACTGCGAACAGGCTGAGAGAGCACAGCCTACTCTCCTCTCTGAAGCACTTTGTTTGTCATTCAGAGCTCTGAGGAAGGAACTCTTTGTGGGAAAGTGTTTGTTTTTTTGGGAGCTAACAGGAACTGGCAGGGATCCAAGCAGTTCCTTGTTTGAACAATGTAAAGGGGACACACCCTACATTGGATGCTGAAATTTCACATGGAAAACCTTCGCAGTATTTCGCTCCCAGGACTGCTGGAGCTGGGAAATTGTACGGAGGGAGGAGGGGAGGATAATGCAGCCTACAGTTACTGACTGGAAAACTTTGCTCATGGGGGCTGTCTCTATGGCAACTAAAGGTGCTCCAAAGAATAAATACACTATCAAAGTGGAAAGAAAATCACTTGCCCCTTCCAACCCATTATATTGCCATTCTCCTCAAATTATTATTCCTCACTCCCCAAAGGAATGGTTTGAGGATGATAATCTCATCCAAATCATTTTTTACTTATCTTTTGACATTTTCATTCGGTACTCTCCCTCACATACCACAACACCCCCACAACATCCACCCGTACACTGTCAGAATTTACCCAGGGCAGTTGTAGGTTCAGGACTGGCCACCAGGGGACACCATTGGTTGGAGTGTCTACTTTTAAGGCCCTGAATTGGGGCCTTCAGCCTGAAGACCCAGGCTAGAGTTGTTAAATCTGGCCCTGGTTCCTGGGATGAAATTGTTTACCCTGTAGCCCCTAACTCCCATCTCTCCCTCTCTCTCTTTCGCTCTCTATCCCGCTTTCTCATTCTTTTCCTAGCTGACCCATGAATTGAGCGGTTATGATCAAAGAACTGACAGGACAGCTGCCATGACCTTGTAACAGGGAAACCTGTTGGGAAATGCCCAATCATACAAAATGGCTTCTACCCAGCATCATCTCCAATGCAGACACAAGAGGCTACAGGTGCTGGAACCTGGAGCAAAAAAAAAACAAACAGCTGGAGGTACTTGAAATGTGAGCTATCCATTTCCCTCCATGGATGCTGCCTGACCTGCTGAGTTCCTCCAGCCGTTTGCTTTTTTGTCTCATATCCAATGTAGTGGATACCAGGACATGTGTCACCTGCCATTTTGGTAAAGACATAAAGGAGGCACCTGGAGCATTCAGTGACTTGCGTCACTCTTTCCAAATTAAATATTGCCTGTGTTGTGTTTGCTTCTTTCAGAGAAACATGGTCATCAACTTGTACAGCACAGAAACAGACCCTTCAGCCCACCAAGTCCATGCTGGTGTTTTT
The DNA here is from genome assembly GCF_009764475.1 of Pristis pectinata. Taxonomy (NCBI): domain Eukaryota; kingdom Metazoa; phylum Chordata; class Chondrichthyes; order Rhinopristiformes; family Pristidae; genus Pristis; species Pristis pectinata. Next base: position 85,360,747 of record NC_067405.1, read on the forward strand.
GCCCATATACGCCAATTGCATCTGCCCACATAAGGACAGTTTCCTTCTAGGCCATGCTTTGCTGGGTGGGCCATGGGTGTGGCCACCAAGAAACGTGGGCCTGGAGGTTCAGGAGGACTCTGGCCTCACTCTGCTGCAGTGCTTTGACTCCGTTGAATCAGAGGACCTGAGGAGGTATAAGAAGTGGTGAGCCAAAAGGCAACGCATAGGTAGGCAATGAGATCTATTAGCACTGAACAGGCACAGGAACCAGCTATTCTTTACATCGTGCAGGCAGACCCTTTCAACCAAGTTGTAGAAAGGTAGAATCTGAGCTGGAAATTGATGGGTCTGTCTGGATGCATTAGGGTTAGAGTAAGGATGTGTAAGAGTGAGTATGCATGGGTTTATGCACAAGTCCATAATGTGTACAAGAGTGTGTGCATAAGGGTGAATGGATAAATATATATGCATGTGTATGAATATGAATTAAGGTATATCCAAGGGCAGTGATGTGGTCTCCATCTCCCTTAGTGTTCTGCCAGGTGTCTGATTGGAGGAGATCTCCTGCCTGCTTTTCCTTTGCACCTGCAACACTTGTTAATCTCCAGAGCAGACGCTTTCATCAAAGTGCTGATGCAGAGTGCCTTGTATACTCCCATACCTCCAGCCCAGGGTCATTTCCCTTTCAGGTCACCTGTGTGGCAGGACAGGCCATTCCTCGATCCCCGCCCCAGCCCTGCTGATCAGGTGCTGTTGCTATCATTTTGCCTGACACTGCCCTCAAATCATAAGCTGCTGGTACATGCGTACAAATTGGCACATTCTCCCTGAGGGACTGCCATAGATTATGTCTCCCTGACTTTTGCTTTTGGGTCACATGCCATTGTTCCAAGTTGTGTGTTTACCCCCTTTCCCACTCCATACCCTCTCCCAGGTCCTGCAAGAAGGCCTGACCATCAGCTTGTGGAGTAGATCATCTGTTGTCCACATTTGGAAGGTCAGATATGGACAGCACGTGGAGAGCAGCCGTCTCACTCCCTTTGCCCTTATCTGTGTCAGAACAACATAAGTAGAAGCGGGAGTAGGTTATTTACCACCCCCCCCCCCCCATGCTAGCTCCCCATCAATAAGATCATAGCAGATTCTATATCTCAGCATTGCTTTTCTGCACTCACCTCATGTCCTTTAATTCCCTTAATATCTAAAATTCTGTCGGATTCTGCCTTGAATATTCTCAATGACTGATCCTCCGCAGCTCTCTTGTGTAAAGAATTACAATGATTCACCTTTCATTGGGTAAAGAAATTTCTTCTCATCCCAGCCCTGAATGGCTGATGCTGTGACCCCGATTCTAGACATATCCAGCAAGGGGAAATGTCAACTCTGGATCTACCCATGTCGCCCCATATGAAATTTCTATATTTCAATGAGATTATTTCTCATTTCTTACTGCAGAGTATAAGCCCCGTCTGCTTAATCTCACCAGACATGCCAGGAATCTGGTGAACTCCCACTGTCGCAAATATATCCTTCCTTAGAGAAGGAGAGCAGACCTGCACGCAGTATTTCACATACAGTCTCATGGAGGACAACATAAAATTGGAATACAACATGTCTACTCTTTTATTCAAACCTCTTGCAATAAAGGCTAACATATGTTTTGACCCTGCAGAGTAACTTCCAGCGGAAGAAAAACAGAGAGAAATCAGAACCTGACGAAGAGTCTTTGACCTGAAAGATTAACTCTGTTTCTCTTCCCACAGATGCAGCCTGACCTGCTGAGTATTTCCAGCATTTTCTGTTAGTATTTTAGATGTCCAGTATCTGCAAATTTTTTGATTTTCACTTTTTATTAACTAAAACACAAGAAGACTCAAGTCCCTCTGAACACCAACACCTTTCAATCTCACCATTAAATAAATACTCGGGCTTCCTATTTTTGCTACAAAGTTCATGCCTCACATTTTTCCACATGGTATTCCATCTGACTTGTCCCCGACCATTCACTTAGCCTATTTATTTCCCCGAAGACCTGTCACAACCCACTCTGCCACACAGCTCTGATACATCTCAGTGAGTTGCTGACAACCCAGTAACAATATTAAGTTTGGAGGTGGCGAGCAAGGGGTGTAATGATAATTCAGCAGTCACATAATGGTTAAAAAGCAATGGGATTCTCCTACAACCAGAGTTTAAAGTGGGATTATCTCTATGAATAGCTCAAACGATATCCCAACCATTAATTCAAATGTTCCTTTCAATGAAAATCTAATCTCAGAATTTTCAGTCTTGGAGGAACAGGACTGGGTAATTCCAAAGCTGCTTCCAAGAGAGTGAAACTCAAAACAAAACTGCATATAACAGACTCCTGCATGGGGCTGAGATAGAAAGAGAGGAAGGGATTTGTCTGTGATGTGCATCTTGGTCAAATAAGTTATTGGCCCTCACAACAGGATTGGCAGCAGAGTGGTAATCACCCGTCAACTCTCGATATTTATTCATTGATCACTGATAAGGCCACCATTTATTGTCCATCCTCACTGCCCCTGAGAAGGTAAGTAGTGAGGCACCTTCTTAAACTACTGCAGTCCGTCTCATGAGGTTATTCCCACAGAGCTGCTGGGTAGGAAGTTCCAGAATGTAGACCCGGCATTGATGAGTGAAATGCCATAAATTTGACTTGAACCTGCAAGTGCTGGTGTTTCCCGTCTGCCTGCTGCTCATGCTGGGAAATGGCACCGAGGTAGAAGATCAGCCATGATCTTGACGAACAGTGAAGCAGGCTGGAAGAGGGACTACACCTGCTTCTAATTCTGACATTCTTGTGTTCATTGCTTCATGCAGAATATTACGTGTCACTTGTCAGCTCATCCTGAATGCCCTCCACAAACCAATTCTGACAGCTATGTCTTTCCATTCTCAGCCAGTCTGGTCAGTGGTGTTAGCTGGACATTGAGGTTCCCCACCCAGTGTACATTCTGTGCCCTTGATGTGCTCACCATTTGCTCAACATGAAAAAGGACTGATTCATCACCTGACGATGTATACCAGCTGACAGTTAGGAGGTTATTTTTCCCATGTCTGATCTGATGCATGAGACTATGAGACCCAAAGTTAAAGACTCCCAGGTCCACTCCTTCCTGACTGTATGTCCAGTATGTCACAACATCTGGTGAGTCAGGGCTATAGACCAAAAATGGGTAAGTACAATGGTCAGCATGGACATGGTGGGCCAAAGGGCCTGTTTCTGTGCTGTACAACTCTATGGGTGAGTCTGGGACATTGGCTGAAAGGTACCAAAGTGAAGATCTAGCAAGGGGAACAGAGCTGAGTTTGGAAGATGCTTAACAAATAGAGGGACTGGTGGCTCCTGAACCAGAGGCACACTGAGAGTGAAGTCATGCCATTCTCTGTAAGCTCGGCCAGAATGGTGGTTCTCAATCCACGGGAATCAATCTTCAACTGCTGCAGTTGATGCACAGTCAGGCTCCAACAGAATGCAGTTGTGTTTAAGTCTCTGCACCGTATACCTGTGGTACACCAACTAGTATTTCCTGCTGGGACTCTTCCAAAGGTCACTGGCTCCAGCCGGGAGTGCTGCCTTTGTCTCCTTTTCCTCGTGTTTTTTTCCCAAACTGTTGTTGTTCGAAATGTGTGAGTCAAGAAGCATCAGCCAAGATTTCTTAACTTGGCTCAACAATCCAGACGTGGGCAGGTTCTACGAGCAAGGACACCAGTCACCCGGCCAGCCTCCGATGTTACAAGCTGCCTGCTGGAAATCTGTTTAGTAACTCTGGGCTCAAGCTGGCCAATAGGGTTGAGTGATTTGTGTATCTGGAGCAACAGACTGCACCTGCAGTCTGCTTTGTTATCAGGCTCTGTTTTACACATTTCCCCTTTGTGCTCTATTCTCCATATGTTTGGTGAACTCTCAGAGGACCCTGCACTGCTACAACTCTGTATGTGAGTGCCTGCATCAAAGATGTCTTGTTAAACAACACATTCCATAACAAGAATGCAACTGCTGGGTGATAGCAGAGCCACTCAGCTCATCTTGCACAGGAATTCTTTTTCCATTCTTATGATGTAGCAGGAGGCTATTGGGTCAATGCAGACCCCTCGTTCATGAGCTTCCATTGCCAGCATTGATGCCTTTACTAGGAAATGTAGAACTAGTGAAGATGAAGGAAGGTGGTCCTTGACTTGGAGGGGAACCCCAGGTGGTGGTATTGGCTTGTACCTGCTACCTTTCTTGGCTGTGTGGGGCAGAGAGCAGGTTTGGGAGGTGCTGTTGGAGGTGCCTCAGTGGTAATTGGTTTATTATTGTCACATGTACTGAGATGCAGTGAAAAGATTTTGTGTGCATGCCATCCAGACAGATCATTCCATACATAAGTACATCGAGGTAGTACAAAAGAAAAAGAATACAGAATCTAGGATATAGTCCTACAGAGAAAGTGCAGTGCAGGTAGACAAATAAAGTGCAAGGGCCATAACGAAGTAGATTGAGATATCAAGAGTTCATCTCTAGTGTATAAGAGGTCCGTTCAAGAGTCTGATAACAGCAGGATAGAAGATTTCCTTAAGCCTGGTGTTATGTGTCTTCAAGCTTTTGTATATTTTCTGGCCAATGGCGGGGGGGGGTGGTGGGTGGGGGGGGGGAAGAGGCAACGGGAAGTGTAGACAGAGTCAGTGGAGGTGAGGGTGGTTGGGAGTAACGTACACAGTGTGTATACCATCTACATTGTGAGGGAGTGAACATTTGGGTTTCTGGATGGAGCTCTAACCAAATGAGCTGCTTTACTCTCAATGGTGTCGAGCTTCTCAAGTAGCAACAGGAACTTGAGGGGCAACTTTTTTTTACACAAAAGGTGGTATGTGTGTGGAATGAGCTGCCAGAGGAAGTGGTTGAGGCAGGTACAATAACAACTTTTAAAAGACAGTTGGACCTGTACATGGATAGGAAAGATTTAGAAGGTTAATGGCCAAACACTGGCAAATGGGACTGGCTTGGATCAGCATCTTGGTCAGTATGGACTAGTTGGGCTGAAGGGCCTGTTTCTGTGCTCTCCGACTCTATGACTCTAAGTGTTAATGCAGCTGTACCCATTCAGTCAAAAATTCCACCAAACATCTGACTTGTGATTGTGTGTGGTGGTAAAGGTTTGGGGAGTCAGGAGGTAACTCACTTGCTAAAGGATACCAGGCTCTGACCTGCTCTGGTTGGCACAGTCTTCATGCGACTGATCGGTGGTGAGCAGGATGTTGGTGGAGGAAATGTCATTGAATGTCAAGGGTAGGTAGTCAGATTCTCCTGTTATATTTACTCTTTACCTCACACCAGGATACATGAAGGTGACTTTATACTCCAGACCAATGACAATGGGTGCTCTGTCTCAAATATACCCTGCATACCGGAATGCAAAAGCAGGGTTTGATAGCATTATTGATGACACCTTCTATCACTTTCCCAACATAATCCTTTGGTCTGCTCCTTCCTCATAGACACTGTAACTCCACTGCTTTGTCCCTCAAATAGAGGATATCAGTCTCAGCTTAATCCCATGTTTCCACCCTCTGCCTACAGACCTGCATTAATCAAACAGATGAATTAGGATTTTAACTCCTAATTAAGCCTGCTCGACCACTTAATACAGGCATGGATTGGATTGTAATGTCAACTCCATGTTCTTACATCTACCCGCTGTAACTTTTCAACTCCTTGCTTGTCAAGAATCTATCTGCCTTTGGTTTAAAAACATTCAGAGAAATTGCTTCCTCTGCTCTTTGAGGAAGAGCGTTCCAAAGACTCACGAGCTTCTGAGAGAGAAGAAAATAACTGCCTCATCAGTTTTAAATGGGTGAGCCCCTGTTTTTGAACAGTGACCCTTAGCTCTAGATTTTCCCACTCCCAAAGAACATAAAAGAAACAGGAGCAGGAGAAGGACCAGACCATCTGGCCTTTTAACCAGCTTCACCATTCATCAAGATCATGGCTGATCTTCTACCTCAGTACCATGAATTGAACTATTCCCATATCCCTTGATTTCTTTAATATCCAGAGGTCTATCAGTAGTTCTTCTGAATGAACAATGACTGAGCTTCCACAGCCCTCTGGATTGGTGAATTCCAAAGATTCACCATCCCCACGTGAAAACATTTCTCCCAATCTCAGCCTAGAATCCTCAGCCAGGGGAAACATCCTCCCTCATCCAACCTCTCAAAGCCTGAAAGAATATTCTAATTCCAGCGAGATCACGGCTCTAGAGAACACAAACCCAGTCTACTCACTCTCCCTCACCATCCCTGGAACCCGTCTGGTGACTCTCCAGTGCACTCCATTTAGGACGTACGTCCTTTATTTAAGTAAGGAGACCAAAAGTATACACAATACTCCAGGTGCAGTCTCACTAAGATCCTATATAATTGGAGTCAGACACTTTTAATCCTTTCATTATAACACAGCGGGAAGGGATTCAGCTGTTCTTCAAGAATACAAAAAGATCCCATCTGACCCTGAACTGGTCTATGAAGATATCACCCACTCACCTAGATACAGGCTTGTAAAAGAAACCTTTCTCATTGTACACCTTCCCACTCCCATCAAATTTTGAATGCTGAGAGTCACTGGTGTGAAGCCTAGACTGCAGCAATAGTGTCCAACAAAAATTTGGTAAAAGATCTCTCCAAATCCCTGCTCCAATGCCACTAATCTCACATCATGCACTCTCTGAGTCCTTAGCTTGATTTTAGTCCCAACTCCTCCCAACCAAGGTAACCATCTGCACAACATTTACCCTTTCAAGTCCCCTTCAGAATCTAATATGTTTCAGTCAAATCACCCGATATTCCAATAAATCCCATTTTCTTCAACCTTTCCTTATAAGACAAACCCCTCATCCCAAGAATCAGTCTGGTAAATCTTCTCTGCACTGTATTCTTCCTTAAATAAGGAAAACAAAGTTGTATTAGAATTCAAGGAGGAGTCTTAGCAACACCCAGTACAATTAAAGCTAGGTTAATCAATCAGCATTAACATGAATGATTAAAATGATAAAAAATTTATGCATTCATTACAAAGTTTTGAAAAACTGTATATACTTCCACAGCTACTTTTGGAGAGGTATATTACCCCAAATGAAAATCCTCCAGTGTCCTCTGTAGCTCCCACCAGACTGGCCTGGTCTCCAGGACATCTCCTGTAATGCCTGTCCCAATTTTTGGGTCTCTCCCCCAGTGTTGGATGTGCCCCATCCCTCTTCTTTCTGCTTCCTCATTGGTGGGTACCATCTTGATTCACTTGACCCATTGAAGATTGAAGGTGAGGATTGCTCTGACCACTGAAGTAAATCAGGGGAGCACAAGGGCAGAACTGGTGCAGGGATCTGAGAGATTCCGAGATAGGGGAAAACCCACAGTAGAACAAACTGGAAATTTAAATTATATCATCAGAGGTTATTAAGACATGGCATTTTCCATAGTTCATTTTTGTACAGTTCAAAAATTTGGAATCCAATATTTTCTATCACTGCAATGAAGTTGTGATTAATCTTTAAAGCACACAATTAATAATGATAATTATTACTACATAGGCCTAGTTGTAGCAGGACTTCTCTTTTACTCCATCCCCCTTGCAACAGAGACCAACATCCCATATGCTTTCCTAATGACTTGCTAGACCTGTCTGCTGACTTCCTGTTTATGATGTGACCATATTCCTCTGAATACCAATATTTAACAGTCTTGCACCATTCAAATTATATTCTGCCTTATTATTCTTCCTGAGAAAGTGGATGACCTCACATTTCTCCACATTACACTGAATTTGCTATTATTTTCTCCACTCTCTGGATATGACTCATTTATCTCTACTTTGTCTATTAACCAATTCCTATATCTATACTAATATATTACCCCAATCGCATGAGCTGTAAACTTTGTGGCACCTTATGTATGTATGTTGAAAATTCATATGCTTCTTATCCACTGCTTTGCCTTTATTTATCCAGCCTTAAAGAACCCTAATAAATTTGCTAAATATGATTTCCGCTTCTTGAAATCATGTTGATTCTGCTTACATGTATTGTGCTTGTTCAAGTGCTCCGTTACCACTTCCTTAACAGCGATTTCCAACATTTTCTGTTAGGCAGACTAGCTTATTGTTTCCTGATTTCTTTATCCCACCTTTCTCGAATAGCCCGTCATCTTTGCTGTTTTCCAGTCTACTGGGTTCTTTCCAAAGCTGAGGGAATTTTGAAACCAACACATCCAATATCTCGTCAGCCACCTTTAGGACCCAAGGATGCGGGGCATCAGACCCAGAGGAATTATTAACCCCTTTTTCTATTTCTTCTGATACCAAAGCCCTTCACTCTCTATCACCTCTTTTACTGACTTAGAAACACAGACATAGAAAAACTACAGCACAATTCAGGCCCTTCTGCCCACAAAGCTGTGCCGAAAATGTCCATACCCTAGAAACTACTAGGCTTACCCATAGCCCTCTATTTATTCAGCTCCATGTACCTATCTAACAGTCTCTTGAAAGACCCTATCGTATCCGCCTCCACCACCGTTTCCGGCAGCCCATTCCATGCACTCACCACTCTCTGAGTGAAAAACTTACCCCTGACATCTCCTCTATACCTACTCCCCAGCACCTTAAGCCTATGTCCTCTTGTGGCCACCATTTCACACTGTAAAGACACATGCAACTTATGTGTTCAATGCCTCTGCCATTTCTTCATTCCCCATTATTAATTCTTTTGTCCTCGCTTCTAAGAAACCAGCATTTACTTTGCTTCTCTCTTTCTGCATATTTTTAGTTACTCTTATGATCTATTTTTACATTTCCTGCTGGTTTACCTCATAGTTTATTTGCTCTCTCTTTATCATTTATGGTCTCTAAGATTCTCCCAATCACCCACTATTCTTAGCAACTCTACATGCCTTTTTTTTAAATCTAGTACCATCCCTAACTTTTTTGGTTAGCTTCAGAGGATTAATTTTACATAGAGTCAATAAACTGCATATCCATAGAGAATTACTAAAAGCTTCTTTCATTCTATGCTACTAATTATGTGCAGTCATTTCTCTTAATCTAATTTGCCAGTCTACCTTAGCCAGCTCATTTCTCATTGCTTTTATTTAATTTAAAACTCTAGTTTGTCACTCTCAACTGAAAGTTACATTCTATTATATCCAACTTCCTCAATCCTTTACAATGAATTTACAAATTATTTCTGTCTTATTTCAGGCAGTTTGGTCTAAAATAGCCTGTTCCCTGGTTAGATGCACAAGGTATTGTTCCAGGAAAGTGACTTGAATGCATCCCATGAACCCATCCTCAAGATTACCTTATAGATAAGCTGAATGGTCACAATCTTTTTCCCAAGACAGGGGAGTCTAAAACTAGAGGACATAAATTTAAGGTGAGACAGGAAAGATTTAAAGGGGCTATGGGGGGGGGGGGCAACTTTCTCATACAGAGGGTGGTGGGTATGTGGAACAAGCTACCAGAGGAAGTGGTAGAGGCGGACACAATTACAATGTTTAAAAGACGTTCAGACAGGTAGGAAAGGTTTGGAGGGATATGGGCCAAACGCAGGCAAATGGGACTATCTCAGGTAGGTAAATCGGATGAGTTGGGCCGAAGGGCCTGTTTCCGTGCTGCATAACATCATGATTCTATGACGATTACATTTGCCAGTTTGATTTATCCAGTCTAAATGAAGATTCTGACAAAGAACGCCAAAGCTGAAACATTAACTCTGTTTCTCTCTCTCCACAGATGCTGCCTGACCTGCCGAGCATTTCCAGCATCTCCTGTTTTTTATTATATATAAAGGTTAAACTCACCCATAATTACTGCATTATCTTTGTTCTATTATTTCATGATATTCTGTCCAACAGTTAGAGTCTATAGACCACTCCAACTGGCTTCCCACACCTAACACCAACAGTTCTTTTCACCCCTATTGACCATTCTAAATTGGTGACATGCTTTCAGTACACTTTCCAACCGGAGAAAGCAGCCTTTTGATATTCTCTATTAAACCTTTACATATTTCTAAACACTTGCACTAAATCTCTAGGCTCCAGCCTCTGAGGTCTCCCCCTCAGTAGTTTCCCATTACCGATAATTGCCAAATTGCAAATAAGTATATTTCTTGGAAGTTTCGTGTCAATGATAGCTCAGAAACTGATTCCAGAAACTAGAAGAGATTGACTTACTTACTGCAACACAGGTGGCCATTTGGTCCAATGGATCCATGCTGGCTCCCAGAAGGGCATACCCATCAGACCCAGAAGAACACAAGAGAAAGAGGGGCAGGAGTAGGCCACTTGGCCCCTCAAACCTATCCCACCATTCATTATGATCATGGCCTCAACTCTTCCTCTGTGCCAGATCCCCATAGCCTTCTCCCTGGTTCCTTGTAGCTTATTCTCTCTCTCTCATGCCCATTAATGCCCCTTTGATTCATTTGTCACTAAACTACACTGGGGTTACTTTACAGCAGCCAATTAACCCACCAGTCTGGCTGTCTTTAAGAAATGGGGCAGCACAGGAGAAAATTCAAACTGTGGATGTGATTAAGCTAGAGGGTGCAGAAAAGATTCACAAGGATGTTGCCTGGACTGGACGGCTTGATTTATCAGGAGAGACTGGACAGGCTGGGTCTGTTTTTTCTGGAGCGAAGGAGGCTGAGACGTGATGTGATAGAGGTATATAAGATTATGAGAGGCATACGTAGATACGGTAGATAGCCAGTGTCTGTTTCCCATGGTAGGAGTGTCTAAAACTTTAAGGTGAGAGGGAAGAGGTTTAAAGGGAATCAGAGGGAGAAATTTTTCACACAAAGAGTAGTTGGCATCTGGATTGAGCTGCCAGAGGAGGTGGTGGAGGCAGGAACAGTAACAACGTTTAAGAGGCACCTGCACAGGTACATGAATGAGCAAGGCAGAGTGGGATTAGTGTCAATAAGGGTGATGGTCAGCATAGACACGGTGGACCAAAGGACCTGTTTCTGTGCTGAACAACTCTACAACAGTGATAATGGGATCAAATAGCTCTATTGATCAGGATTGAACCAGATCGCTGGATCTGTGAGGCAGCAGTGCTAAACGGTGTCTTGGATTAAAATACAGGATCGTTCTAGCTGAATCTGCTGATTACGTGAATTTAAAGTGAGATAAGTCTGGAGTGTCTGAATCCAGATCCCAATGTATCAGATCTCGGCATCAAGCTGACACGACTCCCCACCATCACCCAGGCATGATGCAACCAACCACACAGCACAAGAATGCAGCTGACGTCTAGAGCAGCACAACGGCACAACAGGGAGAGCCACTACCTCACAGCCCCAGTGACCCAGGTTCAATCCTAACCTCCGGTGCTGTCTGTGTGGAGATTGCACATTCTCCCTATGACTGTGAGGGTTTCCTCCAGTTGCTCTGGTTTCCTCCCACATCCCAATGACGTGCCAGTTGGAAGGTTAATTGTAAATTGACCCTCGTGTGTAGGCAAGAGGTAGAAACTGGGGATTATCATGGGAATGTGGGGAGAATAAAAATGGGATTAATGTAGGATTAGTGTAAATGGGTGGTTGATGGTCAGGACGGACTCAGTGAGCTGAAGGGCCTGTTTCCTTGCTGTTTCTCTCTATGACATTGAACTCCGGATCAAGTCTGATTCTGGTGGCCAGCAGGACTGAGATCAGTAGGGGACAGTAACGAGGAACTTTATTCTGCTTCCAGCTTGATCTATCTTAATCAGGCTGAATCTCAGACTGAGGAATGTTTCAAAGCCAGTGACATCAGGTTCCACCTGGAACTAAATCTACAAACATAGGCATCCGTACATAAACTTAAAGCCAAGATCTAATCAGGGAGCTGGGTGAGGTTTAAGATGCTATCAGGACGTGTAGGCAGATTTGATCTGTAAGCCTCTGTCTTCAGGTAGGGCGCTGTGTGGAGCACTCTGGTTACTATCCAGGATGAGCTGAGAGACTGAGGTGAATGGTGTGACTGTTCCCACAGCATGTCCCTCCATGAACTCTACTGCAAGATAAGTCCCAGTCATAATTCAGGACACTTACAGCACCAGGTACGCCTTATCAATAAATGATTTATTGCTGGGTTCTGGTTGTTACCCGAAGTCCATGTGTCCCTTCAATTCTTATACTCATAACAACACAGAAGAAGGCCACTCAGCCCATCAGATCCATGTTAACTCCCAGGGGAGCAATCCCAGCAGTCCCATTACCCCTCCTCATTCCCCTGGAGCCCTACAACTTCTTCCCCCTTACATGCCCGTCAACTCCCTTTTAGAATCATAGAGTCATACAGCACATAAATAGACCCTTCAGCCCACCATGTCCCTGCCGAGTTTTTTGCCCATCTACACTAATCCCATTTGCCAGCATTAGATCCTTCTATTGTCTATTCGAGTGTCTGTCTAAATGTCCCTTAAACATAGTGATTGTATCTGACTCCACCACCTTCTCTGGCAGCGAGCTCCAGATATCTACCACTGTGTAGAGTCATAGAGTTAAACAGCACAGAAACAGGCTCTTTGGCCCAGCTTGTCCATGACAACCAAGATGCCCATCTAAGCCAGTCCCATTTGCCCGCGTTTGCCCATATCCCTCTATCTACAGTATGTACCTGTCCAAATGTCTTTTAAATGTTGTTAATTTACCTGCTTCAACCACGTCCTCTGGCAGCTCATTCCACATACCCACCACTCTCTGTGTGAAAAACTTGCCCCTCAGATCTCTTTTAAATCTTTCCCTTCTCACCTTAAACCTATGCCCTCCAGTTTTTGACTCCCTTTCCCTGGGAAAAACTGTATCTATGACTGAGGTACTGTGTATCTAAAGACTCTGAATCACCCTATTTATGCCCCTCATGATTTTATACACCTTCTTAAGGTCACCCCTCAGTCTCCTACACACCAAGGAATAAAGTCCTAGTCTGCAGCATAGTAGTGTAGTGGTTAGCATAACGCTATTACAGCACCAGCAACCCAGGTTCAATTCCGGCCACTGTCTGTAAGGAGTTTGTACATTCTCCCCATGTCTGCGTGGGTTTCCTCCGGGTGGTCTGTTTTCCTCCCACATTCCAAAGACGTACGGGTTATGTTGGCACCGGAAAAGTGGCGACACTTAGGGGCTGCTCCCAGCACATTCTCAGTAACGCAAAAAGATGCATTTCATTGTGTGTTTTGATGTACATGTGACTAATAAATAAATATCTTATCTTGTCCTGATAACTCAGGCCCTCAAGTCCTGACAAAATTCTCGTAAATCTTCTTTCCACTCCCTCCAGCATTCCTATAACTGGGTAAACAAAACTGTACACAATTATCTAGGTGCGGCCTCACCAGCTGCAACATAACATTCCATCTCCTAATGCCCTGACTAATGAAGGCCAGACACCTTCTTCCCCACCCTGTCTACCTGTGACGCCACTTTCGGGGAACTATGTACTTGTACTCCTAGGTTCCTCTGTTCTACAACACTCCCCAGGACTCTACCGTTCACTGTGAAAGTCCGACACTGGTTTGACTTCCCAAAATGCAACACCTCATCTGAGTTGAATGCTATTGTCAATCCTCAACCCACTTAACTAGCTGATGAAGACCCCCCCCCCCCCCCCCCCCCCCGTAATCTTGGATAGCCTTCTTCACTGTCTACAATACCACCTGTAGGTTTAGTGTCATCTGCAAATTTAACCCTCAGAAAAACCTTTTCCCTCAGATCCCCTGTAAAACTCATTCCTTTCGCCTTAAACCTTTGCCCTCTTGTTTTCAATATCCCTATCAAGAGAAAATGATTCTGACTATCTACCCTATCTATGCCTCTCATAATCATATGTACCATCTGGTCCACCCTCAATCTCTGCTCCAGGGAAAACAAAACCCAGCCCGTCCAATCTCTCCCCAGAACTAAACTCCTCTAATCCAGCACAAACACATTCTTTAATTCTTTTTGTCATCAACCCCAATAAGGGACAATTTATTGTGGCCAAATTAACCTACTTGCTAATCTTTGGGATGTGAGAGGAAAGCAGAGCACCCGGAGGAAACACACGCGGTCACAGGGAGAACGTGCAAACTCCGCACAGCACCAGATGTCAGGACCGAAGCTGGGTCTCTTGGGGAGGTGGAGCAGAGGTTTTGAGCTGTTCCTACTCTTGCTTTGCCAGACGTGCAGTGGAGATGATGGTCACTCTGTCTCATTCAGATGTGCAAGACACTGTTAGCAAAGTGATGCCAGAAAATTGGGTTCCAGGGAAAGTTCCCAATGAATACTATGTTGATGGCCAGAATCCCAGCCACAGAGAGAAAGGGAGGGACTGAGCCAGTGGAAACAGTAAATGACATTGGGACACATACACATCCATCCTTTTTACTAACCGCTGTTCTCAACTCCCTCAAACTCCCTCAAAACCACCAATCCACGTCTCCAATTCTCTCAACCCGATTGGCCATCTCCTCCCCAATTCCCCTTGGCCCATCGCCTCCTCAGCTCCCTGGCTGACCCACCTCCTCCCTCATTCTCACCGAACTGCAGATGCTGCAAATCTGGGGATAAAACCAGAAACCACTGCAAATACTCAGCAGGTCATGCCTCATCCATGGAAAGAGACACAGAGTTAACACTTCAGGTCAAAATGATAGAAAACAACCACTTTGAAGTTGCAGAGAAGGGGGTAGGTTGGAGAGAATAGAGAGAATTTATGTCATTGAGTGCAGACTGTAAGAGACTGGATGACACAAGTGGTGGTGGAGCAACACACACAAACTGCTAGAGGAACTCAGCAGGTCAGGCAGCATCTATGGAGGGAATTAACAGTCGACGTTTCCGGTCGAGGCCCTTCATCAGGACTGGAAAGGAAGAGGGCAGAAGCCGGAATAAGAAGGTAGGGGGAGGGGGAGGGGGAGGAAGCACACGCAGGCAGGTGATGGGTGAGTCCAGGTGAGAGGGCGGAAGGTAGGTGGGGTGGGGGAGGGGGGATGAAAGGGAGTGATGTGAGAAGCTGGGAGGTGATTGGTGGAAGAGGCAAAGGGCTGAAGAAGAAGGAATCCAATAGGAGAGGACAGTAGACCATGGAATAAAGGGAAGGAGGTGGGGAACCAGAGGGAGGTGATGGGCAGGTCGTGAGGGTGGGGGAGGGGAAAGAGAAGGGTGAGGGGATCACAGGAATGAGGGAACATGGGGGGGGGGGGGGGGAAGAAGAGGTAAAAAGAGGCGAGATGTTACCAGAAGTTAGAGAAATCGATGTTGATGCCGTCAGGTTGGAGACTGCCAAAACAGATTATGAAGTGCTGCTCCTTCAACCTGCGTCTGGCCTCAAAGTGGCAATAAAGGAGGCCGTGGATAGACATGTCAGTATGGGAATGGGAAGTGGAATTGAAGTGGGTGCCACTGGGAGATCCCGACTGTTGCGGCGGATGGAGTGAAGGTGTTCGACGAAGCAGTCACCCAATCTGTGGTCGGGTCTCACTCATGTAGAGGAGGCCGCACAGGGAGCACCAGATGCAGTAAATGACACCCTTGGATTCACAGGTGAAGCACTGCCTCACCTGGAAGGACTGTCTCGGGCCCTGAATGGTGGTGAGGGAGGAGGTGTAGGGACAGGTGTAGCACTTGGTGCCTTTGCAGGGATAAGTGCTGGGAGGGTGATCAGTGGGGAGAGACGAGTGGACAAGGGTGTCGCGGAGAGAGCGATCCCTACAGAAAGTTGGGGGGGGTGGTGGGGATGGATGTGCTTGGTGGTGAGATCCTGTTGGAGGTGGCGGGAAGTTGCGGAGAATGATGTGTTGGATGCGGAGGCTCGTGGGGTGGTAGGTGAGGACAAGGGGAACCCTGTCCCTGTTATGTCAGGTGAGGGGAGAGAGGACGACAGACATACGGGAAATGGAGGAGATGCAGGTAAGGGCTGCATTGATGGTGGTGGAAAGGAAACCCCATTCACTGAAAACAGAGGACCTCTCAGGTGGTGTGCTGTCTGAGGCAGGGTGGAGAAGCCTTGCTAATCGCAGATGTGCTTTCAGAAAGAGATACCTACCTGACCTCATCTTCACCAGTCTCCCTGATCTACATACATCTGTCCCTTTTGAAAACTTCTGTCACACGTTTACAACACCCTACGTCATGAGTGAACTGGGTCAGAGTCAGATCATGTCCAGCAATTCAAGGCTGGGTGCACATGAGGTGCGTCATCTGCGGCACGAAGTCACCTGCAGCAGCAGAGCTGTGTTCCACCACATCCACCCATGGTCCAGTGTCTCCATCACCTGCAGTTACCATCACACCAGGGTTCTAACAGGAAGTGTAGAAGAGCATGTCAGGAGCACCAGGGGGAAGGGGGTGGAACTCCTAAGGACTTGGTGGCCACCTGGTCAAGCTACAACTTAGGACTATATCTGTCGGCAGCTGTTGGTGGAACTAAACTGAGGTCAGATAAAAAGCTCAGTTGTAAGGTGATGATGGACAATCAAATAACCAAGCAGGTTGGTGGGGTTCATATCTGAATATCGCTGTCCCCGTCACTGATGGAGCCCAGTGGGTGAGTGGTGAAGGTCAAGCTTAAAGGGTTTGCAAACACCCTCCGTCAGGAGTGCTGTGCCTGATCTATCACTCTCTCCTCTTGACGATTTATCACAAAAAGCCAGATCATTCAGCTGAATGCACACAAGATCAGGAAGGATGCGCACGAGGATACAGAAAAGGCAAAAGGACCCCAACAATATCAAGGCTATAACCCTGAAGACCTGCACAAGAATAGCAGTCCCCCTTCAAGCTGCACCAGGGCAGCTACAATCTTGCACCCCCCTGAGCAAGTGGGAAGTTGCCTAAGAACATCCAGTCTGCAAAAGGTGTCAGCAACAGAAGTATTGAATGGGCCTTGGTCATCGATGGTTAGTTTATCTTTGCTTCAATTTGTAGGCTGCCAAGCTGCACGGCACTAGGCCACATTACAGCCTTAGTCCAAACACGGGCAAAAGATCTCCATAGCAGAGATGAGGAAACAAGGAATGCCTACAACATTAGAGCAGCATTTGACTAAGAAGATAAAAAATAGGAGCAGAAATAGGCCATTCAGCCCCTCAAACCTCAATTTGGAGTGAGCGTTGGAAAGTACCTTTGTTGGGGTGGGATGGTGTGAGCTGTGCTGTGCGTGATCAAAGGGAAACCAGTTCAGGGATACCCTGGACACTTGTGTGAACTGTCCACACAACAGCAAATGTTTTCACACAATACACTGCTGAACGTCAGGCTCACATCTCAGGAACAGATCAGTATTTATATGTAGTACAGTAAATAATCTATAGCCCAAGATATCATCAGCATCAATGACTCTGCATGGTGGGGGAAGGATGAGGGCATGTGGTCAGGGAGAGACAAGGTCACTGTTACCAGAGCTAACCTAACTTGCATAGAATAAGAGAACCATGCACAGCAGTCCTTTGTACCTGTCCTGGCAGTCTGCTATCAAAATCAGTGCCCTGCTCCTATTCTAGACCCATCACTATATAAGGCTTTGCCCTTCAAGTGTATAAGTATAGAAGGATCTAAACCACCCCTCAGAAGATCTACAGCTTAGACTACCAATCCCACCCAGTACACAGAGACTGAAGTCAGGACACAGCAACAACTGGCCACTTTAATGACATCTCTGTGCAGTCATCCACAGCTCAGTCCCTGTCTTGAGACATTCTACAGTGACCACAAGTCCTGGTCCAGGACATCGCATTTGGAATATTACAAGCAATTTTGGGCCCTGTATCTACGGAAGGATGTGCTGGCCCTGGAGAGGTTCCAGAGGAGGTTCACATGAATGATCCCAGGAATGAAAGGCTTAACTTTGTATGAGGAGCGTTTGATGTCTCTGGGCCTGTACTCAATGGAGTTCGGAAGGGTGAGGGGGGATCTCATTGAAACCTACCAGATACTGAACTAGGCATGGATAGAGTGGACGTGGAGAGGATGTTTCCATTGGTGGGAGAGTCTACGATTCCGAGGGCACAGCCTCAGAATAAAGGGCCGTCCCTTTAAAACTGAGATGAAGTGGAATTTCTTCAGCCAGAGGATGGTGAACCTGTGGAATTTGTTGCAACAGAGGGCAGTGGAGGCCAAGTCATTGAGTGTATTTAAGGCAGAGATTGGTAAGGGGGTTAAGGGTTATGGGGAGAAGGTGGGAGAATGAGATGGAAAAAAGAATCAGCTGTGATTGAATATGGCAGAGCAGACATGAGGGGCCGAATGGCCTAATTCTGCTCCTATATCTATGGTCTATCCTCCAAGGACCATGGTCGGAGCCTGGGGCATCCTCCATGAGCTCACAGTTACGGTGAGATTGCTGACCAGATGCACAAGCACAGGTGAGCTGATGGAGGTAGCTGGCAGGTAATACAGGCAGCTTGGCCACAGAAAATTGGCAGAAATCAGGTCAGCATGGGACTGGTCAGTGTGGTCACTGAGTCACACGTTTCCCCCAACAATTATTGTTCACCCAATTTTCAAGGATCCAGGAAGATGCATATTGGTGGATGATGGAGATCTATGATGGTACCAGCCAGGCTTCAACAGGATTGCAGCATCGATCTTCAGGGTGCTGAGTTCTGTCAGGAGCAGCTGCACTGAAATCAGTCTCCTGAAGCTTCGCTGCCCCTCCTTCGCCATCACCTCCGCCCCCTGGATATGCATCATTGTGTATGGTAGACACTGAATGAAATACTTGCTAATGCACTGTAACCACAGGGCGTTTGGTACAAACAAATGGAATTCCTGCACCAGTCCAGAGACCAGTCCGCTCACTTATAGACCTGAGCTCAGGACCCTTCTATCAGGCACCCTAATATTTTACTCAATCCCACTTCTGCCAAGGGCCTCAGTCACATCTCGGCAGCCACGAGGAGCAGCAAACTCCTCAGCCACCAGAAGATTCTCCCCGCAGAGGGGAAATAAGGTCACTTACACAGGTTCCAGAGATTGAATTGGTAAATTGGTTTGTTATTGTCGTATGTGATGAGGTACGGTGAAAAACTTTGTTTTGCATGACAGCCATGCAGATCATTTCATCCCATCAGTGCATTGAGGTAGCACAAGGGGAAAACAACAACAGAATGCAGAATAAAGTGTTACAGTTACAGAGAAAGTGCAGTGCAGGTAGTCAATAAGGTGCAAGCCCATGACAAGGTAGATTGTGAGGTCAAGAGTCCATCTTACCGTACAAGACGTCCATTCAATAGTCTTATAACAGCGGGATAGAAAGCCCTTTCTGACTGAAGCAGGACGTGAAGTCAAGAGAAGAGCAAGGGTGAAGGACAAAGCCAGCAGTAAAACCCTCGCAGCTGGAATCCATGTCGTAACAAACACCTCAAACTCACTTACCTTTTATTGGGAGGTAATCGGACCTGTTGAGACTTCAATCGCCCTTCCTGTTTTCTAATCAATGACTTTCTGGAGTGAAGTGACTGAGCAAGAGCAAACAATTCAACCTGGTGGAGCTTCAGAGCTTTGAAGAGCAGGAGCTGCCATCCCCACCCACAAGGCGCTGACCCGGGAAGACTGGTGCTCAGAGGACTGGTGCAGGTTGACCAAGCATTGGCCTTAATGACAGGCTGTGTATGGCAATGCTTCCTTTCCAATGATTATTGGAACCTTTTCAGATCATGTTCGGAAGATGGACTTCTGTTGAAAATTGGTCCAAATATGACCAGGCCGAAGAGGCCAGTGCTTGTGTGTACGTGAGCTCACTGTGAGGAATCTCACGTGTAAGGGAAGAATAAAATGGGATCAGTGTAAGTGGGTGCTTGATGGTCAGTACTGACTTGGTGGGCTGAAGGACCTGTTTCTGTGCTGCATCTCTCTATGACTCTATATACTGAGGGAAGAGTAGGGTCTTGTGTGGAAGCAGATTGTATGTGTGGTTCTGAAATGGATTCCCTGCCCTGCCTTTGGAGAAGAAGGGGGAGCAGTACAGACATTGTAGAACAGAAAGTATGAAGTAATGGACAAAATAAGCAGAGTGAATGTTAAGAGTTCAGCAACTTTGAATATCAAAAAATCAGCAGGATCAGAGGAAAATGTATCCCATACTTATAAAGTAGGGAGAGAGTGGCAGGAGCTGTGATTTTCCAATCCTGTCTCACTATGTACGGCGCTGGAGGAGGGGAGGACTGCTCACATTGTTAAAAATGATTAAGGAATAGACCAAGTAATATAAGGCCAGTCCAGTTTAATCTGAACGATGGGCAAATTATTGGGGAAAGGAATTATGAGGGCCTGTAGTACTCATCATTTAGAAATATTAAATCCAGAATAGTCCTGCATGCACTTGTTAAAGGCTGAATATTGATTTTTTTTGTGGATGGCACATTTGGGACAGTTTGGATTTTACCATAACTTTAGATAAGGTCCCACATCAAAGCCTAGTTAGAAAACTATCTGTTCACACAATCCAACGGCAAGTGACAAATAGGATCTAAAATTGTTCTGTGAATTTTACTGTGACTGTGGGCTGCTTCCAGTGGGATTCTGCAGGAGTGGCCAAAGTCATTAGTTTTTAGTGACAATGTATGCAATGGTTTACATGTAATGCAGAGAGCAGGAGTAAGCAGCTTTCAAATGATGTAAATGTTAGCTATGGGGTTGAAAATGAAAAGGAAATCAGTAGACTGCAGGATGGCATCGATGAGTTAGTCAGTTGGAATTTGATTGGGAGGCGCTCTGGATAATGCAATTGCCCAGGCCAAGGGAATGCCCAGCGTGGTAAGATACTGAGAAATGCAGAGGAACAGGGAGGATACAATTCCACAGACCTCTGAAGGCGCAGCGGTTGCAGAAGTTAGTGCTGCCGCCTCACAGCTCCTGTGACCCCTGACCTCCAGGGCTGCCTGCGTGGAGTTTGCATGTTCTCTCTGTGACCAATGGTGGGTGTGAACTGGAATTGGAATTGGCTTATTATTATCACATGTACCAAGATACAGTGAAAAGCTATTGTTTGCAGCCATCCAGACAGATCATTCCATACATAAGTATATCAAGGTAGTAAAAAGGGAATAAAAGAACAGAATGCAGAATATAGTGTTACAGTTACAGGGAACATACAGTGCAGGTAGACAAAGAAGTGCAAGGGCCGGGACAAGGGAGATCAAGAGTTCATCTTTTAAACGTATGAGAGGCATTTTGGTCGCACACTCTTGAAGTTGGCCTGGTTTGAAGTCCCTGGCTATGATGAGCAAGGCTCAAGGTCCAGGCACTCTGGTTTCCTCCCACATGCGGGTCGGTAGGTTAATTGGCTGCTGTAGGTTGGCCCTAGTGAATGGGTGAGTGGCAGAATCTGGGGAGAGCTGATGGGAATGTGAGTGAGAATGATTAAAGGAATAGACCAAGTAATTTGTGGCCAGTCAGTCTAATATGGACGATGGGGAAATTATTAGGGAAAGAAATGGAAAGAGGGGCAATTAAATGTGGGAATGGGATTAATGGGAATACTCTGAGGTCCGGCATAGACTCGGTGAGCTGAACAGCCCCTTACTATACTGTTAATAAATGATGGAGAGCGGGACAGTTAGGGAGGTGACTACAAAGGCACACACTAGCCAAGGTTTTGAATATGGAGCAGTACAGAACACTGCCGGAGCACGACTGGTATTGTGTTCTGGTCCCCACAATCGCAGGAGTAACGGTGATAGCATTGCAGACAGTGCAGGCACTGGGAAACTAGCTACAAGGAAAAGCTTGCCCTTACTGTTTCTTCAGAACAAAGGAGGACAAGCAAGTTGGTGTACAGGGAGATGAGTGGGGAGAGGGGACTGGTCACAATGGACTGGAATGGCCTCCTTCTCTGCTGTACAAAATGGAGGCTAGATCGAGTACATGGGGAGGGTCTATTTCCCTCGGCGAAGTGGTCAATAGAGGGGAAGTGATAATGAGGGGCGGGGGAGATTGAGGTTTGGGTGAAGACCAATGGGTGGGCAAGAGAGGCAGTGAAGGGGGGAGGGGAGATCTCTGGAGGAACAAGGAGTGGAGGGGAGGGTGAGGGAGAGTGAAAGGGAGGAGACAGGCCAGGAATTGTAGGTTTAAGGTAACTGGTAAAATGATTGTCGGGCATTGAGGGAAAATCATTTTTACCCAGAATGTTTTGAGGAACTGGCTGAGTGACAGCAAACATTCATGTTTACAGGTGCTGGGACCTGTACCTGTGTGTGAGATTACCCATCAACAAACTGGGTGAGAGGTGTCTCCCTTGGCCTGGGTCTACACAGTCAACTGAACGGACGCCTGTCCCATTACTTTTAACACCTCAACAGTTCTAGAGATGCAGTGTGTGACCATCCAATTCCCCCCACCCTGTGTCTCCCTCCTCAGTCATGCACCACCCCCGTTCTCTCTCTCTCTCCCTTTTATGTCTCCCATCCCCTCACTTTGACCCCCCCACTCCCTGCCCTCAGCCTCCTCCCTCCTCATGCCACCGATCGCCCCGCCCCCTGTTTTTTTTGGCTCTTCCTTGATTTCTTCACTGCCCCTTCTGAGCATCCCCTTCCCGAACCTCCTCTACAACCCTTTCCCTCTCCTCAGATTCACCACTCTCCCCTCCACCTCCTGCTCCTCCACAGATCCTCCCCTCTCCCAACCTCTCACTGTCCCTTTACCCACCCACTAGTCATCACCCCATCCTCAATATCCCTCTCCCCTTATTATCACTTCCCCTCCTCTGTCTAATCATCTCTCCTCCTCCCCAGGACCTCCCTCCCACTGCTCAGCCTGGTCTTCTTCCTCAATCACCCCCTACTCCACAGTGCGCCCCACCACCCTATGCAGCCTTGCTTCGCCCCTAGCCCTCGGCTCCAGTGAGTGTGAAGCACTTCCTTACTCTGCCTGGAACCTGCCAACCTCTGCAATCCCATCAGACGAAGTAATTCCTCCATCTCTGCCTCATCACATTCCTTGGTTATCTTGAACAAACACCATTAAATCATCTGATCAATCAGTCTCGATGCAGGGTCTCGACCCAAAATGTCAGCCATCCCTCTGCCTCCACAGATGCTGCCTGAAACCGCTGAGTTCCTCCAGCAGTTTGTTTTTTGCTCCAGATCCCAGCATCTGCAGTCTCTTTGTGTCTCCACTGGATCACCTGTCAGTCTTCTGAATTCATGCACCGACTTTCACCACTTACAATTCAAACCTCTGAGCCTGGATTCAGGTGGTGAATGGGCCTTGGACTCACAGAGGCCAAAGGGTCACCAACTCAGCCACAGCCCAGCGTCTAGCCAGAGACCTGAAGGTATGAATTTATCTCCTTATTAAATAAAGGAAGCCATTCAGCCCATCATCTATGCCGGCTCTCATGCATATACATTCCCCCTCTAATTTCCTTCTAGCCTCTACTCCCCATCAACTCCCCCCAGATTCTACTATTCACCTACACACTGGGGGCAATTTACAGCGGCCAATTAACCTACCAATCTGTGTCCTTGGGATGTAGGAGGAAACCGGAGCACCCGGGAGAAACCCACACTGTCAGAGAGAACGTGCAAACTCCCCACAGACAGCATCTGCGGTCAGGATCGAGCCTGCGTTCTCTGGAGCTGTGAGGGTCTACCTAACTGCACCACTGTGCTGCCCCTGAACATAAAGGTGTGGGGACAAGGAAATGAGGAGTCAAACCGTGGACTGTAAAAGTTGCCATCAATTGCCAGCAGTTCTGTCCCCCCGGCATCTCCCAATAGTCAGGAATGGTTATGTTGTGATGGGAGGTGATTGCATCACAGGCTGCTCACAGCCTGATGTTATCTTCCACCCGAAAGATGTTACTGCAACCCAATACTTCTTGCCTCTTGTTGCCATGGCAGCTCCTGTCAACAAGCCGGGGCCGCTGAAATGACACTCAGAGAAAGGCCAGGCTTTCAGGCAGCAGAGTCAAAAAGAGGCAGAGAAAGAGAGCAAGTGGGAGGCGGGGTGAATGGGGTTCGAGGGTGTGAGCTGACAGAAACCCATCGCAGAAGGTGATATACAAGTGAAATAACGAAGATCATCTCAAACCTTGTGCTATCAACTTTCCTGTCTACTGATTAATTAGCGGGCAACGTTTCTCATCAATATTGATTGATTTATTATCTGTGAAGAATCTCTCTTGTTCAACACTCTGGGATCACCCAGTACTGTCTCCCTGTTAAACACTCCGGTAACTCTGTGCTGGTCCTTCCTGTTCAACACTCTGGGATCGCCCTGTGCCAATCTATCTGTTAACACTCTGGGATCGTCCTGTGCCAATCCACCTGTTAAACACTCTGGGATCGCCCTGTGCCAATCCACCTGTTAAACACTTTGGGATTGCCCTGTGCCAATCCACCTGTTAAACACTCTGGATCGCCCTGTGCCAATCTACCTGTTAAACACTCTGGGATCGCCCTGTGCCAATCTACCTGTTAAACACTCTGGGATCGCCCTGTGCCAATCCACCTGTTAAACACTCTGGGATCGCCCTGTGCCAATCTACCTCTTAAACACTTTGGGATCGCCCTGTGCCAGCCCTGTGCCAATCCACCTGTTAAACACTTTGGGATTGCCCTGTGCCAATCCACCTGTTAAACACTCTGGGATCGCCCTGTGCCAATCCACCTGTTAAACACTCTGGGATCGCCCTGTGCCAATCCACCTGTTAAACACTCTGGGATCGCCCTGTGCCAGTCTTACTGTTTACACTCTCTGGTAACTCCCTGTGACATTCTCACCTGTTAAGAATTTAGCATCTTACAGACACAGGAGACAGGAGCAGGAGTTGGCCGTCCCATCCCTCGAGCCTACTCATCAAGGTCATGGCTGATCTTCCACCCAGCACTATCCCCATACCCCTCAATTGCCTTCATGTCCGGATTCTCTCAATAACTTCCAAATGAACTCAATACTGAGCCTCCACAACCCTCCAGAGTAGGAAATGCCAAAGATTCACCTCCTCTGAGTGAAGAGATTCCTCCTCATCCCAGTTCTACACAACCAACCCCTTACTCTGAGACTCTGATCCCTTTTCTAGACTCCTCAGTTGGGGGAAACACCCTCTCTGCATCCACCCATGAAGCCATGTAAGAATTTGGTTAGTTTCAGTGAGATTTCCACTCTTTCTTCTGAATTCTTGAGAATACGGCCCCAGTCGATTCAATCTCCCCTGGAACCATCCACTCTGGTGAACCCTTGCTACCCTCCCTCTTTAAGTGATTATTCCAAGTATAATCTCACAGTAATAAAGAGCAACATACCTTTTGTATAATATCCACCACCTTCACATCCAGACACTTCACCTGCACATCTTTTGATCTAGTGCACTGCGTTCACGACAAGATCTCCTCTACAATGGAGAAACCAAACATTGATTGGGTGACCATGTTACAGAGCAACCCCATTCAGTCCTGACCCTGAACATCCAGTTACCTGTCACAATAATCCTCCATCCCACCGTCACTCCACGGCTTTGGTCAACATGAACTCATGGAAGGGAAGTCAGTCTAATTAATCTCATGGTTCCAAGAAGCTTGGTCATTAAACAGGACATAGTTTGATAGGCACCCCATCCACAACCATTCACTCACTCCACACCAATGCACAGTAGCAGCAGTTTGTACCATCTACAAGATGGAATGCAGCAACCTCACCAAGAATCCTTGGACAGCACCTCCCAAACGCATGACGTCTACCAGCTAGAAGGACAAGGGCAGCAAAAGCATGGGATATCACCACCTGGGAGCTGACCTCCAAGCTGCGTACCATTCTGACTTGGAAATATATCGCCGTCCCTTCAACCATCACGGGGTCAAAGTTCTGGAATTCTCTCTTTAAACGACATTGTGGACATACCCACACTTCAAGAACTGCAGTGGTTCTGGAAGGCAGCTCTCCACCACATTCTCCAGGGCAACCAGAGACGGGCAATTAAATGTTGGCTCAGCCTGAGAAGCCCACATCCCTTGAATGAATAATTTTTTAAAAAGTTTGGGAACTGACAGCCTTCTGTGTGCTCTTGATAAATGAACTCAGGGTTCTCAATCCATCCCAAATGCTCCTTCTCCACTTTGAACAGTAATGGGCCAGATGTTCCCAAGAGTCATTTGGAATATTGCTTTGAGAACATCCTTGATCTTTTCCTCTGCCTACCTGGATAATTACTCCATGACAGAGCTCGGAACAGCCTGTCAGTTTCGGGAGCCTGGTGTCAGGAACTCCCAGAGTACTGACTGAGTGTAATTAAAACCTTGGTGCCGGGGATGTTGACCTGGGCGAGGACTCTGTGCTGGTTCATTTATCCTGCCAGTGAATTGGAGGAGTACGTGAGGCAGCATTGGAGAAATCTCTCCGGGTCCTTGAGGTCTCTGGTATAAGTAGTGCAGGGCTCAGAAGTGCACAGGGGTCATGGTAAACCAGGAGGTTTGCACCAGGTTTGAGATCTTGATCTTCAAACATTCTCTCAAGACCAATGGCTGTGCTCATGCACTGAGGCAATGATGAATTTCACTACAATAGTTACCTTCACGGGGGTGGTTCCTAGAAGAGGAGTGGTCCATGTTTTCCAGGTTTATGCCACCTGCCCTTAATATCGGAAGGTGGTGTTGTACATGGGAGTAGTTTGATGTCTTGTTATGCAGACGTTGAGTGTAAGACCCCTCCTCTCCAAGCTTTGGTGAACGAGTTGATGAACACCCATGTATGCAAGAGCTTGACCACTGAGGCTGAGCTGACCTTCGTTCTGGTAGTCACATAACTCGAACAGCTTCCCATTAGTCTTGTAGCTGAGATCGCGTGGATTTCCCCTGATTGTTCCCACACCCCAAATTTGGGATTGCTCTAAGAGCTGGCATTAACTTGATGGGCCAAGCGAACTCTTTGTGAGTACCTGTGTGCGTATGTGTGCGTGTAAGTGTGTCAGCGTGTGTAGGTGTGCTGTGTGTGCCTGCACCTGTGTGTACATTCATGTGATGTATGTGCATGTGCATTTGTGTGTGTGTATGTGTGTGTGTGTGTGTGTGTGTATGAAAGCATGCACCTATGTGCGTATTTGTGTGTAACTATGTGCATATGTGTGTCTGTGTGTATGTCTATGTGTGTAGGTATGTATGTGTGCATTAGTGTGTGTCTATGTGTGCCTGTGTGTAAGTGTGTATGTGTCTCTGTGTTAGTGTGTCTGTGTGTACCTATACGTGCATTTGTATGTATGTATGTGCTTGTGTGTCTGTGTGTGTGCATAAGTGTGTGTGTATAAATGTGTGTGTGTATGCGCATGTGTGTGTGCGCGTTTGTGTGTGTAGCTGCATCTGTGTGTATCACCATACATGCTGAGAAGCACCCACGTATCCCCATCAATGCATTAACATTAATCCCCATGCAACAGACCCTGCTCCGTGGTTGCCTCATTCCCCCTGCCCTGGATCAAGAGCTCACTCAGTCATGTGTTATAGGTAGGGATACAGAGCAGAGGATCCGGGAGATGATGCTTGTGATCAGGTGCAGCTAGAACACAGTTCAGCTATGGTGACCTTCCCACAGGAAGGTACAACAACAAGAGACAAGAATAGCTGGTCCATTGTGCCTGCCCAAGGATATCAAGGCTGTGGAGGTAGTGCAGAAGAGATTGGCTGAAGATGGCTTTGGGTATGAGAAGCTTTAATTATGGAAGAGATTTGAGCAGAAGATGATAGCTCAGATATAGCACTCGCCCATGTGTTAGTGTGTCTCTCCTGAAGGTTCTGGGTTCAGGTCCCACTCAGAGACAGTCACTGTCATAGAGACACAGCTCAGCAACAGGCCCTTCGGTCCACTGAGTCTGTGCAGACCATCAACCACCCATTTACATTAATCCTACACACAAGCTGGAAAGGGTGCAGGAAAGATTCACGAGGATGTTACCTGGACTGGAGGGCTTCAGTTATAATGAGAGACTGGATAAACAGAGACTTTTTTCCCTGGAGCATAGGAAGCTGATGAGTGACCTTATAGTGGTTTGTAAAATCATGAGGGGCACACATAGGTGGATAGTTACAGTATTTTTCCCAGGGTAGGGGAGTCTAAAACTAGAGGGCATGGGTTTAAGGTGAGAGGGAAAGATTTAAAAGGGACCTGAGGGGCAACCATTAACACAAGAGGGCGGTGGGTGCCAGAGGAAGCTGTAGAGACGGGTACAATTAAAATATTTAAAAGACATTTAGACAGGTCCAAGGATAGGAAAGGTTTAGAGGGATATGGGCCAAACGCAGGCAAATGGGACTTGCTCATGTAGATAACTTGGTCAGTATGGATGAGTTGGGCCAAAGGGCCTCTTTTCATGCTATATAACTCTATGACTATGACTTTTAAAATTTTAAGGGACTTGGATAAAGCAATTGAGATCTTGTGTTAGTAACTCAGGAAAAAAAAGCTTAAAGATTAGCAACCAATCAAGGAAGGCACTTGGAAGAATATTTTTATGTGGAGAATTGTCATTGGTATCGAATACCTGATCAAAAATCCAGATTTGACCATAAAAAGAGAAGGAGGAAAATACTTAAAAAGGAAAGATGTTGGACGCTTTTAGGGATAGGGCAGGAGACTGGGACTGAGATCCTTCAGAAGCAGGATGGAGAAGGGCAGGTATGGACAAAGTAGCCTCCTAAAGTCGCTGATTTCTAGGGTTCCCTGCTGGCTACACATGTATGGGTTGTTGGTTTCCCCCTGCATCACTCACTCACCCAATGTGGATGCTTGGAATCAGAGGCCCAAACCAACAGGGTAAAGGTATCTGCTGATGATAGACTTACTGTAGAATACAAAAGGGATGCTCAAGAAGTACAGCAGGTATTTTGACATCAGAACAGGAAAAGGCTTTGCTTTTTTCCTTTACTGAAAACATTGAGTGATCTGGTTCAGACTGACCCTGTGTACCAGCATTGTGTTTTTATTTCAGAGTTACCAAACATCTATTTGTATTTACAATATATCCATGTTTGGAATAATCATTGAACATTACAACACACAATTTCCCTGTCCTTTCCGCGTTCAATCCATCCGCCCTCTGAAAGATCTCTCCCCTCGTTGTCATTCCCCATTCAGCCAAGGTCTTCCAATCGCCCTCAGGATGGGGACAGGTGTCTGGAACGCTGGGGGCAACAAACTGCAGCTGAAGGAATGGTCTATATCTCGGTGCTGAAGTCTGCAAACTCTTTGTGTGAGTTGTGGGAGATGGAGGGACAGGGCAGGAAGGCTTAGGGAGAAATCTGTCAAATGAGATGTCTCCTACAACCTACACGTGGCACCAGAATCACCCTGGTATCCCGGCAGTGGTGTCCCGTGCACCTTCTGCTGTTCTCCTTCTTCGCAGTAGAGATCACAGGTTTGGGAGGTGCTGTCGGAGTAGCCTGGGCAAGTAACCGCAGTGCACTGTGTAGATGGTTCACACTGCGGCCACTGTGTGCCAATGGTGGAGGGAATGAATGTTTCATTGTATTTGGTCTATTATTGTCACATGTACTGAGATACGGTGAAGAGCTTTTGTTTGCATGCCGTCCATACATAAGCACATCGAGATAGTACAAAAGGGAAAAAAAAACAGAATGCAGAATAAAGTGTTACAGTGGGGTGCCAATCATGTGGGCCGTTTTATCCTGGATAGTTTTAAGCTTCTTGAGAACTGATCCAGGCGAGTGGAGAGTGTTCCATCATACCCTTGACTTGTGCCTTGGTCAGGATTTGAGGTGTCAGGAGGTGAGTCGCTTGCCACAGGATACCCAGCCTCTGACCTTCTCGTGTAGCCGCAGTACTTATGTGGCTGGTCCAGTTGAGGTTCTGGTTATGATGGTGGGGGACTTGGTGATGCTAATGCCATTGAATGTCAAGGATAGGTGGTTAGATCCTCTTTTGTTGGAGATGGTTATTTGTCTGGCACTTTTATGGCATGAATATAACTTGCCTGAATATTGTCCGGGTCTTGTTGCATCAGTTGCTCCATTTGCTGAGGAGTTGCAAATAGAAATGAACACTGTGTAATCATTATCAAGTTTCCCCACCCCTGATATAGGAACTGAAGACAGTTGGGTCTAGGATACTGATCTGAGGAACTCCTGTAGGACCAGAACTGGGATGATTGGCCTCCAACAGACACAACTGCCTTTGTGTGAGGCATGACTCCAATCCCTGGAGAGTTTCCCTTGATTCCCATTGACCTACAAACAGAGGCATTCACACACACTAAGGTGCATTCAAATGCAACACCAACTGATGATGCACTCAATATGTATACTCTCACATATACATGGACAAACCCATGCACGTACTTACACATACACACAGGCGCATGCACACACATGCACATACACATTCACATACACACATGTAGATGAACTCCTAAAATGCACACTTCACACATATACATACATGTAAACATACACGTACATATAAATAGATACAAAGTGAAAGCAGCTCAGGAAGGGGATGTGTTTGTTAAAATATTTTCCATGAGAAAGTATCCCTAACGGAAAAGGGAAGTAAATTCAATTGGAAATGTTTCCAATAATTTTCTATAGCAAACAGGATATATGGAAGGTTAGTACAAGATATTTTTGGGAGCCAGGTCCTTGTGATATTTTGCTGAATAATTTGAGTTGGGATTAGTGTCAGCACAGGACACGGAGTTATATCAGGCTTCTGTGTAAGTTTCACACTTACAAATATAAACCTGCGATTGCTGTCATGTTGTAAGCTTAGATCATCCGTAACCAGGTGCTTAGCTGGATCTTCTCATACCAGCCCCATTTCCCATGGTTCCCCTCTCAGCCCAGGCCTGATTACTGACACTGCCCCTCTCCATAATACAAAAAAATTCACATGCAATTCAGATGGTGAATGGAAGCTGATCTTTATTGCAAGGTTGTTTCGAGTCCAACTGTAACAAAGACAGGGGTTGTGGAATATTTCTCCACAGTTTTGGTCTCCGTAGTGAGGGAAGGATATTGGCTTGCCATGGGAGCAAATCAGCATTGATTCACAAAAGTGATTCCAGAGCTGAGAGAATTATCTACTGAGAGATAGAGTAAGCTAGGCCTATACTCACTGGAGCCTAGAATACTGAGGGATGTTACTATAACATACTTCTGAAGTCCCATACCACCAGGTTCAAGAACAGCTATTTCCCTTCTCTTCAACCATTCGTTTCTTGAACCAACCTGCACAATCCCAATCATTATCTCAGTATAGCAACACTATGACCACTTTGATTACTTTGCACTACAATGGACTTCGTTTTATTTTGTTCTAATTGTGACCTTTCTTGTAAAAATTGTATATTTTATGTTTAATTTATGTTTTTGTGAATGCTGCTTATCTGATGCTATGTGCCTGTGATGCTGCTGCAAGTAAGTTTTTCATTGCACCTGTGCATACATGTACTTGTGCACATGACAATAAACTCAACTTTGACTTTGACTTTGACTTTTTATAAGGATAGGTGCTGGGTAGTTGAGAACTAGGCCACAGACTCAGACTAAAGGTTCAGACACTGATGGAGATGAGAAGTTCCTTTATGTAGAGGACTGTAAAACTTTGGAATTCTCCCCACCAAGAGTTGTGGTGCTTACTCTGAGTAGTCAATTCCAAGACTGATATGTTTTTAGACATCCAGGGGACCAGAGGGCACCTGGATTGGGCAGGAATATAGGCAAGGCATGGGTTAGCTTATGGACTGGATGAACCACACCATGGAGATCCAAAATAAAACAAACATACTCGTGGGTTTAAGACATCCCAAGTGATCTTCCAGAAATCGTTGGACTTCTGCTCCTTCCAGTTTATGGTGGGGAAAGTAAGCTTTATATATTTTTAGTTCAAGATGGATCATGTCACATTTGCCTACATTAAAACCACAGTTTTCCTATTAAATCAAGGTTTTAATTTCTCACTGCTGCCATTTTACAGCCAATTTACAGTACCACCTAACCTTATGGCATGCTCGGCAATGTGGCAGTCTAACACACCATCTCTGGCATGTGTAAATACAGCATGGCGGCCCCTTGCAGCACCCCACTCACCACATCTTTGTTTCCTCCCCCTCAGCCAATTCCCTGAAAAACTACAGATGTCAGAAATCTGAGACAGAAAACGCTGGAAACGCTCAGCAGGTCGGGCAGCATCTGCGGAGAGAGGAACAGAATCAACATTTCAGGTCAATGATCTGCTGACTGCCCCCAGCAATTTCTAACCAGTTAATTGCTTGTATGTTTAAAATACTTTGGAAAGGGGAAGGTGTTGGAACAGATTGAGAAAACAGACCAGTGTATCCAAGGTGGAATTTTACCTGTTGAAGACTAAATTGAGAGGGGGAGGGGAGAGAGAAGGTGGTGTCTGTTGGTGACATTATACTAGAGGTGTTGGAAATGGCAGTGGAGCCGAGAGAGAGGGGAGGGGGGTGAGTGCAGATACGCAGGTACTAGAAGGGTCAGGGTTAGGGAGCATGGCAGGCAAGACCTCAGTGTGTATGCTGTTGTGTAGATTGAGGTTCACCAGTTCAGAAGCACTGTACACTTGGAGCTGGAGGTTAAGGTGGAGCCAAGATGGATGAAATGAGGGAGCCCAATTGGGTGTAGAAGTTTCCCATGGAGAAGTGGAAGAACATCCAGTTCTGATTGGAGAAAGACAAACGTAAACATTTTCTTAGAGTCGTAGAGCCAGACGGCATGGAAACTGGCCCTACAGTCAACTCATCCATGCTGACTAAGTTGCCTACTGAGCTGGTCCCATTTGCCTACAGTTGGTCCATATCCCTCTAAACCTTTCCTATCCGTATACCTGTCCAAATGTCTTTTAAATGTTGTAATTGTACCCACAGCTAACACTTTTTCCGACAGCTCATTCCACATACCCGCCACTCTCTGCGCAGAAAACCTTGCCCCTCAGGTCCCCTTTAAATCTTTCGCCCCCTCACCTTAAACCTGTGCCTTCTAGTTTTAGACTCCCCTACCCTGGGAAAAAGACAGTGACCATCTACCTTACCTATGCCCCTCATGATTTTATAAACCTCTATAAAGTCACCCCTCCTACACTCCAGGGAAATAAAGCCGGCCTATCTTCTTGAAGTCAGTAACATGTAGCCTGTCTAAAATCAAGAACGGAAAAGAAATTAGTGTGTAGCTAATAGGATTTCAGCTGGCTGGGTATGGAAAGAGGAATACGTTAAAACTGAAGCAGGGAAAGGAGGAGGGAAGAGGGAATACAACGGAAGGAGAAATCAAAAAGCAAAAGGGACAAGGGGTAAGGCAAAAGGGTCCAGTGGAGTTGAAAGTCATTGCAGCAAAATAGGGAGGATATGGGAGAGCACAGGGAAATCCCAATAAGGACATGGAGATCCTGGTGGATTTAACACAGGACATCGTTATCAATGTCGGTTCCATTGGTTGGGTAGGCTGACCCACTGCCCACCAGGGAACCACTGGCAAGGACTTGGGGACAACCCTCAGCGCTGAGGAGACGGGGAGGAGAAGGTCAGTCGGTACTTGGGAGGGAAGGACGAGAATGGCAGTCGGGGCAGCTGAGTAAAGACAGGGGTTGTGGGAGAGACTGACGAGGGTGAGAGAGAGGCTGTGATGGGTCGGGTTTGAGTGGTGGAGAAGCACTCCTGCTTCCCCTGGTCCATGAAGGGTGCTGTGAACAGCACCTACCTTCTCGAAAACCCTCCCCTTTTGCTGCCAGATTTACCCAGCACTGGGATATCCAGCTAACAATTTAGGGCTTCACACAGTGACCTCAGTGCCAAGCTGCAAGGGGCACGGTTGATTGGGTAGTTCCCCTGTCAATCAAGCCTGCCAACCAATCTGCTGTGGCTGAGGATGAGCCATTTGTCACTCTCCACCACTCAGTGCTTTCCTGGTGAAGATACCCTGCTGGGAACAGAAAGAGTTGCTGCACTTTCTGCCATAAGTTTTATTTTCTCTGCTCTTTTAGTGGATTGTTCTCTGAATTAGGTGATTGGTTAGCTGCACAACCAATCACATGCTGCCAGCTTAGATAGGATAAGGTAAGATATCTTTATTAGTCACATGTACATCAAAACACACAGTGAAATGCATCTTTTGTGTAGAGTGTTCTGGGGGCAGCCCACAAGTGTCGCCACGCTTTCCGGTGCCAACATAGCATGCCCACAACTTCCTAACCCGTACGTCTTTGGAATGTGGGAGGAAACCGGAGCACCCGGAGGAAACCCCACGCAGACATGGGGAGAATGTACAAACTCCTTACAGACGGTGGCCGGAATCAAACCCAGGTCACTGGCACTGTAATAGCATTGCACTAACTGCTACACTACTGTGCCTGCTCACATTACTGTGGACATGCAGTTATCCATCTCAATGGCTCACATGGGATGTCAACAGAGGCTTTGTTAAACCATGCCTCTAATTCCACCCTGGGAATCTGATTTACATATGTAAATGAGGTGTCCAGGACCTTGAGGCTGGTTGAAGTGTGCCAGCGATAATAGGCTGCCTGGTCCTGCATGCGTGACCCTGTCCCATGTGGAGGGTCAAACTAAGGCCAGGCCGCTCTGTGCTTTCCCAGGTAGCACAGTGGTACAGCTGGTAGAGCCGCTGCCTCATAACACCAGAGAATTGGGTTGAATCCTGACCTTGGGTGCTGTCTGTATGGAGTTTGCATCGTCTCCCTGTGGGTTTCCTCCAGGTGCTCCAGTTTAGGTTAATTGGCCACTATAAGTTGCCCTAGTGTGTGGGTGAG
The DNA here is from genome assembly GCF_009764475.1 of Pristis pectinata. Lineage (NCBI taxonomy): Eukaryota > Metazoa > Chordata > Chondrichthyes > Rhinopristiformes > Pristidae > Pristis > Pristis pectinata. The sequence continues at coordinate 85,395,483 of NC_067405.1, forward strand.
GGGTAGAATCTGGGGGGAGTTGATGGGAATATGGGGAGAACAAAATGGGGTTGGTGTGAATGGATGGTTGATGGTCGGCACGGACTCAAAGGTCCTGTCTTCATGCTCTCTCTCTCTATGGTTTAAAATGTTGATGAAGTCCAACACTTTCATACAATAAACCTGTCCACCTGTCCCAGATGCAGTCACCTTTACCTACACCACCTGTCATTTATTTCTCCCGCTGAAAGTGCAGGCGTCTCATCTGGGCAAAGGCCACAGTTGGGGAACCATTCCCCCTCCCCCACACCTTCCCTCTGGAGCTGAGGGAGTGGACAACAAGCCAGGAGGATGGGAAGAGAAGGGAGACGGGGGGAGGTGAGGAGCTTGGGGAAGGAGATAGGAGGACAGAGGGCTGGAGTAAGTGACGAAGGGAGGGAGAGGGATGGGGATTCAAGGAGTGGAAAGGTTGAAATGAGGGAGCAGCTTGGGCAAAGGGTGGTGGGGGGGGGAAGGGAGGTGGAAAGAGGGTTGAAGGAGCATGGAGAGAGGACGGAGTGAAGAAAGTTCACCAGACAGATTCCTGGAATAGTGGGACTGTTGTACAAGGAGGGATTGGGTCAACCAGTCCTGCATTAGAAGTATGAGGGGAGATCTCATTAAACTGCGGGATCACTGGAGGGGAAGAGAGCGGGAGGTTGGGTGGGGCAGAAATAATGCAACCAATCTGTCCAAGGCAGTTTGGGGGAAGAGTATCAGTGTGGGGGTGCAGACTGTGATAAAGGCCAGAGGACAGAGAGGTAGAAGGAGCTGGAGGGAGAGGGTGTTAGTCTGGGGGTTAATGACCAGGAGGTCAAGTTCAGAGTGACTGCTGTCTCATGGTTCCCGAGACCTGGGTTCCATCCTGACCTTGGCTGCTGTCTGTGTGGAGCTTGCACGTTCTCCTGTGACCTCCAGGTGCTCCAGTTTCCACATCCCAAAGACATACGGGTTGGTAGGTTAATTGGCTGTTGCAAATTGCCCCTAGTGTGGGAGTGAGTGGTAGAACCTGGGGGGAGTTGATGGGAATTGGGGGGGATAGCGGATGGTTTGGGGCAACTAGGATTCAGAAGCACAGTGAGCCATAGATAGTCTGAGGAAAGTTCAAGTTCAAGTTTATTGTCATGGGCAGACATACCCAGGGTATAAATGCCATGAAAATTAGCTTTTTGCAGCAGCAGCACAGTACAGTACAAACATGACAAACTTAAATTAACATAAACTTAAATTAACATAATGCATACCTAACGTGACAAAATAAACATAACAACATTAGTGCAAGTTGAGAGAGAGAGAAAAAAGAAATATGGTCTTAGGTAGTGTTAGGGTTTGTTCAGGAACACGATAGCAGTGGGGAAGAAGATGTTGTTGAACCTTGAGGTGAGAGTCTTCAGGCTCCTGTACCTCCTGCCTGATGGCAGCATCAAGAAGAGGGCATGGCCCGGATGGTGGGGGTCCCCGATGATGGATGTCACCTTCTTGAATATCACCTCTTTTCGATGTCCTTGATGGTGGGGAGAGCTGCACCCATGACGGAACGGGCTGAGTTCACCACTACAAGAGTCGCCAATTGGATGCGTAATTGTTGATTGTTTTAATGTATCCAAGTTTAAAATCTCTGAGTGATTTAATATGTGTGCTAGATTCAGTGTTCAAGCAGCAATGTCAACAAAAAAATGGTTATTGGAGCTGTGTTTTAGAGTAAGAGTTTACATCTGACAAAAGAATGCCAGTTATTTGCAAGAGGGCAGCGTGGTAGTGCAGCGATTAGCGCAACACTATTACAGCACCAGCGATCAGGGTTCAATTCCCGCCGCTGTCTGTAAGGAGTTTATATGTTCTCCCTGTGACTGCGTGGGTTTCCTCCGGGTGCTCCAGTTTCCTCCCACCTTCCAAAGATGTGCGGGTTAGTAGGTTATCGTGGGTGTAATTGGGTGGCGCGGGCTCATTGGACCAGAAGGGCCTGTTACTGTGTTGTATAAATAAAGTTTAACGTTTAAAAGATAACCAAACCAACAGAAGTCATCGGTAACAATCGAACTTTAGTCACTCTGCAAGAAAATGTGAAACAGAAGGATCCCAGTCGGGAGCCTCAGTTTTGAGTTAGTTATTGCTTGAAGGTTAATGCTCCATTTAATGTAGGATATTAGGCCACTGTGCTACGTACAGCAGCTGTCGGTACACGCTCCTGCAATCTGAACATAGGAAAAAAATCGATTCTGACTCATTCTGGGTTTGGCCATTGATTTATGAAGGCAGAAAGAGTCCAACAGGAATAGAACAGCCCCAGCTCCATGGCAGTGATTGACAACCACGCTAATACCTACAAAGTGGGAGGTCCCTGGCTCCATCCTAATGATTGACAGACAGGGTAAATCATGTAAAGGGGAGGGCCCAGAATCAGAATCAGAATTATTATCGCTTACTTATATGTCGTGAAATTGGTTGTTTTGCAGCAGCAGTACGGTGCAAAGGCATAAAATTACCATAAATTACAAAATAAATAAATAGTGCAAAAAATAGAATAACGAAGTAATGTTCATGGGATCATGGACTGTTCAGAAATCAGATGGCAGAGGTGAAGAAGCTGTTCCTAACTTGCTGAGTGTGGGTCTTCAGGCTCCTGTACTTCCTCCCCAATGATAGTAACAAGAAGGGGGCATGTTCGGGATGGTGAGGGTCCTTTGTGATGGATGCCACCTTCTTGAGGCACCAGTCCAGTCCAACCCTATGGCCACCTGCAGAAAGACGACCTCCACAACTCCATTCTAGTTATCGACAACCATGTTAGCCAAAGGGAAGGGGGCTTCCCAGTGCTGTCCCTGTGATGGACAACCTGGGGAACCCATGCAAAGGGGGAGGACCCTTCTCCATCCTTCTGATAGACAGTCTGGGTAACCTATGGGAAGGGGGCGTTCCTAACTCCATTCCCCTGATTGACAGCCTGAGTAACCCAAGGGAAAGGGATCTCCCACCGTCCTCTTCTGTGATTGACAGCATGAGTAACATGGGAAGGGGCGTTCCCAGCTCTATCCCTGTGATTGACAGTCTGAGCAACCCATAGGAAGGCGAGGTCCTACTTTCAGACCTGTGATTGACAATATGTAACATAGGAAGGGGGCGTTCCCAGCATCATAGCTGTGATTGACAGCCTGTGTAACCCATGGGAAGGGGAAGGGCTCATCCCTGTGATTGACAGACTGTGTAACCTAGGGGAGGGGGAGGTCCCAACTTCATCCCTGTGACTGACAGCCTGTGTAGCATGTGAAGGGGCGTTCCCAGTTCCATCCCTCTGACTGACAGCCTGGGTCACAGAGCCTGTATATTAAGGGAGCCTCAGCGCTCAGACTGTGCAGCTGGTCGGAAGTGTGACCAAGGCTAGTGCGTGAAAGGAGCTTGTCCCGCGCACACACACCTATCGCCCCCCCACCCCCACACACACAGGCTGCAGCCGAGAGCTGCTGGGATTTAACGGGAGCCCGAGTTGTCTGCGGATTGCCACCTGGTTTGCGGGATACTGCGGGAGTGCGGACCCTCTGTGGTCTCTGCGCCGGCTCTTTCTGGACCAACTGCTCGTCTGGCGCTTGTGCAGAGTGGGATCCCAGCTCGGGAGACAGCGCAGAAGGAGCTCAGACCTGCTTTTGGGACCCTCCGAGTGGAAATCAGCCAGTATTTGGAGAGCGTCGGAGACGGGGGATGGCAGCTTTACGCACTGTCCGCGCCGCACTCTTCTTCTCGCTGCTTCCCCAGGTAAACCCGCCACTTTCCCCATCGCCGGCGGCGTTCTCTGCCCCATGGCTGCTCTCTCTCTCTCCTGCCTCCTGCCCCTCTCTCCCCCGTCTCCTCTCTCTCTCTCCTCTGCTCCTGCCTCTCTCTCTTCTGTTCCCTGCCCCTCTCTCGCTCTCCTCCCTTGCCCCCGCCCCTCTCTCCCCGTCTCCTGCATCTCTTCTCTGCCCCCTGCCTCTCCCTTCTCCCTTCCTCTCTCTCTCTTTCCCTCCCCTACTTACACCCCCCCCCCCCCCCCCCCCCCCCCGTCTCTCAGTCCAGCTCCCTGCACTCCGCCTCTCACCCTGACCTTGTGTTTTCAAAGGTTTCCTGCAGTGGTACGTTCGAACTGAAGATCCACCAGTTTGTGAACGGCGGGGGCTTGTTGGCGTCTGGCGGTCGCTGTGTCCCCGACTGCCGCACTTTCTTTCGGGTGTGTTTGAAGCATTTCCAAGTGGTGGTGTCCCCGGAACCGTGCACCTACGGAAGCGTCCTCTCCCCGTTCCTGGGCAGCAGCAGCTCCTTCAGGGTGGCGGCCACTCAGGTCCCGCTCAAGCTCAACTTCACCTTCAAGTGGCCGGTGAGGGGCAATCCCTGCTTCAAAGGAGAGGGAGCCGCGGGCCGACCGGCCGGCCGAGCGGACCAGGGCACGGCAGAGCGGAGAGAAGGAGGGGGAGTTCAGAGTGAGGATGTCAGGGTGATAGCGAGAGGCTGGAAACGGTCAGGAAGTGAACGGGAGAAGACAGAGGCTGCCCCCCTCACCCTTGATTCCACCTGAAAGGCACACATACATACACTAACACACACAAATACACAGCTATACACACATATGTACACACAGACACATCTATACGCACACAGATCTATACACACAGCCAAGTACACCTACACACACAGATGCACATCTATACACACAGATACATACCTATACACACATCTGTACAGACAGACACACATCTATACGCACAAACACACATCTACACACACACATACATCTATACATAGACACACATTCAAACACACATACATAGAGACAGATACACATGCATACACATTCAGCGGCAGACACCTATATACACAGACACAGTTACACACATGTACTTACACCCACAGACCCACATACATACATAGACACATATATACGCGCGCGCACACACACACACACACACAAGCACAACCATACAGACACCTACATGAACACACACATGTGCATACACATTCAATCACAAACACACGTGCACACAAACAGAAATACCGTGCATGTGTAGAAGCGGATACTGGGAAGTGCCCACAGACACACAGACACCTACACACAGACACACACAAACAGAAACAAATACGGGCAGCAGACAGGAATAAACAACAGAATCACAGAGAGAACGGCACGCGTGCAGGCAGGCAGGTAAAGGGTCGACTCTCGGCAGCAGCGGGGATAGCGAGAGAGAATAACCCGAGAGAGCAGCGTGGGAAGAGGAGAACCGAGTGGGCAGTGGAGTGACGACGGGGACCAGCCGACTCGCTCCTGTGAACCGAGCGGCATTCGCGCTGTGGATGTTACAGTGAAAGCAGTGTGTGGGGACACGGTTGCGCCTCTAACTTTCTCCCTCTTCTGTTTGACAGGGAACTTTCTCCCTCATCATCGAAGCTTGGAACTCTCCCTCCGGCCAGCCGAGCCCCAGTAAGTCCAGCGGTTTGAGAGGGGGCGACACTGAGGTGCGCGCTGTGATCAGTTCGGTCAATTGATAACTAAGTTGTAGCGAGGTCTCCCGTTAGTTGTGATACAATGCTGTAAGGTTGTGGTTGTGCAGACTCGCGGTTAGAGCCCTCCGTCCCATAGTCCTGGCTCCTCAGCACAATCGACTTCCTATCGTTTATTTTTGGCGTGGGAAACTGAGCTGGATGTTGGTGAGAAAGACGAAATCTTGCCAAGCCTTCCGGACGGCCTTTTCCTGCGCTTCACACCTCCGACAATCGACGCCGCCCTTTTTGGAAAGGCGGCCTCGATTGTTCTGAGAAGAGAGGGAGTTTGGGTTACAGAGGCCCGGCGCTTCGCTAGGTCGGAACAATTGTCCTTGAAAACCCCGGCTCCATCACTCGGAGATCTGCTGGCTCCGGGATCACTCTGGGATCTACAGTCATCGTCACTCCGGGATCTGCTGTCTCCGTCACACTGGGATCACTCTGGGATCTGCTCTATCAATCTCCCTGGGACCTGCTGTCTCTGTCGCTGGGATCACTGTAGTTACCCTGGATTCTGCTATCTCCATCACTGGGACCTGCTGTCTCTGTCGCTGGGATCTTCTAACTCTATCACCCAGGATCAGCTGTTGCCATTATTCCATGATCACTCTGGAACCTGTGTCTTCACCATCCCGGGATCTGCTGTCTCCATCACTTCGCGAGAGATGTACTTTCTAACTCGAGGGGTCTTCCTTCTCCATCCCATCAGTATTGCAGATTCTCCAGGACGCCCTTGCACTCTCAGCTCGGGGGTCACTATGTATCTCCATTACCCTGCAATTGCTCTTTCCTTTTCACACCAAGGCTCTATCTGTCTTCATCGCCTTGAGGTCACTCCAGGATCCGCAGGTTTCTCCATGCTGGTATCTATACACCTCGCACTCTGAGGTTTCATCCAGCTTATTCCAGGCCTTGTCTCTCTATCACTCCAGGATAACTCCAAGTTCAGGCTGTGTGTCGCTATCACTCTGAGATCACTCCAGGATTAATGTATCTCCAGCACATTGGGCTGTGTATTTCTGTATGAATCCGGGAACGGGCTGTCCCTTCCACTCAGGGATTTGTGTGCCTCCGTCACTCTGGGACCCCTGCTGGGATCAGTGTCTCCATTACACTTGGGATCACTCCAGAGCCGGTGTGACCCCATCGCTCCAGGATCTTTGGGTTTTCACCAGTCCGTGACCACTGCAAGATCTGTGCGCTGTGTGTCTGGGACCACGCCAGCCCGTCTCTCTTTCAGTCTGTGTGTCTCCCCATCGCTCTGGGATCTGTGTATCACCACTCTAGGATTACACCAGGAGTTCGGTTTTCCCAGCACTCAGGATCACACCAGGATCTTATTCCACAGGATCTCTCCTGCTCACCACTTGGGACCTGTTCTCTAAAAAATAAATCCACGAAGTCTCATGAGACCGTGCTCCTACAAGATCAGGGCTGACCCAAGGTCCAACATCTCTTTATGTAAAAAAAAATCTACCCCGAGTAAAATGAAAATCAATAACCCAGCATTTCCCAGGTTTGGAAGAGAGTTCCAATCAATTATCAATTCTGCAAGAGGCAGTTTGTGTTAACTCCGCTCTTCCATGACCCTAGTTCTGATGTGACCATCCACCCTAGCCCCCCCCCCCCCCCACACACACACACGCTGCTTTATTTCATGCTGCAGCGCTCCCATTTACTGCCACCGCCATGATTTTTATTTTGTGAATATCACTTGGTAAATTTATCCGTCTATTGAGCCTGCTTACGAAGTCTGCGGGTAGAAACCCGAGATAAGGAGAATTCTAACCCAGTATCTAATCTTGAATAGATATGGTGATTTTTCAGTTTCCAAAATAAAACAGATAAAAGCAGAAAATTCTGATAACATCAACACAACCAACGCCGTGCTCACTGACACCTGTCCAGACCTGCCTCCTGACACGCAGACAACGTAAGCTCCATCCTCAGTAATGTCAACACCAGAGTTCATGGTCTGACCGGGGTCTCTGACCCTCCCTCAGGCCGGGGACCTGGTCTGTAGCTCCTTCCTATTTACTCACCGAAAGTGCAACTTATGGGATGTTTTTGAGCGTTTCCCCCTCTGGCTGGTTTCTCTCTCTCACTTCCTCGAGTTGGGACACCTCAACCTAGAAGGGAATTGATTTTTCATCTCACACAGGGCGCTGTTTGGCATCGCCAGTGTCCTGTCTGCCTGCCCACACACCCCACCCCCTCTCACCACCACCCCCCCCCCCCCCCCCCCCCCCCCACCCAGACGGACATCGAGGGTTGGAAATTCCTTCAATGAGTTAGAAGCCCTTCTCTTCCGAGTTAAGAACTTTGAGTACCGGCGGGTGATTGTATGTGGAGGAATTTAGCCAGGACTCCCCGGGCTGGGCGAGTGAGGGACAGGATGGTACGTTTCATTCCGATCTTGCCGGGAACTAGTGGCACGGTTGTCCTGAGTTAACCCGCTTGTTTGCTGCGTGCAGATGTAACCAGCCCTGAGATGTTGATCAGCCGTTTTGCTATCCAGAGACGTCAGCCTGTGGACACGGTCTGGTCCCGGGATGTCCAGCGGATGGGCCATACCCAGCTGCACTACTCGTACCGGGTGGTCTGCAGCCACCACTACTACGGCGAGGGCTGCTCCCACTACTGCCGGCCCAGGAACGACACCTTCGGGCATTTCACCTGCGGACAGGAGGGGCAGCGGATCTGCATGGCCGGATGGAAAAATGAGTACTGCGCACAGCGTAAGGCTGGGGTAACGGGACCGGGGGGGGGGGGGGGGGGGGGGGGGGGGAGGCGGGGTGGTGGGTAAGGGAGGAAGGAGGGGAGAAGGAGGGGCGGGCGGGGAGAGAGGGAGGGGAGAGGAGAGGGGTGGGTGCGGAGGGGGAGGTGGGGAGAGGGAGTGGTGAGGGGAAAGGATGGGGAAGGGAGGGGGCAGTGGGAGAGGGAAGGGGAAGAGGAGGGGAGGGGGGAAGGAGGAGAGGGAGAAGGTGGGAGGGAAGGGAGGGAAAGGGGGGACGGACAGTGATTTGGTGAGGGGGAGGCAGAGGCGAGGGTATTAATTGGGAATTACTGGTACTGGCTGTTGTGTACCTGTCACAGGGGGTTACTAGAGGCACAAGAGTATTAGCTGCACTTGCCAGTGTCAGGGTGGGCTAGTTATTATTGTGGCCACTCAGGAGGGGCCGTTACAGTGAAGGAACCTGAGAGGGAATCGGGGAGTGGGAGCAGAGGAGGGGCGGGGCAGGGTTTGCATGCTGGTACTAGCGGTTATTACTGGCAGTAGGGATTATTACTGGCTGGGATGCCTGCACGCTGCTGACACTGAGCACTGTTGCCCTGTTGGGAGCAGCAGGGATGATTTAAAATCCCTCACTGGGGGATTATTAATGGCACTTTACATGATGTAACTATCACTGTCCACTGTACTGGAGTTGCCCCAGGGACCTTATCATTGGAGACCACAGTGTTAATACTAGCCCTGTCCAAAGAACTAGTCCCCAGCAACAGGCACCTTGGTACCAGTACTAACACCATGGCGCTGGAGACTGGTACTAGCATCAGGGTGTTGTTAGTTGTTCTATTGGGCAGGCTGAACTGCTTTAATGGAGACACGGGAGACTGCAGATGCTGAAATCTGGAGCAATAAGCAATCTGCTGGACGAATTCTACTGGAGGACCATTCATTGGTCCAGATGAAGGGTTTCAACCCAAAACGTTAACAGTCCATTTCCTTCAACAGATGTCCACGGAGTTCCTCCACCAAATTGTTTTTGAACTGCTTTAATGTCAGCTTGTGGCTGTCAATGACATTGGGTGCTTATTACTCACACCTTCTGTGGGTAGTTGTCACCAGCTGGCTCTGGGGTTTTATTCCCTCCACTTATGGCAGAGACTGAGCTCTCTTATGTGCTGGGAGGAGCAGAGACACAAAGGGGGAGACAAGTGACTGCAGATGCCGGAATCTGGAGGAACCCAGTGGGTCGAGCAGCATCTGTGGGGGGGGGGGGAAGGAATTTTGGGTCGAGACCCTGCATCAGGACTGAGGGTGGAGAGGACAGATAGAGGGGGGAGTGGTGAGACAGGGGCCGGGGGGTAATTGATGGACTGAGAAGGAGTGGAAGGGGAGGGGTGGAGTTGGGAGACAGAGGTAGGTAGATGATAGGTGGAAGCAGGCAAAAGAGAGGGCAGATGTGCGGGATGGGAGGGTGAAGGTGGAGACAGCTAGGAGGGTGATAAGTGGGAACACCAAGGCTACCAATGCTGCAGTCTGATAAGGTGATACGAGGGAGAGTATCAATTAGGTGATTATTAGTCACTCTGGGGATTAACAGTGGTAGCCGACAATGACCAGGTGATACTTCGAATTGTAACATTGAGGGATAAATACCCACCGAGATACCCCGGGATAATACCCCAACTGTACTTACACCCACGTGAAGAGGTAGTTGGGTAATTGCTACTGAGTCCTGATGCAGGGTTTTGCCATAGAACCATACAGCACAAAATAGGCCCTTCGGCCCACCGTGTCATGCCGTCCATCAGACCACCCTCACACTACCTAACCCCTTCCTCCCGCATATCCCTCTATCTCACGTTCCTCCATATGCCTATCCAACAAGCTCTTGAACCTGTTCAATGTATCTGCCTCCACCACCACCCCAGGCAGTGCATTCCATGCACCAACCACTCTTTGGGTGAAAAACCTCCCTCTGACATCTCCCCTGAACCTCCCACCCATAACCTTAAAGCCGTGACCTCTCGTCTTGAGCATTGGTTCCCTGGGAAGGAGGCGCTGACTGTCTACTCTATCTATTCCTCTCAATATTTTATATACCTCTATCATGTCTCCTCTCATCCTCCTCCTTTCCAGTGAATAAAGCCCTAGCACCTTAAGCCTCTCCTCATATTCAATACCCTCCAATCCAGGCAGCATCCTGGTAAATCTCCTCTGCACCCTCTCCAATGCCTCCACATCCTTCCTATAATGAGGCGACCAGAACTGAACACAGTACTCTAAATGTGGCCTAACTAGAGTTTTGTAAAGCTGCATCATAACCTTGCGGCTCTTAAACTCAATCCCGCGATTTATGAAAGCCAACATCCCATTGGCCTTCTTAACTGCTCTTTCCACCTGTGAGGCAACTTTCAACGAACTGTGAATATGAACCCCCAGATCCCTCTGCTCCTCCACACTGCCAAGTACCTTGCCGTTTACCCTGTACTCTGCCCTGGAGTTTGTCCTTCCAAAGTGTACCACCTCACACTTCTCCGGATTGAACTCCATCTGCCACTTGTCAGCCCAGCTCTGCATCCTATCAATATCCCTCTGTAAGCTCCGACAGCCCTCCACACTATCCACAACACCACCTATCTCAGTGTCATCCGCAAACTTACTAACCCAGCCCTCCACCCCCTCATCTAAGTCATCTATAAATATCACAAAAAGTAGAGGTCCCAGAACCGATCCCTGTGGGACACCACTAGTCACTGCCTTCCAATCCAAGGGCACTCCTTCCACCACAACCCTCTGCTTTCTACATGCAAGCCAATTCCTAATCCACACAGCCAAGCTTCCTTGGATCCCTTGGCCTCTGACCTTCTGAAGAAACCTACCATGAGGAACCTTATCAAACGCCTTACTAAAATCCATGTAAACCACATCCACCACACTGCCCTCATCAATCTTCCTGGTCACCTCCTCAAAGAACTCTATCAGGCTTGTGAGGTAAGATCTTCCCTTCACAAAGCCATGCTGGCTGTCCCTAATCAGTCCATGATTCTCTAGGTGTTCATAAATCCTATCCCTTAGAATCCTTTCTAACAGCTTACCCACCACAGACATGAGACTCACCGGTCTATAATTCCCTGGCCTATCCCTATTACCTTTTTTGAACAAGGGGACCACATTCGCAACCCTCCAGTCCTCCGGCACCACCCCCGTAGACAACGAGGACTCAAAGATCCTTACCAGCGGTTCAGCAATCTCCTCCCTAGCCTCTCGAAGCAGCCTGGGGAAAATCCCGTCAGGCCCCGGAGATTTATCTGTCTTAATATTATTTAACAACTTCAACACATTCTCTCTCTTGATATCAACAACCTCGAGAACATTACCCCTACCAGCACTCCCTTCCGCATGATCAAGACCCCTCTCCCTGGTGAATACCGAAGAGAGGGGTCTTGATGATGCGGCAAGGTACTCATTCAGAACTTCTCCCACTTCTGCCGCCTCCAGGCAAATTCTCCCACCTTTGTCCTTAATCGGACCTACCTTCACCCTAGCCATCCTCCTACCCTTCACGTACTTGAAAAAGGCCTTGGGATTTTCCTTAACCCTACTAGCCAAAGCCTTTTCATGTCCCCTTCTAGCTCTCCTCAGCCCTTGCTTAAGTTCCTTCCTCGCTACCCTATATTCCTCACGGGCCCTGTCTGAACCTTGCTGCTTATACCTCACGTACGCTACCTTCTTCTCCCTAACAAGTCGTTCCACCTCTCTCGTCACCCACGGTTCCTTCACCCTGCCATTCCTTCTCTGCCTCACCGGGACACCACAGATGTTGTTTGTCCCGCTGAGTTCCTCTGTCAAGTTGTTTGTTGGGACCTTAGATCTACTTCCCATTAAAAGTCATCACCTCCAACTGTTCCCCACTGACAAGACAGTCTGGATTTTTTTTTGCTCAGGTCTCTGAAGCAGAAATGAACCCAGAGTCAAGAGTGCCTCCCACTCTGTACTTGGGTTTATACTAGGCATCATCCAGGAGTACATGCCAGCCATGTTGTATTGGCACTGGTTGTTGTCACTGGCATTTGCCAGTGTGTGACCATCACTGGGGAGAGGGAGGGCGGAACTCTCCCTGCAGAAATGTAATTGGGTGTAAAATGTTTCTGGAACTGCCTGCACTCCTGTGATTATCACTGGGGATAATTGCAGCAGCTCTCCACAATGCACGAACAGTAGAAGCTAAGACTGGCTCTGGAATGACATAATTGACACTGTGTCCAGAATATACTGTTAAAGAGGGCAATTGCTGATAGTGTTCAGCATGTACAGGTCATCAGACATATTCCTGACACAACGGTTATTACTCGCGCTGGGTAACTTTCACTTCCACTGATCACTGAGAGGTCATTACATGACGATACTGTCCCTTATCAATCTCTGCCTGCCTCGGGTCGAGCTATAGGGTTACTACTGTGACTAAGAGGGGACTGGAGCAAGACTTTTAACTGGCACTAAGTGTGATTACCAGCGATGAAAATATTTGGTGTTGTTACTGACACTGTTGAGAAATCTACCTGACACCATCGTCATTTTTCATTCCCATCTCCCCCCCCCCCCCCCCCCCCCCACCTCCCTCACTCGATCCCAGGCTCCACCTTCCTCTCCTGTCAGATTCCATCACCTGCAGCCCTTTGTCACCCCCACCCATCACCTCCCAGCCTCTGTCGCTATTCCCACTCCCCCCTCCCCATCTGCCCATCACCCCTCCTCACCCGCATCCACCTATCACCCGCCAGCCCTTGCTCCAGTCTTTCCCTTCACTTCTTTATACCGGCTCTCTCCTCTATGTCTTTCAGTCCAGATGAAGGGTCTCGACCCGAAGTGTCGACTGTCCATTTCCCTCCATAGATGCTGCCTGACCCGCTGAGTTCCTCCAGCTTTGTTTGTGTTGCTCCAGATCCCAGCGTCCGCAGTCTCTTGTTTCTTTAGTTTTGAAACTGTCTAGGATGCGGCATCATTGGCCGTTACTCTCACTGGATGCATTGGTGGCACAGGAAGATTATTACCGGCAGTGCGATGGGGTTTGTTACTGACAATGAGTTTTTGTGTAGCCACAGATTACTACGGTTTCACTGATAAACTGGCATCCTTAAAACCGTACCATTCACCGGGGTTCCTTATCAGCAAGTATATGAAATTTTTATTTAAAAACTGAAGGTGCTAGAAATCTGAAACAAAAACAGAAAATCCTAGAAACTATCAGCACCTGTGGAGAAAAAAAAACAGGGTTAACATTTCAGGTCAGGCATCCTCCATCAGAACTTTATCGGTTCCGACGAAGAGTCTTCCACCTGAAACATTAACTCTGTTTCTCTCTCCGCAGACACTGCCCGACCTGCTGAGTGTTTCCAGCATCTTCTGTTTTTATTCAATATTAGTCATGTACAGGTTCAGCCGTCACCGTAGGTTCTTACTGGTCTCCGGACTCATCACTGGCACTGTTTCGGGTTCCGTCATGAGCAGGACACGACTCCCAGTTGTCTGTGTGTATTTCTTACACAGCTGGGACAGGGTGTTGCTGGAACCGGGAGTGTTTCTACAGAGACTTGGGTTGGTGGTGGGATTGCACTGCGCGTCGCTGCCGCCGTCGTTGCAGGCACTGGGAGATGTTACAGTCTAACACCGGCACCGTCCGAGATGTGATTTAACACTGACCTTCCCGTCTGTCCTTGCAGCAATCTGCCGAACTGGGTGCAGCACACAGCACGGATACTGCGATCGACCGGGTGAGTGCAAGTAAGTTACTGGTGGGCAGGAGGCGTGAGCTGGCGGTCCCAGCCACGTCAGTGCTTGGCGTTCTTCCGTGTGGTTCACAGGACGACTAACTGGGTTTTTCTCTCTCACTCTCTCTTGAGGTGCCACTATGGATGGCAGGGAGATTCATGTACTGACTGCGTGCGGCACCCGGGCTGTCTGCATGGGACCTGTGAGCAGCCCTTCCAGTGTAACTGTAGGGAGGGCTGGGGCGGTCTCTTCTGTAACCAGGGTGAGTGAAGTTCGATCTGCGTGAGGCAGCCCCCACCACCATCTCCCCACCCACATCGATTTCATCCCCAGCCCTGCACGGCGCACAACCCCCGGATCCAGCGTGAGGCCCATCTGAATCTAGATCGTATAAATCGTTCATGGAGCACGGAAACAGGCCCTTCGGCCCACTGAGTCTGTCCTGACCATTAATCACCTACTTGCACCAATCCCATGTTATTGTCCCCACATTCCCATCAATTCCCCCCCCCCCCCCCCCGTTCTACCACTCACCTCCACATTAGGGGCAATTTACAGTGGCCAAATAACCTACCAACTTGCACGTCTTTGGGATGTGGGAGGAAACCGGAGCACCCGGGGGAAACCCACGCAGGAGAACGTGCAAACTCCACACATACTGCACCTGAGGTCAGGATTGAACCCGGGTTTCTGGCGCTGTGAGACAGCGGCTCTACCTGCTGTGCCACTGTGTCACCCAGTTGCCAGTTCCCAAACTCAGATGTTGATGGCGCTGAGTCAGATGGAATCGATGAGCCTCAGACACCTTAAACACTCCCCCAGAGTAACTGGAACAGAAGTCCTGGTGTTGAACAACTGCTGGTTACTGGGTGTAACTAGTGAATGAACTAGGACCAGATTTCAAATCCAATCAGCAGGTGCTGTCTGCCTAACCCCGAGAGGCGTGTTGAACCTGGAGAGCGAGGGCTACCCTCCATCTCACCACTATCCCTCGAAGGGGACAGGTCCACATCCCCCCCCCCCCACCCCACAGCACAAGAAAGAACATCATTCCACTCCTGCCACAGTTCCCTGTAACCTCGCCTCTTCCGTTCCCTTTGCTTCTCCTATACGTTTGAAATGGAAGAGATGAACGGTGAGGAAGCTGTTGCCAGACCTGGCTTGTGAATTGTAACTGACTTCGCTCCCCTTCCCTCTCTCTACCGATCACAGATCTCAACTACTGCACCCACAACAAGCCCTGCCTGAACAACGCCACCTGCACCAACACGGGCCAAGGCAGTTACACCTGCACCTGCCAGCCCGGCTTCACCGGCATCAACTGCCAGTCACCTGTGCCCAAGTGTGACAGCAGCCCCTGCAGAAACGGAGGGACCTGCACGGTAAGGAACAACGCACGCCGCAGCCCTGCTCAGCTTCAACCAGCCTGGAGTCCTCACCACTGCCGGGCGTTCTCCGGCAGGAAAGATCTGTCCAACCGAGGGGAGACACACTGTCCCACGGAGAGGGTAGATTCACACAGAACAAAACTGTTCCATTAGGGAGAGGACGGTCCCTTTGGAGAGAGACACTGTCCCACAGAGAGAGTAGGTTCATAGAGGGGAAAAAAAACATGCTGGAGGAACTCAGCGGGTCGAGCAGCATCTGTGGTGGTAAAGGTATAGTTGACATTTCGGGTTGAGACGTCATCCGGTCCAGGTGAAGGATCCCGACCCGAAATCTCGCCTGTCCATTTCCCTCCACAGATGCTACCTGACACACTGAGTTCCTCCAGCGATTTGTTTTTTTGCTCCAGATTCTGCAGTCCCGCATGTCTCCAGATTCACAGAGGACAGGGCTGGTCCCGTTACGGAGGCACTGTCCCAGGGAGTGGGGTGAATTCAGACAGGACAAGGGTGATCCCACCACAGAGTGGGGGTGGGGAGTCCCATCAACGGGGGGGGGGGGGAGATAAAATGCAGGGAAGTTGTTGATAGGAAACAAAGGTCAGATCTTAAGGACACAATCATTGTGCATAAAGAACCCCCCCCCCCCCCCCCAATTTTTAATCATTTAGTTTCTGCAATAACCGCTAGCTCTGGGGTCTGATAGACGCGGAAAGCAAATACTGGGACTCTTCTAACCTCACTGCGAGAGCAGGCTATCTCGTTAATCTGCCCAAACCACAGTCGGTTCTCAACAGCTGTGTTTTCCAGGAGAGCTCATCATTAAGCCTGGAGCCACTCCCACCTTCCCCTGGCTCTGTCCCCCTGCCTCTGGCTCTCTCTCTCTGCTCTGCCAACTTGTCTGAGAGTCTTTGCTGCAAGTGTATAGACGGCGATACCGTGAAACGGGCCAGTTATTCCTAACGCTGTGGTCCTATTGTTGCAGGAGTCGGAGGAAGGTTACCGCTGCTCTTGTCTACCTGGCTATGATGGGCAGCACTGTGAGAACAGCGTCTTGACCTGTGCAGATTTCCCCTGTTTCAATGGCGGCTCCTGCTACGAGAGATCACAAGGAGTCCCTTACATCTGTAGCTGCCTCCCGGGCTTTGCTGGCATCAACTGTGAGCAGAAGGTGGATCGGTGTTCCAGGAGCCCCTGTGCAAACGGTAACATAGCACCGTGTTTCTCCTTGTAACTTTATCCGTAACAGGGGAGTGTTGTGGCCAATCAGATCATTGCGTCTTTAGTATGTCCCTGCCGCTGCGTCAATCCCTGACAAATCCCACTTCCCACTCACCCCTAAAATCCCGCCATAAATCCCAGACTAATCCTGTTGCCCGATCCCTCACACACTCCTGCCATAAATCCTACACTAATCCCACTCCCCAAGTGGAATCCATTGAGTAAGAGGCTCCCAACCATAACCCAGACTCTGTGGCAACAAAAGTTGCACTTAAAAGTCCATTCCGTTCAAGTTTGAGGACTTTTGCAACCCTTTATACGTACATCTGGTCTATATGTGTCCCTATATGTGTATATCCGCTTACATGTATGAGACTGTGGTTGTAAATGGACCGAGAAAGGGATAAATTATAGGTTTTTGAAAGTTCTGTCTCCACTACAGAGGTTCAACTTTAAGTAATAGTCACGGAGCGTGGGAGGAGTCGTAGTGTAACATGTCAGAATGATTCAAGCAAAGCTTTATAGATTCGAGAAGTCCTTAAGGCAATTTCTCTCTCGATGGAGGAATACAAATGCAGGGTTGTTCGATGGAAGGAAAGGGAAAGATTTGGGATACATGGACGTGATTGCTGCGGATAAAGATCCTGCCACCCTGGTTTTAAGCAGAGTTTCAGACTGCAAATAACCACTGGTAATGGGAAGCGGAGGGAGCAAATGCCGGGACTCTTCCAGTCTCACTGCGAGAGCAGGCCATCTTCATCTGCCGAAAATACAGACGGTTCACAACAGCCCGTGTTTCAGCTCCCGAGGGACTGGGAAGTTGGGGTGGTCACTGAGCCCTGACCCCACGACCGAGCCACAACAGACAGCGAGGCAGACTGGGTACTTGCCCAGGGTGCAAGTCACTACAGAACCCGAGTAAAGGGTCATCCCAAGAGCTTGCACCAAATCCTGGGATCCTACCCTGGTTTCCCCCGCATTTGATGTTGTAGAGACAGAGAAAATAGGAGCAGGAAAAGGCCATTCGGCCCTTCGAGACTGCTCCACCTCACAGTGCAATCCTGGCTCATCCCCCATCTCAATACCATTTCCTGCTCTCTCCCCTACACCCTTTGATGCCTTTTGAATCATTCTGACATGTTACACTACGACTCCTACCACGCTCCGTGACTATTACTTAAAGCTGAAAACAATATTCAGTGACTCGTCCTCCACAACCCTTCAGGGTAGAGAACTCCACAGGTTCACCTCCCTCGGTGTCGAAATCTCATCTCAGTCCTAGACGTCCTACCCCCCATCCTGAGACTGTAACCAGCCTGCCCCCACCCCTTCCAAGCCAGTGGAAACATCCTCCCCACATCCAACCTGTCTCACCTTGTCAGAATGTTGTACATTTCAATGAAATCTACTCTCAAACCTCTACACCCAAGTGAATACAGGTCTAGGTGATCCAATCTCTCCCTGTACGTCAGTCCCCCCATCTGCCTGGTGAACCATGTGCCAGTTCAGTATTTGGGATCTGGGAACTTCTTGATCATGGTCAGAGGGCATTGCCCGACACTGATAACACACTGTCACTGGTGGGTGGGTAGAATTCGAGGGTCAGGATGGGAGGGTGGACAGGAGGGGGAAGGATGGACAGGGATGGAGTGGAGGTGGACGGGGAGGGCAGGATGAAGTTCAGGAGGGAAGGGGTTTGAACAGGTGGGGTATGGGCAGGAGGGTATAGACAGGAATGGATGGGGGGTCGGGAGGAGAAGGGAGGGGCTGTTGAAGGGAGGGTGAAAGGACGGGGGTTGTCAATGTGGACGGGGTGGGAGGGGATGTGATGGGTGGCGAGGGGGTGAGAGTACAGGAGGAGGGTTTTCAGCTTGGCTGCGGGTCCGGACCCTCTGACCTCCCTCTCCCCTCCCGCAGGAGGCCGGTGCCTGGACCTGGGACTGTCCCGGACGTGCCGCTGCCGACCGGGCTTCGCCGGCCAGAGGTGCGAGATCAACGTCAACGACTGCGCCCGGAGCCCGTGCCTGCACGGCGGCAGCTGCTCGGACCAGGTGAACGGCTACCGCTGCCTGTGCGCCGCCGGCTACACCGGCCGGGACTGCGGCCAGCGGCTGCCCGGCGACTGCGACTCGGCGCCCTGCCTGCACGGCGGCACCTGCCACCCCGGCCTCTCCAGCCGGGGCCCCGTCTGCCAGTGTCCCTTCGACTTCATGGGCCTGTGGTGCCAGATCCCGGTGCGGGAGCCCAGCCCCTCGCAGAAGCGCCAGCAGCCGCCCAGCCCCGTGCCCTGGCAGCTGGTGTCCCTGGGCTGCGGCCTGGCCGCCTTCGCCCTCCTGCTCCTCGCCCTGGCGCTGGCCGTCCGGCACCTGCGGGCCTCGGGCGGGCACCAGCCCCGGCCGGCGGGCGCCATGAACAACCGCACCGACCCGCAGAGGGACAACCTGATCGCCGCCTCGCAGCTGAAGCTGGCCGGCCTGGAGGTGAACTGCGGCGGCGAGCGCGGCCGCTCGCACTGCAAGCTGACGAACTGTGCCGCCGACCTGGGCCGCGCCGCCGGCCCGAAGGGGGAGCCGTCGCCGGAGCTCAAGTGCCACAAGAACCAGCGGGGCCGGCGGGAGGAGAGCTGGCCCCTGGCCGGGCCCCGGTAGGTGGTGGCGCCGCCGCCGCGCTCCAGCTCTGGGGACGCTGGGCAGCCGAGCTCATCGGGCAGGGCTCCGGGGGCTCAGAAGGTTGTAGTCCCCCCCTCCCACTCCCCTCCCTCTCCTGCCCCTCCCCCTCCCTCCTGCCCCTCCCCCTCTACCCTTTCCCCTCTCCCCCCCCGACCCCCTCCCCTCTGCCTCCCACTCTCCCTCATCTGCCTCCCCCTCTCTCTCCCCCCTCCCACTCCCTTCCCTCTTATGCCCCTCCCCTGTCCCTCCCCATCTACCCTTCCCCCTCTCCCTGCCCCTGCTCCCTCTCCCCTCCGACTCTCCCTCTCCCCTCCCCCTCCCCTCCCTCAACCCTCCCTATTTCTCCCTTGCCTCGACCCCCCCTTCTCCCCTCCCCTTGACAGTCTCCTTACCCCTCATTCCCCACTCCTTCTCACCATCCACTTTTCCCAGCCTCCCCTTCCACTCCACTCCCTCGCCCTCCCTCCCTACATATTCCTCCATCCCTACATATCTCCACCACATCCCCCCCCACCCCCAGCTCAATCCTACCTTTCCCTCTATCATCATGTCACTTCTCTTTGCACTGTGGGAGGGGTGGTGCTGAGGGAGTGTCCCACTGTGGGAGGGGTGGTGCTGAGGGAGTGTCCCACTGTTGCGTGGGTGGTGCTGACTGAGTACCGCACTGCAGGATGAGCAGTATTGGTGGAGCTCCACAATGGAATGGACTGTACTGAGGGAGTGTCCCACTGTGGGAGGGGTGGTACTGAGGGAGTGTCCCACTGTGGGAGGGGTGGTACTGAAGGAGCTCCACACTTTGGGAGAGGACTTTCTAAGGGAAATCAGAGTGTTGTGGGAGAGGCAGTACTGAGGGACCGCTGTGCTGTGGGAGGGGCATTGCTGAGGGAGCATCACACAGTGGGGGGGGGTGATACTGAAGGATGTCTGCACTGTGGGTGGTACAGTGTCTCTGGAGGAGGGGCAGTACTGAGGGAGGGGATGTAATGAGTGAGTGCTGCATTGTGCGAGGGGCAGTATTGAGGGAGCACCTCACTGTGATAGTAGTGATGGATCTCTGCAGTGGGAGGGGCAGTACTGAAGGAGCTCCACAGTGTGGGGGGGGCAGTACTGAGGGAGCTCCACAGTGTGGAATGTGCTGTATTGAGCAATTGCCGCACTATGAAAGGCTATTGCTGAGGGAGCGCTGCACTGTGAGAGGGGCAGTACTGGTCATAGAGTTATACAGAAAGGAAACAAGCCCTTCAGCCCAACTTGTCCATGCCAACCAAGATGTCTATCTGAGCTATCCCATTTGCCTCCATTTGGCCCATATCCCTCTAAACCTTTCCTATCCATCTACCTGTCCAAATGCCTTTTAAATGTTGTAACTGCACCCACTTCTACCACTTCCTCTGACAGCTCATTCCATATACCCACCACCCTCTGTAAAAAAAAATTGTCTCTCAGGTCCCTTTTAAATCTTTCCTTTCTCACCTTAAACCTATACCCTCTAGTTTTAGAGTCCCCTACCCAGGCAAAAAGACATGACCACCTCCTTAATCTATGCCTTTCATGATTGTATAAACTTCTATAAGATCACCCCGCAGCCTACTTCACCAGCGAAAAAAAATTTCTTTGCATATCCAGTCTCTCCTTATTGCTCAAGCCCTCCAGTAGCATCCTCGTGAATCTTTTCTGCACTCTTTCCAGCTTAATGACATCCTTCCTACAGCTCGTTGACTAGAACCGTACACAGTACTCTGAGTGCAGCGTCACCAACAACTTGTACAGCTGTAACATTACATTCCAACTCCTGTACTCAGTGCTCTGACTGATGAAGGCAAGTTGGCCAAGCACCTTCTTCACCAGCCTGTCTAACTATGTCACCACTTTCAGGGAACTATGTACCTGTACCTCTAGGTCTCTCTGTTCTACAACACTCTCCAGGGCCCTACCGTTTACTGTGCAAGCCCTACCCTGGTTGTACCTACCAAAGTGCAACATCTCACACTTGTCCGAATTAAATTCCATCTGCCATTTCTTGGCCCACTTCCCCAGTTCATCAAGATCATGTTGTGACCTTCAACAATCTTCTTCGTTGTCCACTACACCACCAATTTTGGTATCACCTGCAAACTCAACCATGTTAACAACATTGTCATTCAAATCATTAACGTAGATGACAAACAACAATGGACCCTGCACTGTTCCCTGCAGCATACCACTGAGGGACATTGTCAAAGGCCATGCTAAAGTCAGTGTAGAATATGTAGTCCATAAAGTCCCTGCCCTCCTCAATCTTCTTTATTAGCTCTTCAAAAAAGTCTATCAAATTTGTGAGGCATGATTTCCCACCATGCTGACTATCCCTTAACAGTCCTTGCCTTTCCAAATGCTGGTAGATCCTGTCTCCCTGATTCCCCTATCATAACTTTTCCACCACTGATCTGAGACTCACTGTCCTGTAGTTCCCTGTCTTGTCCTTGCAGCCTTTGGTAAATAAAAGGCACAACATTAGCCATCCTCCTGTCTTCCAGTACCTCACCCGTGTGGCAGATCTTAAGAAGACGCAAATATCTCTGCTAGGGACCCTGCAATTTCTTCCCTAGCTTCCTACAATGTCCTAGGATACACTTGATCTGGCCCCAAGGATTTATCCACCTTAATATACCTTAAGCCCGCCAGCACCTCCTCTCTTGTAATGTGGATATGTTCCAGTACATCACTATTCATTTCCCTTAATTCCTTAGCTTTCATGACCTTCCTCACGGTAAATACAGATGAGAAATAGGCTCAAGGACAGCTTCTATACTACTGTTATAAGACTCTTGGACATCTTGTACATTAAAGATGAATTCTTGATCTCTCAATCAACCTCAACATGGCCCTTACACCTTATTGTCTGCTTGCACTGCACTTTCTCTGTAACTGTAACACTTTACTCCGCATTCCGTTATGGCTTTTCCCTTTTACTATCACAATGTACTTATGTTTTGAAATGATCTGCATGGATGGCATGCAAAACAAGGTTTTTCACTGTACCTCGGTACATGTGACAATAATAAACCAATTCCAAATTAATACCTCGCCTGTCTCCTGCGGCTCCACACATAAACCACCACATTCATCCTTAAAGGGACCTATTCTCTCCCTAGTTACGCTTTTGTTCTTAATATACCTGTAGAATCTCTTAGGATTTTCCTTAACCTTGCCTGCCAGATCCAGCTTATGCCCTCTTTTTGCCCTCCTCTTTCCCTCTAATGCGTACACCTACATCTCTTATACTCCTGAAGGAATTCGCTTGATCCCAGCAGCCTATTCCTAACACAAGCCTCCTTTTACCTGACCAATGCCTCAATATCCCTCGTCAACCAAGGTTCCCTAATCCTGCCAGCCTTGCCCTTCACTCTAGCAAGAATATACTGTCTCTGAGCTCTCCCTATCTCACTTTTAAAAGCCTCCCACTTGCAGACATCCCTACACCTACAAACAGCCTCTCCCGGTCAACCTTTGCAAGTTCCTGATTAATGCCGTCAAAACTTGCCTTGCCCCAATTTAGGACTTCAACTTGTGGACCAGTCCTATCTTTTTCCACAACTATTTTAAAACTAATAGAATTGCGGTCACCAGCCCCAAAGTGCTCTCCCACTGACACTTCGGTCACTTGCCCAGCCTCATTTCCCAACAGGGGGTCAAGTGTTGCCTTCCCTTTAGTTAGGCCATCTACACAGTATTTGAGAAGACCTTCCTGGGCACATTTAACAAACTCTACCCCATCCAAGCCCTTTGCAATCTGGCAGTCCCAGTCAATATGAGGGAAGTTGAAATTACTTACTATTACAAACCTATTATTCTTATAGCTATCTGCAATCTCCCTACATATTTGTTCCTCTTAAATCCTGTGGACTATTGGGGTGCCCATAATACAGTCCCATCAAAGTGATCATCTCCTCTTTGTATCTCCACACAGTGGGAGGGTCAGTGATGAGGGAGCACAGCTGTTGGGGTGACAGTACTGAGTGAACAGTGACAGTGAGCAATGCAGTGTGGCATGGGCAGTGCTGAGGGATCTCCGCACTGTGGGAGGGGCAGTGCTGAGGGATCTCTGCATTGTGGGAGGGGCAGTGCTGAGGGATCTCTGCATTGTGGGAGGGGCAGTGCTGAGGGATCTCTGCACTGTGGCATGGGCAGTGCTGAGGGATCTCTGCACTGTGGGAGGGGCAGTAATGAGGGATCTCCACACAGTGGGAGGGGCAGTAATGAGGGATCTCCACACTGTGGGAGGGGCAGTAATGAGGGATCTCCGCACTGTGGGAGGGGCAGTAATGAGGGATCTCCACACTGGGAGGGGCAGTACTGAGGGATCTCCGCACTGTGGGAGGGGCAGTAATGAGGGATCTCTGCACTGTGGGAGGGGCAGTACTGAGGGAGCTTGGCACTGTGGAGGAGTGCTGAGGGAGCTCCGCACTGTTGGAGGGGTGTTGAGGGAGCTCCACTGTGGGAGGGTCAGTCCTGAGGGATCTCTGCACCGTGGGAGGAGTGTTGAGGGAGCTCTGCACTATTGGAGAGTGTTGAGGGATCTCCACACTGAGAGGGGCAGTACTGAGGGAGCTCTACACTGTGGGAGGGGCAGTACTGAGGGAGCACTGCACTGTGGGAGGGGCAGTCCTGAGGGCGCTCTGCATTGTTGGAGGAGTGTTGAGGGAGCTCCGCTCTGTGGGAGGAGCAGTGGGAGGGGTTGTAGAGTTCGTGCTGCCAGGTTGACTCCTAAACTTGATGGTGAATTGTCCTGTTTTCTCAGGCCCACTGTGTCCATGCTGACCCTTTTGCCCATCTACAGTAGCCCCATTTGCCCACATTAGGACTGTACCCTTCTACGCCTTGTCTATTTATATGCCTGTCTAAATGGCTCTTAAACAAAGTAATTGTATCTGACTCCACCACCTCCTTTGGCAGCGAGCTCCGGATATCAACCACTCTCTGTGTAAAAGAAAAATCCTTCCCATCAGATCCCCTATAAAGCCCCTTCTTCTCGTCTTAAACCTCTATGCCCTCTTGTTTTTGATATCCCTACCAAGAGCAAAAGATTCTCTCTATCTACCCTATCTATGCCTCAGACAATCTTATATACCTCTGTCAGGTCACCCCTCAGCCTCCTTCACCCCAGGGAAAACAAGCTCAGCCTATTCAGTCTCACCCCAAAACTAAAGTCCTCCATTTCAGGTGTATCTTCTCTGCACCCTCTCCGGCACATTCACATAATTCCTTTAGTGTGACAACCAAAACTGCACACAATACGACAAGTGCGGTCTAACCAGTGTTTTGTAAAGTTGCAACATAATGTCCTGACTTTTATATTCTGTGCCCTCACCAATGAAGGTAAGCAGGCCAGAAGACTTTTTCACCACCCTGTCTACCTGTGTTCCCATTTTCAGGAACTATGGACTTTAACCCCAAGGTCTCTCTGTCCATCAATATTCCTCAGCGCCCTACCATTTACTGTACATGTCCTACCCCTATTTGACTTCCCAAATCCCTCGCATTTGTTGGGATTAAGTTCCATCTACCAACTCTCCGCCCGCCCATCTTTCTATCTGATCTGTACCCTGCTGCAGCCTTAGACACCCTTCCTCACTATTCACAACACCACCAACTTTTGTGTCATCCATAAACTTTCTAATCACACCTCCTATATTTATATTCACATTGTGGAGTGGGCTACAGAAGGGGGATGTGTGTCTGTTGGGAACACAGTCCACATAAAGCTGGGGCTTTGCTGGAATGAGCCATGGGCAGCTTGGAGCAGGGAAAGGCCTTTGACAGGATATCACTAAGATACACAATGGATGTGCTCTCCAAGACTGGCTTTGGGAGGCAATCAGGTCCCATCCGCTCTGCACAGACATCAATAATGCAGTCCAAATCAATGGGTGGGAAACAGATATCTTCCCCATCATTTGGTCTGTATCCCTCTAATCCCTACTTGTTCATGTGTCTGTCTAATGCCTCTTAAACACTGCTATCGTATCTGCTTCCATCACCTCCCCTGGCAGTGTGCTCTTTGTGTAAAAAAACTTGCTTCACAAAGCTCCTTTAAACTTTCCCCCTCTCACCTTAAACCAATGCCCTATAGTATTTGACATTCCCACCCTGGGGAAAAGACTATCTACCCTGTCTATGCCTCTCATAATTATACATACTTCTGTCCGGAGAAAACAATCCAAATCTGTCCAACCACTCGTTATAACTAATATTCTCTAATCCTGGCAGCATCCTGATGAACCTCTGCACCCTCTCCAAAGCTTTCACATCCTTCATACAATACAGTGACCAGAAGTACACCCAGTACTCCAGAAGTGGCATAACCACATACAGCTGAAACATGACTTGCCAACTTTTCTACTTCAGCATGCCATACACCTTCTTTACCACCGTCTTCACTTGTGTGGCCACTTTCAGGGACCTATGAACTTGAATCCTAAGTTCCCTCAGTACATCATTGGTCCTAAGGATATTGCCATTTACTGTATACTTTCCTTTTGCATTTGACCTCCCAAAATCCAACACCTCAACTTGTTCAGATTAAACTCCATCCGCCATTTCTCTGCCCATATTTCCAACTGATCTACATCCTGCTGTATCCTTTGACAACTTCCTCACTATCCACAACTCTGCCAATTTTCGTGTCATCTACAAACTTACTAATCAGACGACTTACATTTAATCAAACAACAGAGGTCCCAGCACTGATCCTTCCGGAACACCACTGGTCACAGACCTGCAGGCAGAAAAACAGCCCTCCATCACTACCCTCTGTCTTCTGTGACCAAGCCAATTTTGGATCCAATTTACCAACTCATCATGGATCACGTGTGACATAATCTTCTGGACCAGCCCCTACCATAAGGGAACTTGTCAAATGCTTTACTAAAGTCCATGTAGAGAACATCCACTGCTCTAGACTTATCAATCATCTTTGTCACCTCCTCAAAAAACTCAAATCAAATTTGTGAGACAGGACTGTCCCGCGCAAAGCCATGCTGACTATCTGGAATAAATCCATGCTTTTCCAAATGTGAGTAAATTCTGTCCCTAGGAATCTTCTGCAATAATTTCCCTACCATTGATGTTAAGGCTCACCGGCCATTGATTTCCCTGTTGCCCTTCTTAAACAATGGAACAATATTGGCTATTCTCCAGTCTTCTGGCACCTTGCTTGTGGCTAAGGAGGATACAAAGATCTCTCCCAAGGCTCCAGCAATCTCCTACCTTGCTTTCCTCAGTATTCTGGGATAGATCCCATTAAGCCCTGGAGGCTTATCAACCTTAATGTTTTTTCAAGATGCTCAATACCACCTCCTCCTAAATAATGACATGCCCTAGAATATCAACATACTTCTCCCTAAACTCACCATCATCCATGTTCTTTTCCTTGGTGAATATTAATGCAAAGTCATCATTAAGGACTTTGCCCAATTCCTCTGGCTCCAGCATAACTTCCCTCCTTTGTCCTTGAGTGGACCTACCCTTTCCCTAGCTAACCTGTTATAAAATGCTTTGGGGTTCTCCTTAGTTCTACTTGTCATGAACATTTCATGGTCCCTTTTAACCCTCCTAATTTCTTTGTTTACGTTCTTTCTAGCTTCCTTTATGTTCCTCGAGCCTTGTCCAATTTCAGCTTCCTAAACCTAACATATGCTTCCTTTTTCTTTTTAATCATCCTGAGCTCTAATCAACTGGCCTCTAAAGGACTCCCACAGGTCAGGTGTATTTACCCCCAAAGAGCCACTCCTAATCTCCTCTCCTCAGCTCTTGCCTAATACTCTTGTAATTAACCTTTCCCCAATTTAGCACTTTCCCCTGAGGTCCTGTCTTAACCTTATCCATAACTAACTTAAAACTTACAGAACTAGGGTCACTATTCCCAAAATGCTGTCCCACTGAAACTTCGATCACTTGGCCCGGCTCATTCCCCAATACAAGGTCTAGTACAGCCCCTTCCCTGTTTGGACTGTCAACATGTTGTTTCAAGAAACCATTCAGGAGAACCTAACAAATTCTGCCTCATCTAAGACCCAGCACTAAGGGAGTCCCAGTCAATATTAGGGGTTGAAATCATCCACTACAATAACCCTTGTGCTTTTGCATCGTTTCATGATCTGCTCCAGCTTCTGCTGGCAATTAGGAGGCCTATAATGTAGCCCCATCATAGTGATTGCACCTTTCATATTCCTGAATTCCAGCCTTGCTGGATGAGTCCTTCAAGATGTCCTCTCTTAATACAGCAGTGACATTCTCCCTAATCAGTAATGCAGCTCTCCCTCTGTCACATCTAAAACATCAATATCCTGGAATGTTGAGCTGCCAGTCCTGCCCTTCTCTCAACCAAGTTTCTGTAATGACTACAATATTGAAGTTCCATGTACTAATCCAGGTTCTAAGCTCATCCGCCTTGCCCATTAAACTTCTTTCATTAAAGTAAATATACTTTAAACCAACATTCCTGCCACGTTCATTATCCTGGCCCTGCCTGTTTTCCCCATTAGACTTACTTGACCTAACCTCCTCAATATCCCCACCTGTTGACCTACTGCTCCCATTCCCAACCTTCTGCCACACTGGTTTAAACCCTTCTGAGTGGCACCAGCAAACCTACCTGCGAGAATATTGGTACCCCTCCTGTTTAGGTATAACCTATCCTTCTTGTACAGGTCCCATCCGCCCTGGAAGAGATCCCAATGCTCCAGGTACCTGAAGTCCTCTCCCCTGCACCAGCTCCTTGGCCACACATTCAACCTTACTGTCTTCCTATTTCTTGTCTCACTACCACAAGGCACAGGGAGTAATCCTGAGATTACAACCCTAGAGGTCCTGTTTTTTAACTTTCTACCTGACTCTCTAAATTTTCTATTCAGGACATCACCTCCCGTCTTGCTGATGTTGTTAGTACAAATATGGACCACGACCTCTGGCTGCTCACCCTCCTCTTTCAGAATGTCCTGTTCCCACTCAGAGACATCCTTGACCCTGGGACCAGGGAGGCAACACACCACCCTGGGGTCTCGCATGCAGCCACAGAAACTGTGCCCCTGACTACAGAGTCCCCTATCACTATTGCTTGCCTGGACTTTGTCCTACTCTGCTGTACAATAGAGCCAGTCACGGTGTCACTAATTTGGCTACTGCTGTTCTTTTACCCTGAGATGCCATCAGTATCCAAAACAGTATCCCTGTTGGAGAGGGGAACAGCCATACAGGACTCCTGCACTAATGGCCTGCCCCTCCTGGTGGTCACCCATCTATCGGGCTGAACCTTTGGTGCAACTACCTCCCTGAAACTCCTGTCTATAACACTCTCTACCTCCTGTGTGCTCCTCAGTGAGTCCAGCTGCTGCTCCAACCGATCCATGTGGTCTGAGAGGAGCTGCAGCTGAACACACTTCCTGTAGACATTGTCGTCAGGGACACAATCTCTCCCTGGTCTCACAGGAGGAACATGCTACTGCACTGACTGCCATCACAACCCTTTGCCCAATCCATCGGGAAGGACATGGGCATAAGAGGGGTGACGATGCCAGGCAGTGGGGACACTCAGATCAAAGCCTCCCTGTGCATGGACGATGTCACCGTCTTCTGCTCGGACACACGGTCAGTCCACAGATTGATCAGCATCTGCCGTCAGTTTGAACTGGTGTCAGGGGCCAGATTCAATTGCAGGAAGAGCGAAGCCATGCTCTTCGGCAACTGGCCTGATCAGTCCACCGTCAAATCTGACGACCTGAGGTGCTGGGGATCTGGTTCAGAGGGCCCGAGGTGTGTAACTAGAATTGGGTGGAGCCCAATTGGGTGGGTAGAATTGGGTAGTCAAGGGTAAAGGAAAACTGGGACAGTGGGAGTGGTGCTCCCTCGATGAGGGGCAAGAACCTGGTCACCAGGTGCGAGGTGTTCTCAGTGTTGCTCTACTTGGCGTGGATGCTGCCCATACCGCGCTCCTCCACCTTGGCAGTCAGACCATCCATCTTCTGTTCAATCCACCATGGAGTGTGTCTGACAGGTCGCGATGGACATCCCCAGAGAAAGGGAGTGGGGGAGCCTACCCAACATCATCCTCATCCTGATGGCCACCTTTGTGTGTAGAACCAAAGGACACAGGCACCAAGTGTCACTACACGCTGAGGTTCTGCCTGTCCCCAGTGTTGTGAAGGATAGGTCTGGCGTGGTTGGCACACAGTGTTCCACTCAGATGGACATTGTCACACTCTCTGACCTTCGTGGAAAGGTTCCTTCAGGAAAACACCTTTGACCACAAGTCCATCAGGCAGTGGTGAGCACAGAACATCCTGCAGATACTGTGGGAGAAGGACACGATGGATATTGTGGTATGGTTCACTGAGCAGACTGTCAAAGCCATTTGGCAGAATGTCTCATTGCCAGAGCTCACCAATAAGCACCAAAACCTCGCTTGGCTGGTGGTGTATGGGGCCTCCCCATTGGATCCTTCCTGTGTGGTCAGTCTCACTCCCAACGCACGCTACCCTTGGTACTGCTGCTGGGAGGATGAGGCGATCACCACCTCTCTGTCAAATGCGTTTGCAAAGAGGCTCTAGAAAAGGATGCAAAGGTCCTTATTGAGCTTCATCCTGACCCGCTATGTAACAGAGGTCTCTCTGATCCATGGGCTGTTCCCAGGGTCACACACTGAGACAAACATCACGTGTTGCCGGAAGATCATCAGCTCAGTGAAAAACTCTCCTTGGCCTGCCCAAAACCTGTTGGTATTCTGATACAATGAAATGTCTGTAGGGGAATGCTGCCGACTGGGGCATTCTAGGCTGCAAAAGTACGTGCTAAGGGATGCAGTCAATGTTAAGGCTCTATGGGGAAGGACCACAGTCTAAGGTCCTGCTGCCATTGGGCACTGAGGGGCTGGGTCTGGTGTAACAGCCCTGCATACACTGGAAGGTGTATTGTTCAACGAGGCTACATGAGTGGCAATGGTGCTTTATAAATAGGATGCATTAACTAATGACATTACAGACGTACAGATCTGATAACAATATGGATGTATAGGCTGGACAACACTGGATGTATAGAGTGGACAAGAGTCTGGACATATAGACTGGACAACACTATGTAGGGAAAGACTGGGTCAGACCCCACTTGAAGTACTGTGCTCAGTTCTGGTCACCTCACTACAGGAAGGATGTGGAAGCCATAGAAAGGGTGCAGAGGAGATTTATAAGGATGCTGCCTGGATTGTGGAGCATGCCTTATGAAAGCAGGTTGAGGGAACTCGGCCTTTTCTCCTTGGAGTGATGGAGGATGAGGGGGGACCTGATAGAAGTATATAAGATGATGAGAGGTATTGATCGGGTAGATAGTTAGAGGCTTTTCCCCAGGGCTGAAATGGTGGCCACAAGAGGACATAGGTTTAAGGTGCTGGGGAGTAGGTATAGGGAAGATGTCAGGGGTAAGTTTTTTACTCAGAGGTTGGTGAGTGCGTGGAATGGGCTGCCGGCAACGGTGGTGGAGGCGGATACGATAGGGTCTTTTAAGAGACTTTTGGATAGGTACATGGAGCTGAGAAGAATAAAGGGCTATGGGTCTCTAAGGTAGGGACATGTTCAGCACAGCTTTGTGGGCTGAAGGGCCTGAATTGTGCTGTAGGTTTTCTATGTTTCTATGTAACAGTATGGACATTTAGACTCAACAACAATGGATGTATAGACTGGGCAACAGTACCGGATGTATAAACTCGACAATAGTGCAGATATATACAATGGATTAAATTGGATGTATAGTTTGGGCAACAGCATGGATGGATAGACTGGAGAACACTATAGATGTAAAGACTGGACAACACTGGACATTTAGATTGGACAACACTCTGGACATATAGACTGGACAACAGTACAAATGTAAAGAAAGCCCTGTACTGTTTTGTATTTCCTGTATATATTTTTATGAATAATGTTTATCTTTGAAATACAAAAGGGAACGTGGGCTGCAGCAGCACTGTTACCTCAGGCCGTCACTGGGCCCCTTTCCCGGGATATTGGTGCTGCACCCCACTTGGCCAGCCATGTTCTCACCTGCTCTCGTCTCTTTGTTCAGCAGTGAAAACCTGGCGTGTAGAATATCCACGATAGCCTGTACCTGTGACCTGAAGTACCAGCCCACGTCCCGCACTGGGGAAGGCCGGCAGAGCGACGTCACCACTGAGGTAGGCAGGGAGGATGGGCTGAGATGGAGCAGGAGGGAGGTGGGATGAGGAGAGGTACACAGGGCTGGGCTCGAGGGGCTGATTCATCAAGGATCAGGATCCACTCTCAACACAACAGAAACACTAGACAGCTGCGAGAAGGGACACTGTGTTGGAAGGTTTGCCAAACATGTTGGGTCGTGCAGTGACTGATAGAGCCACTGCTTCACAGCGCCAGAGACCCAGGTTCAATCCTGACCTCAGGTGCCGTCTGTGTGGAGACAAGAGGGGCGGTGGGGGGTGGGGGGGGAATGGAACAGGTGACTAGAGGTGAGAAGCCCTGGGTGGGACACATTCTCCCTGTGACTGCGTGTGTTTCCTGCGGATGCTCTGGTTTCCTCCCACATCCCAAAGAAATACAGGTCAGTAGGTTAATTGGCTGCTGTAAATTGTAGGTGAGGGGTAGAATCTGGGGGGCACGGTGGGTGGGAGCAGTTGATGGGAATGAGGAGAGAATAAAATGGGATGGTGTAAATGGGTGGTTAAAGTTCAGCACGGACTCGGTGCGCTGAAGGGCCTGTTTCGGTGCTATACATCTCTATGACTCTGATTCTTTGACTAAACAACAAAGAAGGTTGAATCACGCTGATGGAAATGTGTCATAGACCTCAGACAATTTGAGGCACAGCAAATCCACCAGCAAATGTCAGAGGAATGTGGATGTGGGGATGTCAATTATCTGAATATTAACTGGGATGCTGTCAGTGGGAAAGGTAAAGAAGGCAGAGAGTTCCTAACCTTCAGTCCAGTTTGCAGTAAGAGCAAGGTGTAATTCCAGGTTTAATTTTAGGGAACGAAGCGGGGTAGGAGGAAGGGGTATCAGCAGCAGAGTGGTCATAATCAGACATGGAAAAAATAGGAAAGGAAAGGTCAATGAGGTGATTAAAAAAACACATGGGATGTTTTCCTTTGTTAGCCGAGGTATTGGAGCAGGGAGGGAATGCTAGAACTGCCCACCACATAACGTTGCCCACAGCTCGAGTACTGTGTATGGTTCTGGTCACCACATCACAGGGAAGGTATGATTGCACTGGAGAGGGTGCAGAGGAGATTTCCAAAGCTGTTAAAAATAATAAAAAAAACAATCTGCTGGAGGAACTCAGCGGGTCAGGCAGCATCTGTGGAGGCAGAGGGATAGTTGATGTTTCAGATCGAGACCCTGCATCAGGACTGAGTGTTGAGGCGAGATGGCCGGTGTGAAGAGGTGAGGGGGAGGGGTGCGGCAGGAGCTGGTAGGAGATCGGTGGATCCAGGTGAGGAGGGACGATTGGCAGATGGAGCCAGGTGGGGGTGGGTAACAAGTTTAGGTAACAAGGGGGGTGGGGGGGGGAGGGATGGAAAAGGTGAACAGAGGTGAGAGGCCCTGGGTGGACTGGTGGGAGGGGGAAAGGAACACGGGGAGTGGAAAATTCAGTATTTATAACCTCTGGGTTGTAGGCTACCCAAGTGCTGTTCATACCATTGGATTGTAGGCTACAAAGACATTGCCAGGACTGGGAAAATGTCGTTGTGGGGAAAGATTGGATAGGCTGGGATCGTTCTCTGTAGGACGGAGGGAGCTGAGGGGGCCCTGGGCAGAGTTAATAAGGAAAGGCCCGTCTCCCTCAGGAGAGGGTCAGACTCACAGGAGGCAAAGGTTTAAAGTGAATGGTAGGATTAGAGGGGGGAAGAGGAAAATGCTTCTGCCCAGAGGGTGGTGGGATCCGGAACTCGCTGTGTTAGGGACAGAAAGCCCCGCCACATTTAAGCAGTAGTACCGGAGAAGCAGTGACCCGCAGGGCGAAGGACCCAGTGCTGGGAGACGGCTTAGGGTGAGAGCTCGGTTTACACCGGCACGTATAAATTAACCATGAGTAGTCTCTGTGTAGGGAATGTTCCATGAATAAAGAAAAGAACAAACTTTGATTTGCCTCTCACGGGCTCCCAATAGTCTGCACAACCGATGAAGCGCGGTCACCATTGTAACGCGGGACATGTGTAGCCCCTCTATGCACAGAAAGATCCCATGAACAGAATCGGCGTGAGCTGTTGGAGTGATGTCAATCTGGGGGAAGATCGGGACACGAGACCCCCCCACCACCACCACCGTTCTTCACCAAAGCAACGGAGGAGAAAAAGCCGGGAGCCCGATTAACTCCCGGAGCCTGGCCCTCAGCGACTCCGGATCGTCGTGCGACCTCTCCAGCGGTGATCGCAGTCGATCCCAACCCGCGGCTCTGCTTTGGGGCTGAAGACAGAGGCGACCGGAGTGGGTCAAGGATCTGTAACTCCCGGCCCGGCCCCAGGGGTTGGCTATGAAATGGCCCAGTCCAAGGGCGACAAATCCCAGATATGTGCAGACGGAAGTTTGGCTTCGACTTTGCGCCGTCCCTGTAAACGGGCTGTGAAGGTGTCTCCGATTGTGACCGGTCTCCTCTCTTTACAGGTGTAAGGCTGACGAGGAGAGGCTGCACTCTGCGCAGGTTGCCGGCGGCTCCGCAACGCTATTTTATTTATTTGTAGAAGGCACCAGTTGCCGAGCGGAGAATGAGGAGTGGGAGCTTTCAGACGCTTCTCCGGCGGCCGAATCCCGCAGACTGTGCAACAACTGCTCCCGTCACGGAGCGCAGGGCTAACCCACCACAGCGGCGGACTCTTTCTTGTGAGGAACAAGGTGCATCGATCTGGGGTTGGACTTTAAATTTGAGGCAGTGACTGGCAGTGAGGTGGACATACACATCAGACGGCGTGTCATTCACAGTTTGAGCATTTCTCTGGGATTACACAGGCAGAGGACGGTCGGGAGAAAGGATGGGACAGACCCTCATGTACAGACTGAGCAGATTTCTTTTAAATCACTGGCGAATGAGCGGCAAGACAATCAATAATATTTTTTTTAAGGTTGGTATTTCATAATTAATTTAAATGTGAAGCACTGAACTTTATACTTTTATAAAATTATTTTGTATATAATGTATATTTATAAATGTCTTGACGTGTGTAAAAGAAACAATCAGTTCACCAATGGTTTTAACTTCATGGCAAAGTTTGAATTTATTTTTTTCAAACAATGAAATCATTCCTGCTACATTATCAGGTCTTCTTCATTCGACACCCACGAGTTTTGCAACATTTGGTAGTTTGCTCCCGGGAGGAACCCACTTCACACTCCCGCCTTCGCTCAACACCAAGTGGGAACGGCAGATCCACAGGGAGCATTCGCTTCATGAGAGAGAGGG
Source organism: Pristis pectinata (assembly GCF_009764475.1). Taxonomy (NCBI): domain Eukaryota; kingdom Metazoa; phylum Chordata; class Chondrichthyes; order Rhinopristiformes; family Pristidae; genus Pristis; species Pristis pectinata. The sequence continues at coordinate 85,430,240 of NC_067405.1, forward strand.
TCTGAACAGTGTCTGTGTTTCTTTCCGGGGCTGCACCATCACATCGCCGTGAGATTCCTTCTCACTCCCTGCAAGCCCAGCTGAAATATTCCCACACACAAAGGAAGGCCAGGGTCTATACACTGTTGACCTACCCTGGGAGTGCGTGACGGGACGGTATAGCCGGAACTTCACCCAGTGTCTCACCCCAGGAGTGTGTGATGGGACGGTGTAGAGGGAGCTTCACTCTGAGCCCAGGAGTGTGTGATGGGACGGTGTAGAGGGAGCTGCACCCTGTCTCACCCCAGGAGTGTGTGATGGGACGGTGTAGAGGGAGCTGCACCCTGTCTCACCCCAGGAGTGTGTGATGGGACGGTGTAGAGGGAGCTGCACCCTGTCTCACCCCAGGAGTGTGTGATGGGACGGTGTAGAGGGAGCTGCACCCTGTCTCACCCCAGGAGTGTGTGATGGGACGGTGTAGAGGGAGCTGCACCCTGTCTCACCCCAGGAGTGTGTGATGGGACGGTGTAGAGGGAGCTGCACCCTGTCTCACCCCAGGAGTGTGTGATGGGACGGTGTAGAGGGAGCTGCACCCTGTCTCACCCCAGGAGTGTGTGATGGGACGGTGTAGAGGGAGCTTCACTCTGTGTCTGCCGCTGTGCGGAGAATTTTCTCCCAAAACATAGCGGTCCGTTGATTCCTGGAGCCCGCCCTCTGGTTCCTCGAATGCTGCACCGTTCCTTATGCCACACACTTAGCTCCTTCCCCTCCACCCATCCCCGGTACCCGGCTTCTCCCGCCTCAACACACTGTCCCCAGCCTGATCGCCCCGACCCGTCGCCAGCAGCCTATCCCGGGCTCCCGTTCCATGCCGGCTCTACCTGTTGCATCATTCAGTCCGCCGTCTGATGCAATTCAGAAGGAGATTTCGGAGTGGGCGTCTCGCCCGCCGATTGGTCGGTTCTGGACCAGGGCCCGCCCAGACAGCACTGATTGGAGGTGGGTTCAGAGACAGCACATGGACAGTTCGCGGGAAATAAATAAGAGGCAAAGATTGAACAGAGACAGAGACAGAGAGAGACAAGGGAGCAGTTGGAGAAGTCGGCAGTACCCGGGAGAGAGAAATAAGTTCAGAGGAGATAGAAGGACACAAACACCGAGACAGCGAGAGTCACACGGACTGACAAGGAGGGAGACACACAGGAGACAGATTGAAGGAGGGAGGGCAGACTGAACAGGGTCGGCGAGTGGGGGTCCAGGCAGGCTGACTACAGGCCGACTATAGATTGGCTACAAGCTAACTACAAACCGGCTACAGGCCAACTAGAGGCCGACTACAGTCTCCAGACTCGGCAGCGATGCCGCCGCAGGAGGCAGCCACGGGAGACGGCGCCGCGCCCCAGGACCGGGCCGTGTGGATCTTCGGCTACGGCTCTCTGATCTGGAAGCCGGACTTTGAATTCACTTCCAGGAGGGTCGGTTTTATCCGCGGCTACTGCAGGAGGTTCTGGCACGGAGACAACCATTACCGCGGCGACAAGCGGACGGTAGGTGAACCTCCCTCCAGACACCCCCCCCCCCCCCGGTCCGGGGACTCCACTGGATCCCGCCCCCTGGCGAGTACCATCTCAGACCTAGACCCCTGTCCTATCACCGTGGGAGGGGTCCCACTCCCGGACCCCGTCCCGTGACCGTGGGAGGGGTCCCACTCCCAGACCCCGTCTCGTCACCGTGGGAGGGGTCCCACTCCCGGACCCCGTCCCGTCACCTGGGACCCCGTCCGTCAGCGTGGGAGGGTCCCACTCCCATACCCCATCCCGTCGCCGTGGAGACGTAAGGAGTGGTGTCCCAGGTAGATTGGAAAAGGCTTTTGTTTAGTCAAGTTAGAGACTGTCAGATCAAAACCTGCTTTGTTTTTGATTTTCAGCCCGGGCGTGTCGTCACCTTACTGGAAGACGCCGAGGTAGGCACTCGGCACGTTTGTTCTGGAGTTCTGGGTTCCAGTGCCCACAGTGTCCGCAATACCGTCCGTTACTCAGTTAATAATCCGCATCCCACACAACTACTGTACACAGTAATCGGTGCACCCGTCTCACCAACCAGATCTAAGCAGATTAGGGTATTTCTAAAACCTGGAGAAGGCTGGGAGCAGATTTAGGAGCAGAAGGAGTAGGCCATTCGGCCCATCATGTCTGCTCTGATTCACCAGAGCAGGGCTGATCTTTCACCCGGGCTCCACACTCTGTACCTTCCCTTCATTGCTTTAATATCCAAAGATCCAAGGGTGTAAGAGAGCTGGCCTTCCGCGGAGACCGGCGCTGTTGCCGGGAGTGGGCAGTCGTCCGCAGTTCCATCCGACCTGGCATGGGGGGTGGGGGGGTGGATGTAATGGTATCCCGGGAAGCCTTGACAGGCTGAATGTGCAGGGGACAGGATGACTGTTTAAATGGTCGTCCATTTAAGACAGATGAGTTTTTTTCCTCAGAATGCAGTCTTTGGAACTGTTCTTCCACGGGGTCAGAATGTCTGAATTGCATCTATGGCTCTTATGGGAGGGTGAAAGTTTTCCAGAGGTCGGCTACTCACCTGCCATTCAATCAGTCGATGACACTGTAACCTCTCCATTCCTGCCTACACCCCATAACATTTCACCCCCCTCCCTCGCTTATCAGGAATCTGTCCACCCTTGCCTTTAAAAAGGTTCAAAGACTCTACTTTCACCGTCCTTTGAGGAAGAGAATTCCAAAGACTCGCAATCCTCTGAGGGGAAAAATGTCTACCTCGTCAGTACTTTAAATCGGTGGCCCCTTTTCTGTAAACAGTTTTCACAGCGCAGCTGCTAGAGCCGCGGCCTCACGGCGCCAGAGGCCCAGGTTCGATCCTCTCCTCTGGTGCCGAATGTGTGGAGTTTGCACGTTCTCCCTGTGGCTGTCTGCGTTTCCCCTGCGTGCTCCAGTTTCCTCCCACATCCCAAAGACGTGCGGGTTGACCACACCGAGCAGCAGAATAGGTTGCTGTAAATTGTTCCTAGTGTGTGGGGGAGTGGAAGAATCTGCACCTTGCCGCATCAGATAACTCGTCGATTCCACGAACTAGTTTGGTCAAAATCCAAAAAAAGAAAATTGAAAACAAAACGGCAAATGCTGGGAATCTGAACATAAAATGCGGGAAACACTCAGCAGGTCAGGCAGCATCTGTGTATCTGTGAATAACACAGATGCTTCACAGATGAATAACACAGATGATACACAAACGTGTATCACGTTTGCTTCCTTTGTAAGACCGGTCCAGTGAACCTGCCTTGGTCTGTGTCTGAGAATCTGGGGAATATTAGCCAATGTCCAGCAGATCGGGCAGCATCTATTGTGGGAAGAGCGGGGTTAATGACTCGGGTCTGAGACCCTTAGATCAAGTCGTTGAGTTTATTGTCATATGCAAAGGTACAGTGAGGTACAGGTACAATGAAAAACCTGCAGCAACATCACAGGCACGTAGATTCTGACCACAGACAAAACATAAATTATGCAAGACAGCGAAGAGAAAAAAAATCTGTGCAAAATACAACAGTGCAAAACACACACACACAATCAGAGACATGTCCACAGTCGTGCAAGAGGTGTCCGGTGAATTTCCTTGATCGGAGTCCCTGGGGAGTGAAGCAGTGGCTGCCTAGCGGGCCGGGCAGCGTGTGTGGCGGGGGGAGCGGCGTTGCGGCTCAGGCCGGACCTCGAGTAACGGGCTGTCCGTGTCTCCACAGGCCGACACCTGGGGCGTGGCCTACGAGGTGCGGGACGAGGCGGCGAGCAGCTCGCTGGAGCGGCTGTGGCGGAGGGAGTGCCTGCTGGGCGGCTACGTCTGCCGCTCGGTGCAGTTCTACGGGCGGGAGGCGGGCGCCGCCACGCCGGCGCTGGTGTACGTGGCCACGGCCGACAACCCGCTGTACCTGGGCCCGGCTGAGCCCGCACTCATCGCCTGGCAGATCGTGGGCTGCAGCGGCCACTCGGGCCGCAACCTGGACTACCTGCTGCGCCTCGCCGACTTCATGCGCCGCTGCTGCCCGCACGTCGAGGACCCGCACCTGTTCGCCATCGAGGCCGCGGCCGTGGTCCTGACCTCGGCCCCCGGCTCGCCGCCCCACTGAAGCCGCGGCCCTGGCCTTACGGGCGGCCGGCCTGCTGGGGCTCGACGGGACGGGCAGCGAGCGGGCCCCTTCCCCGGCGGCGCCGCCCCGCCCCGCCCTCTTCCTCCTGGGCCCGGGCGGCATGGGCTGGAGAAGCTGGGCTCGGCCCGGGGCTGGGTGGGGGACCCGGGCGGGGGTGAGGGCGGTGTTGGGGTTGGGGCCGGGCTGGGCCAGGTGTAACCCCACTGTTCCGGGCTCTAACTACCTGCTGCTGTTTCTGCTGCCTGTACTTTTATATTTATTTATAAATAAGAAACATGTCATCTTGGATGGAGAGGCGCCCTGCGGTAATTGTCTTATATGTGGCAGGGTGACTGGGGTATGAGAGGGTCTGTGAGGGATTGGGATGGGCGGGGGGCAGTGCTGGCAGTGTGGGAGGGTTAATGAGGGGTGGGGAGGGGGAGTGCTGGGGGTGTGGGAGGGTCAGTGAGGGGTGGTGTTGGGTAGGGGGAGTGCTGGGGGTGTGGAGGGTCAGTGAGGGGTGTTGGGGAGGGGTCAGTGAGGGGTGGTGTTGGGTAGGGGGAGTGCTGGGGGTGTGGAGGGTCAGTGAGGGGTGTTGGGGAGGGGTCAGTGAGGGGTGGTGTTGGGTAGGGGGAGTGCTGGGGGTGTGGAGGGTCAGTGAGGGGTGTTGGGGAGGGGTCAGTGAGGGGTGGTGTTGGGTAGGGGGAGTGCTGGGGGTGTGGAGGGTCAGTGAGGGGTGTTGGGGAGGGGTCAGTGAGGGGTGGTGTTGGGTAGGGGGAGTGCTGGGGGTGTGGAGGGTCAGTGAGGGTGTTGGGAGGGGTCAGTGAGGGGTGGTGTTGGGTAGGGGGAGTGCTGGGGGTGTGGAGGGTCAGTGAGGGGTGGTGTTGGGTAGGGGGAGTGCTGGGGGTGTGGAGGGTCAGTGAGGGGTGTTGGGGAGGGGTCAGTGAGGGGTGGTGTTGGGTAGGGGGAGTGCTGGGGGTGTGGGAGGGTCAGTGAGGGAAGGGGGAGTACTGGGGGTGTGGGAGGGTGAGTGAGAGAAGGGGGAGTACTGGGGGTGTGGAAGGGTCAGTGAGGGGCGGGCAGGGGGGGTGCTGGGGGTGTAGAGGGTCAGTGAGGGGTGGGGTTGGGGAGGGGGTAGTGCTGGGGATGTGGGGTGGTCAGTGAGGGGGATTGCTGGTGGTGTGGGAGGGGTCCATGGGTGGGGTTGGGTGTGTGGGGGGAGACAGGGGCAAGTAATGTTACCCATCACTGCTTTCCCATCCTTTCTATGTCAAGTGCTGCGCCTCTGGCCACAGACAGCTCACCCAAACGGGTGCAGCACTGAATTCATATTGGGTGGCCCTCCAGAGCCAGGCTCAGACTCAGACTGCTGTGGACTGCAGAAGGTTCTGCCTGTCCCATCCCGCATTCTCCATGTCCCAGTGGGTGGAAGCGATACAGAAGATGTTCATTCTCACCGACCCAAAACACTGGGCCAAGCTTGCAAGCAAAGTTAATCAGCAGTCACTGGCTGGCCCAAACTGATGTGATGAGAAACACTTGAATGTGCATCTGAGAATATTAAATGCAGAAATTTTTTGACAACATTTAATCTTTCTAGTGCTCTCTGTAATCATTCACAAATTGGGACTTGCATTTCAGAGTGTCCAAAATCACAATGAAGGACTCTTAAAGTGTGACCAATCTTGTAAAGTCTGCAGAGTGAGGGACACAGGGATGACTCTTCAAAATAACGCCACAGGATCTTGTGCATTCGCTTGGGAGAGACAGCCACGTCTCATCCAGGGGTCAGATGGGAGTTGCAAGCTGATGGGTGGTGCAGGAAAATAGCTGGCTGACATGTTCATATTTGGACTGAACATTGCTCCAAGGAAACAGAGCATTACTGAAGGCAACACTGGTACAGCCTCACAACATCAACTCACAATGTGTTCATACAGACCAATGGACATAGAAAGTAGAAGTAGGCTCACAGAGATACAGCAGTCTGCACCAACCATCAGTCACCCATGGACACCAACCCTACACCAATTCCAGTTTTTATTCTCCCTGCATTCTCATCAACTCCCCCCAGATTCAACCAGTTGGCTGTTTACAGGGCCAATTAAGCTACCAACCAGCATCTTTGGGACATGGGAGGAAACCCACACAATCACAGGGAGAACATGCAAACCCCACACAGACAGCACCCGAGGTCAGGATTGAACCCAGGTCTCCGTGAGGCAGCGGCTCTGCTAGCGGTGCCACAGCTGGGCTATATGTCCCTTCCATCCTCTACCTTAATACCATATTCGTGCTCTCTCCCCATCCCCCATCTCATAACCATATTCAGCGATGTCCTCCACAACCCTCCAGGGGAGAGAACGCTACAGGTTCCCCTCCCTCAGTGTAGAAATCTCACCTCAGTCCTAAATGTCTTACCCCCTATCCTGAGACTGTGAAACGCACTCCAGGCAAGAGGAAACATCCTCCCCACATTACCCTGCTGAGCTTTGTCCGAATTGTGTACATTTCAATGAGATCTACTCTCAAACTACTAGTAAATAGAGGCTTGGGAGGGCCCAGTCTTTCCTTGTCATCCCAGAAACCAGTCTGGTGAACGGAGACCAAAAATACTTCAGGTGTGGTCTCACCGAGGCCTCTGTACGACTGCAGCAAGACATCCTTGCTCCTCTACTCAAAACCTCTGAAAAGTCGACTTCGCCTTCCTCACTGTCTGCTGCAGCTGCCTGTTTGCTTTCAGTGACTGGTGAACAATGTCACCCAGGTCAACATTTTCCCAATCTATCGCCATTTAAATAATACTTTGCAAGTCTGCTTTTCCTACCAAAGTAGATGCCCTCACACTCATCCGCTTCATACTGGCTTTGACATGAATTTGTTGGCATTGCCTCTGGGCCTTGGTGCGTCCTCACAGCCCCAGCAGTTTCATGTTGTCAGTACATTAAGAAATATCCCGTTGTGAACAGGTGGCCCCCCTGAGCACTGATATCTGCGTTACTTCACAGGTCACTGCGCACCACCTGCAAAGAGAGCCATTTATTTCTACTCTCTGGTTTCCTGTCAACTAATTCTCAATCCAAGCTGGTATATTAACCTCCAGTCACTGGTGTTTTAGTTGCACAGACCTTATAAAATGCCTCCTTTAATTTCAACCACATCACATCCATCAAGTTTCTCATATCTACCAGCTACATCCTCAAAAAAACTCCAGGTGTTTTTGTCAAACCCAAATTCGCTTCCAGACATCCATGCTGACTTTGTTCTCTGTGTTCTTTTATCACGGGAACCAGATAAAATATCAGCAAGGTAAGACAAAGAAATGATTTTCACAGTGGTGGAGCAGGGATTTCTGGTTCCCCAACACTGCAATGAGCTGGGGAGAGTTTTGGGTGGGGGTGAGAGTCTGGAGTACTTTAGTAATGGGGAGAGATTAGATAGACTGGGCTTGTTTTCTCTGGAGCAAAGGAAGCTGAGGGGAGACTTGAAGTATATAAGCTTATGAGAAACACAAGCAGGGTATATAGAACTTCTGCCTTTGTACCAAAAACAAGAAGTTTTAAAGGGGATCTGAGGGGTAAGTTTTTTTACACAGAGAGTGGTTGATATCTGGGACTCACTGCCAGAGGAGGTGATGGAATTAGATAAAATCACGACGTTCAAGAGACATTTATACAGACAATTGAGAGACATTTATAGGTAAAGCTTAGAAGGAGACGGTCCTAATGTGGGCAAATGGGATTAGTGTACATGGCCAAAAAGGTTGGTATGAATGTGATGGGCCGAATGACCAGTTTTTGTGCTGTACAGCTCTACGACTCTATGAAATACCACAGATTAGTATTGGTATTGGTTTATTATTGTCACTTGTACCGAGGTACAGTGAAAATCTTGTCTTGCAAACCGATCATACGGGTCAATTCATTACACGGTGCAGTTACATTGAGTTAGTACAGAGTGCATTGATGTAGTACAGGTAAAAACAGTAACAGTACAGAGTAAAGTGTCACAGCTACAGAGAAAGTGCAGTGCAATAAGGTGCAAGGTCACAACAAGGTAGATCATGAGGTCCATCTTATTGTATAAGGGAACTGTTCAATAGTCTTATCACAGTGGGGTAGAAGCTTTCCTTAAGCCTGGTGGTACCTGCCCTCAGGCTCCTGTATCTTCTACCCGATGAAAGAGGAGAGAAGAGAGAATGTCCCGGGTGGGTGGGGTCTTTGATTATGCTGGCTGCTACACCAAGACAACAAGAGGTAAAGACAGGGTCCAAGGAGGGGAGGCTGGTGTCCGTGTTGTGCTGGGCTGTGTCCACAACTCTCTGCAGTTTCTTGCGGTCCTGGGCAGAGCAATTGCTGGACCAAGCCATGATACATCCAGATAGGATGCTTTCTATGGTGCATCGGTAAAAGTTGGTGAGAGTCAAAGGGGATAAACCAAATTTCTTTAGCCTCCTGAGGAAGTAGAGGTGCTGGTGAGCTTTCTTGGCCATGGCATCTACGTGATTTGACCAGGACAGGCTGCTGGTGATGTTCACTCCCAGGACCTTGAAGCTCTCAACCTCAACACCATTGATGTAGACAGGTGCATGTACACCGCCCCCTTTCCTGAAGTCAATGACCAGTTCTTTTGTTTTGCTGACATTGAGGGAAAGGTTGTCGACATGACACCATTCCACTAAGCTCTCTATCTCCCTTCTGTACTCCGACTCATCGCTGTTTGAGATACGGCCTACAACAGTGGTATCATCTGCAAACATTGTAGGTGGAGTTAGAGCAGAATGTGGCCACACAGTCGTGAGTTTATAGGGAGTAGAGTAGAGGGCTGAGGACGCAGCCTTGTGGGGCATCAGTGTTGAGAATAATCGTGCCGGAGGTATTACTGCTTATCCTCACTGATTGCGGTCTGTTTGTTAGAAAGTCAAGGATCCAGTTACAGAGAGAGGTGTTGAGTCCTAGGTCTTGGAGTTTGGTGACAAGCTTGCTTGGGATTATTGTATTGAAGGCAGAGCTGTAGTCAATAAACAATAGTCTAATGTAGGTGTCTTTACTGTCCAGATGCTCCAGAGCTGAGTGTAGGGCCAGGGAGATGGTGTATGCCATAGACCTGTTTTGTCGATAGGCAAATTGCAGTGGGTCCAGGTTGTCTGGGAGACTGGAGCTGATGCGTGCCATGACCAGCCTCTCAAAGCACTTCATGATGATCAGTGCTTGGACCCCAGATGTTCATAAAATACATCCATGATTTGGACGAAGGTACCAAATGTAACACTTACAATTGCTGACTCCCACACATGGTATTTGGGTGGGGGTTGTGTGCTCCTCCCCTCTGCTATGGCTGGGTGGAGGGTGAGTCTGTGACCTCCCTCGACAGTCTTTGGATGCATGGGGCTCTGGGTTTCCAAAGGGAATGCTCCTGCCCACAATCACAGGACTGGGGGGCGGGGGGGGGGGGGTGCGCGGGGAAGGGTCAGTCTCCCAGATTCTCCCACTGAAGGAATGGGGATCTGAGATTCCTCTCTAAGTGATGGGTTCAGTGCCCGTAGCCCTTTGCCATTGCAACCACACCCCTCCCCAACCTCCCTTACACATCCCAGTCACCAGGACAACATATGGTGCCACCTATACAACACCCCATCAACATTACAACATCCTAGGTCACCATTACAACATGTTATACCAGAACGACAGGGTTGCATTCCACCATTACATAATAGCACGGATCACAGTTACAGCAATCCTGCCCTGCTTTAGCTCGGACCTGGCAGGAGGAGGACTTCGCTGTTGATGTGGATTCCACAGTCAGGTTGTCTCTATTAAAAATATAGGTCAAAACTGAAGGAGGTGTGGGGAGAGTTTACTGGTGACTGCTACATGGGAAAACAGGACTATCACAGGTTATATCTCAAGCATGTATTACTTTATTTATGAGAAGGCGATAATGATCCAAAGGACCTTGCCTGGGAGTCAAATCAACAATAAATCACAGGAGACATCCAAATAAAACATTCACCTTCCAGCATAAATCAATATTACAACAATTTCTCTTCCCGTCCCAATCCAGGAGTCAGAGTAAGTTGCGTGGTCACCGACAAGATGTTTCCTTCAATTATGGCTGAGACGCAAAGATGGAGAGTGCAGGTGAACTTTCTGCTGGGTGTCCCTGTCCTGGCAGTGCTGAAGGAATCGTAGAGCAAATCTTGGAATGAAACTTTAATGTTGCTGTTCTCTGGGAACTCAAAGCTGAGGCCCACACCCCTTTTACTTGTCAGTGTGTGGGTGAGGATGCATCTGTGTCAGTGTGTGTGTGTGTGTGTGTGTGTGTGTGTGTGTGTGTGTGTGTGTGTGTGTGTGTGTGTGTGTGTGTGAGAGAGAGAGAGAGAGAGAGAGAGAGAGAGGTGTCTGTCTGTGTGGGTGGGTGAGGATGTATCCCTGTTAGTGTGTGTGGGTGGAGGGTGGTGTCTATGTGCATGGGTGGGAGTCTGTCAGTGTGTGTGGGGGTGGTGTCTGTCAGTGTGTGAGGGTGGGGGGAGTGTCAGTGTGTGGGTGGGTGTGTCTGTGTGTGTGTCAGTATGTGTGGGTGATGATATATCTGTGTTTGTGTGTGTGTGTGTGTGTGTGTGTGTGTGAGAGAGGGAGGTGTCTGTGTGTGGGTGAGGATGTATCCCTGTCTGTGTCTGTGTGTGGGTGAGTATCTGTCCTCGATGATTTTGTGTCCCTTCCCGCTGCATTTTCCTTTTAGCTTCGTGAATCCCTCTGCCGACTCTGTGACTGGGAAGGACCATGTTTCCCTGTCCTTACCCTCATCCAGGACCCTGCCCCGTCCAGCCCCAATCCCTGCAGGAATGACCAGAGCCCGGGATCGTGTGTAGCCTGGTGGAAGGGGCTGTGTCAGGGACTGGGGGAGGAGGTGTGTGGGACACGGCACAGTCCGGGCGGTGGAGGTATGCTGTCTCAGTGAGGGGAGGCGGTGTCTGGGAGGGTTCATGTCTGGGGGCTGGCCACTGTCTCAGGAGGGATGGAGGCCATAGAGAATCGTAAATAATTGGAAAATAAATACTGTGTCCTACAAAATAATAAATACTCTTGTAAAGGGGTCAAACTGTGACAAGTATTGCCACGATAGCAACCCCAGGTTTATCAGAGTGATGCAGAGCTTCCTGTATGTTGAATGCAGGACACACAATGGGAACTTTCCCTGTCTCCCTGTTAATTCCCTCAGTCCTGCTCCTCTGGGAAACAAAATCCATCAATGGGGCCAAACCCAGGAGAAACAATAGGAGCCAGATCAGTGAGGTGATTAGACTCAAAGGATCCAGGAATTGAACAAACATTTATTGAGAGGGAAAAAATTCACACCATTATGAGAAAACATTAATATCACATCTGAGGAGACTGGAACAAAATATGAGGAGCTGGTGAAAGGCAGGACCGACAGTGAGTGGGGAATAATGTAACGAACAGCTAAACAATGTTAACACACCCTCCTTCAATGAATTACAGAGTAGAGGCAATTCTGTGCTGGGACTGAGAGTCAAGAACCAATAGTTCTGTAAACCAAAGCAGAAGATAGAGGCAAGCAAGGAGAATACAGGGCAGAGTGAAGAAGTGGGAGAACATCAGGTCAGGAGGATGGCACTGGTAGTTCAGTAGGAACCCACAAAGTAACTTGAAAGGAATTTGTTGTGATACTGATGGCTATGAGTCTGATAAAACAGCATCTTTCAAAATCATAGCTGGGATACAACAAGGAATTGAACATTCCTCAGGGCTGGTTGGGGGTGGGCAGCAGTGGTTGATGAAAAGAATGAGGAGAAAGCATTAATTAACAATTCTATTGGGGCAGGGTAGTGCAGGAACTGAACCAGTTGGCTCAGGGGTAGGTTATGGGGCAGAAAAAGGGTATGAGCATCCTGTTACAGATCACTGATCTATTGGGAAGGAAGCAGGAGGGAAGCTCTGGAAACAAATCAGAGAAACATGAATAGGTGATGGGATGGGGTGAGTGTTGTAAGAAGGGGGGAGGGTTTGACACTATGTTTTCTGGAAAAGTTGGTTTATACTACATCAGGGCAGGAATAAGTGCCTCACCTTATTTCAAAGGATGGATACAGTTAGTGGGAGTGTGGGAGTTCAAGGCACATTCATTCTCATTGGATTCAATACAAAAATTAACCTTCAAACTAGTTGATCAAAGCTTGCTGGGGGTCGGGGGGCAGTTTTCACAGACAATAATTACTGAAAAGGATTGATAGGCATACAGTAATAGTTTGAGAGAGCTTAGATTTGTTAAAAGCAAGTTGTGTTTGACTAACCTGATTGGGTTTTTGAAGGTGTAACAGAGAAGGGATCTTTGGACCTGTACACCAAGGTCCCTCTGTTCTTCAATATTCCCAAAGGCCGTACTATTCATTGTGTATGTCCTACCCTGATTCTTCTTCCTAAATTGTATCACCTCACACCGATCAGGATTAAATGCCATCTGCCATTGCTCAGCCCATCTTACCAACTCATCAAAATCAGACTACCTTCTTCACCACCAACAGCAATTTTTGTGTCATCTCAAATTTATTAAATCATACCTCCCACATCCACATCTCAGGTGCTAATGTATATAACAAACAGCTAGGGTACCGGCACCAATCTCTGTGGTACACCACTGGTCAGAGGATTCCAATCACAAAAGCAACCCTCCATCATCGCCCGACTACCAGCCAATTTCAGATCCAATTTGCCAAGTTGCCTTGGATCCCACACTTTTGCACCAGCCTCCCATGTGGGACCTTGTCAAATGTCTTACTGATGATCACATCAAGTACACTGCCCTCATTAATATATTTTGTTATTTTTTCAAAAAATTCAATAAAATTGGTCAGACACAATCTCACTGAACAAAACCATTCCATCTTTGTTAATCACTGCCCTTCCAATGCAGATTAATCCTGTCCCTCAGAATCTTTTTCCTGATAATTTCACTATCACTGACATTAGACTCACTGGCTTGTCATTACCTGACTTATCCCTGCTGCCCTTCTTGAATAAAGGTATCGCATTTGTTGTTCTCCAGTCATCTGGCACCTCACCTCTCAAAGATTTCAACATCTCTCTCAGAGTCTCAGTAATCTCCTCCCTTGCCTCACACAGCAGCCTGGGATACATCTCATCAGGTCCTGGGGATTTATCCACCATTAAGCCCTCTAAGACATTTACTACCTCCTTTTTAATGGTAGTTTATTCTAGAACTTCACTGTTCCCCTTCCTGAATTCTGCAACTGTAAGGTCTTCCTCCTCAGTGAACGGAGAAGTGAGGCAATCATTTATGACCTCACCAATGTCCTCTGGCTCCAGGCAACAGATTGCTTTCATTAATTTGCAGGGCAACTGGAAAGTAGAAGGCAATGGACTATTTCCATTTCAGTAATGATTTCACGAGGGTGAGATTAGTGAACAATAAAACTCCCTGAATAGAAAAGAACTAATCTCAGATAAAAAGGGAAAACCAACCCTGCTGAACTATATAAAATAGTCGATGGGTTAATGACAAAGAGAGTCAGGAGACGCTTCAAGCGTCGACTGCTGATGTTCCCATTGAATGTAGAGGGAATGCAAAGAAGGTGGAATTCTTGGGATGTGGTGGAAATTTCACAGGAGTGGGGCTATGAAGGACATGTTGAATCCATAGACAACACAAGAACTATAACACTAAAGGAGGCTGAGAGGGGCATAGAAGAGACTGAATGGAATCAAAGGGAATTGGTAAATAATTTTATTAATACAAAGAGATATGGTTTTCATCCTGTATTGCCCCCTCCTATAACCCAACCTAGTGACGTGCTAGGCCACATCATCATTGCTGCGGGACAGGAGTTACGTAGGAGTGAAGGGCAGCAGGCTTCCTACTGAGCGGCACACTGAACCACCATGCATGATTTAGTAACAGCCTGACACTGTTGTCATTTTACTGAAAGTGGCTATTAACTTCTGGTTATTTTAAAGCTGAATGCAGCTTTTTAAACCACCATGCTGGGATCTCAGCTGGGTTCTCCCCATGTCTGCATGGGTTTCCTCCGGGTGCTCCGGTTTCCTCCCACATTCCAAAGACGTACAGGTTAGGAAGTTGTGGACATGCTATGTTGGCACCGGAAGCGTGGCGACACTTGCGGGCTGCCCCCAGAACACTCTATGCAAAAGATGCATTTCACTGTATGTTTCAATATACATGTGACTAATAAAGATATCTATTTTTATCAACTAATTGGCCCTATAACCACTACACTGCTACACAACCTGCTCCCCAACCACCAAGGCATTACTGAGAATCTTGTACAAGTGGGAGGTTGGAAGGTGTAACCACTGGATGAAGTAGTATGAACACCTGGTTTGTGGATGGATAAGTCCTACGCAGATTGAGAGCAACATCTTAAAATCTATTCATCTTCGCCAAGCTACAGAGGGTTCCGAAAAGATCCACAAGGATGTTGCCAGGACTGATGGGCTTGAGTTATAAGGAGAGACTGGCAAGGCTGAGAGGCTGAGAAGGTTTTCCCTGGAGCAAAAGAGGCTGAGGGGTGACCTTATAGAAGTTTAGAACATTGTGAAGGGCATAGATAGGGTAGATAGTCACAATTTTTTTTGCCAGGGTAGGGGAGTCCAAAACTAGAGAATATAGGTTTAAGGTGAGAGGGGAAAGATTTAAAGGAGACCTGAGGGGCAAGTTTTTCCACACAGTGTATGGTGGATAGGAGTAGGAGAGGCGGGTGTAATGACAACATTTAAAAAGCATTTAGACAAGTACACATACTGGAACAGGCAGGTACCTTGGTCAGCATGGACGAGATGGGCCAAAGGGCCTGTTTCCGTGCCATATAACTCTATGACTTGAACATACTTAACAATAAGATTGCCTCTGGTTCTCTTAAGCTGAGGCAACAACTCCTCATAGGACAATTACCACACCGACATCTATCTTCCCCTCCTGCCTTCCACTGCGCTCCTTCTTAGCGAGTACACCTTTCCTCGAGTAAGGGGAATCGTTGTACACCAAACTCCAGGTGTGCTTTCAACCAGACCCCATGTAATTTCAGTAACACTTTGCTCTTGTATTCCAGTCGTACAGGCTAACATATCACCTGGCTCTCTTATTGCCTGCTGTACCTTCAGGTTAATTTTCTGTGATTCACGTACAAGGGAAGCCAGTCCTTCCGAATACCACCTTCCCCTGATCCTGAGTTTTTAAAAGATACTCAGCTCCTATAGTCATAGAGTTGTGCAGCATAGAAACAGGCCCTTTGGCCCACCACGTCTATGGTGACCATCATGCCTGTCTATTCTAATCCCACTTGCCTGCATTGATTCCGCATCCCTCCATGCCCTGCTCATTCAAGTACCTGTCCAGATGCCTCTTAAATGTTGTTATTGTTCCTGCCTCCTCTGGCAGCTCATTCCAGATACCGACTATTCTCTCTGTGAAAAAATTTACCCCTCAGGTTCCCTTTAAACCTCCTCCCTCTCACCTTAAACCTATGCCCTCTAGTTTTAGATACCCCTAGCATGGGAAATAAAGACTGGCTATCTACCCTATCTATGCCTCTCATAATTTTATATACCTTTATCATGTCACATCTCAGCCTCCTTTGCTCCATGGAAGACAGACCCAGCCTATCCAGTCTCTCCTGATAACTCAGGCCCTCCAATTCAGGCAGCATAATTGTGAACCTTTTCTGCTCCCTCTCCAGCTTAAGCACATCCTTCCTGTAGTGTGGCAACCAGAACTGAACACAGTACTCCAAGGGCAGCCTAACCAATGTTTTGGACAACTGTAACATGATGTGCCAACCTTTATATTATATTGCAGACAAAATTCTTCCAGATTATATACATTTGTTACACCCTTTGCATTGTATACTTTAACTACTCTCACTGATACAGGGGCTATTCGAGTTGGGAAAATGAAAAGGAATGTAGTGATGCAATATAGTGAATTATGTTACAGATTCATTTCATCCCTTAGATTATATACAAATGTTAGACCACTGTTATACAGAGCCATTCAATCTGGGGATTGAATAAGAATTCATGATGGGGACAGTATAGGAGGGAATAGATACTGTTCCCTGCAACTTTTAAGAGCTGTGTTGCTCAATGCTACAGTTGACATCTGCTCAGCTCTGAATCCAGATGTTGTGAGAACCAGCACAGGTAGGACAAAGGAGGTTCTGGTGAGGGAGTATGAGCAGCTGAGGTCCTTATTAACAGCAGAACCACAAAGGTGATAACCTCCAGATTACTACTCGAGCCATGTGCAAATGGTGAGTAAGGTGAGTTGAATTTGTACTTCAAGGATTAATGGCCCTTGTACTGGGGAAAGAGAGTTGCTCCAGTGGAAAGGGCTTCATCCAAACGGACTGTGCCAACTGAGTAACTCGGGTCATAACTATGGCTTTAAACTAAATAGTGGTTGCTGGAGGTGGGATTTGAGCGAGGGGGAATTTAGAAAGCTAAAGAATGATAGTGCAATATAGTGAAATGGATAATGACAACCAGAGTCTCTCAGGAAGGGAGGGTACAGCAGACTTCAGTGTACCTCCAGTTAGAGTCAGAGCAGGGAAAATGGTAAAAAGCTTTAACTCAGAGGCCTTTATCTGAAAGCACATGGAATTTGTAACTAGAAGAGTTGTTGGCACAGATAAAAATTAAGGGTATGATCTGGTGACAATTATGGTGCAATGCAACCAAGGCTAGGAATTAAATATTCCACATTTTACTAGAGAGAGGAAACATGGAAAAGGAGGAACAGCCCAGTTCAGAAAGGATAGTTTAAGGGTAGTGTAGGAAAGGAATTTAGTTCAGAAAATCATGACGTAGAATCAGTTCAGGTAGAGCTAAGTAACGACAGGAGTAATACATCAGTGGAAGTTTTATATAAGCCCTCCCCAACAGTAACGGTAGTATAGGGCACAGTATAAATCAGGAGATGTGAGGAGCATGCAACAAGGCCAATACGTTAAAAGTGGGGGACTTATAAATATAAACTTGACAAACCAAATTAGCAGTAATAGTAATGGAGGACCAATTCAGGGAAATGTGTCCTATATAATTTTCTGGAAAAGTATGTTAAGCAACCAACAAGGATCTAGTATTTTGCAATGAAAACAGATCAACTAATAGTTAGGGAGCCTTGAGGGAAGAATGATCACAATCTGATGGAATGTTGTGTTAAGCTTGAAAGCTATTAAGTTCAATCTGAAGCAGAGTTTTAAATCCAAACAAGACAAACTAGGAAGGTATGTGGCACGTTGTAAAAGGTAGGAAAGCAATGGTTAAACACATATCAAATATAGTTAAGTTTGATGATATAACTCGCAACTAATAACAGTGGTTGTTTAGGTCTACAACTTGCTGGCCGTTTCAGACTCTTGAGGATAAATAATGTGACAAACTCTTGGAGGCAAAATAACCTGCTAGAGAGCAAAGTGAACCTACTGCCCAAAAAAAAAAGCCACATTATTTTGCATTAAGAAATAAGAGTTGGAAAAAAAAGACAAAATGTGTTATTTCTTTTGCATTTTGCATACATTTATTGAATTTTTCCCCACCCAAATTCTGTAAGAGCGAATTTTATTCTGTATGTTAGATTTTTGGATAATGATTTGTGAATTCTGTAAGGGTGAATTTCCGTAACTCGAACGGCTGTAATGTGGGGGTCATTTATATCCAGCAATTAATCCCAACCCCACCTCTCTTGCTCCTTCACCAACACTGTGATTGACAATTGACAGAGGAACAAAGCTATTCCCTCTGTAAAAGGAAGCTAAAGACAGTCACAAACTGCATTACCTGATCTTCATTTCTATCCCTCAAGCTGTTACAGACATCCCCTCCCTCTCACTGTATGTGCAGTGGACGCAGATTAATTTACAAGTAACAGGCTTGTCTTCCCTCACATTTTATCCAGCTGTTCTGCTGAAGCCCAAATGCAGCATCAAATCAAGGGTCTGTACATTATATGTAGCCAAGATTGCACAGGACAAAAAGGTTTCTTCACATCCATAACAGGTCTCCGACCTGAAATATTAACTCAGTTTCCCTTCCCATAGATGCTGCCTGACCCGCTGAGTGTTTCCAGCATTTTTTTATTTCAGATTTCCAGCATCTGCAGTTTTAAAAAATGTTCATGATACACAGCTGTTAGCTCTCACATTATAGACACCATGTCATTCACAGCTGTTTGAGATATCACCACTCCTCACAATACACCCATATATACACATACAGCTATAAAGTATTAGTACAGTACAAAGATTTTGTCATGCACTCATTCTCCCTCCTATCATTTCTTGGAGAAATTGTCCATAGTTTAAGCAGATTGGACTTGTACTCTTTAGAATGAGAGATGACTTGATTGAAACATACAGAATTCTTATGGGATTTGAGAGAATGGATGCAGGATATTTTCTATAGCTGGGTATCTTTAACCTAGATCCAGGAGACCCAGTCTCAAAATAAGGGGTTGGCCATTCAGAACAGATAAGGGATTTCTTCGTCTAGTGGGTAGTGAAACTTTGGAACTCTCTGCCCCATGAACGAGTTACTCAGTATGTTCAAGACAGATTTTTGGATATCATGGGAATAAGGTTAAATGCAGGAGAGTGGAGCTGAGGTAAAAGATCAGCCACATTACTGAAAGGTGGAACAGGCACAAGAGACAAATGACCTACTTCTGTTTCTCTGCTGCAGGCGTATGTCCTTCAAGTTATTGCCAAATTTGTCAGCTCCCTCACATTATTCAGTTGTTACTCACACCCTCCCTTTCAGCATGTATGATCCTTACATGCATATCCTCCCTCACATTGCAGAGCTGTTACAGTATTGCTCCATCTAATTACACATTCATTTCCTTCCATTATTTTGCTGCTGTGGTCTCGTCGCCTTCCTCCGTTACATAGGGATGGTACAGACTGGACTTCACATCTCCCACACATCCTCCTTGGTGAGGTACTACACTACAGGAATCAGAATGAGTCAGTCTTCAGCCCGGAGGCCATTCTTTGTGGAAAGCCTAGAAAATGAGTATTGGCAGTCTGTTCAACTGTGTGAACAATGAACTGGATTTGGTTCTCATCTGGTACCTGTTTACAGGCTCTTTCTAGCAAGGGTCACTCAAACAGGAACTAGATTGGAAACCACCTGACAACCTTAGCTCTGTGCACAGTCTAAATGTTTCAGTCCCTCCTGTTGCCCTGGTTGAGCCCAGGTATTGCACTTGGTCCGAGGATCAAAGCTGGGGGATGCATTGGTCTGCACAGTCAACTCCCCAAACTAAAGCTCCATTTCACAGCCAAGTTTACTCCAAGAAACACAAACACCAGCAGTTCATTAGACACTTTGATTTTATTCTGACACAGTTTGTACCTGAATCAGTCTTGCTTAAGTCAAACACAAATTGTGTGTGATTTCATTAACTGATTGTGTTAAGTTATGGGGGGTGCAGTAAAACAAATCAGTCAATCAACCCACAACATCGAGGTGGGCAGGGGGAGAACTGATTCAGAGAACTAGTATTGCATACATAACCCCTCAGGCCCCCTCCTCCATAAATCCTCCTCAAACCTTCCCCACCTTATTCTCTGGGCTACAAGCTGGATCTCTGCACAGGCCAATAGGGAATTGAAAAATATTTCCCTGTCTCAATACCTTGGCTTAAATGGGTAGATCAAGTCTTAAACAGAACGTGCAAGTTTTGGAATACAAACAGATACGTAATGTGTGTATTATCTGCAGACCAGAATAAACAGAGTGTGGCCAGTTGGAACAGGGCTCAAGGATCCCTGTTAAACCTCCCACCTCAACAGGCACATTCAATACTTGACCAAAGGAAAAGGCATGTGCTTGCCCGTGAGAGAGGGGAGTGTGTCTAGATGCCTTACAGTGAAGATTCCGTACCTGACACATGCACTGGGAAGTGGAATGTAATCTGAAGTATGGGGGTATAAGCAATATGATTTTAGTGTGATACCATCAATTGTCCTCTGGATGTTTTAAAGAAAGTGCCTTCCAAGGATCAATTCTGTTCAGGGTTCTACCCTACTGTTAAGCAAATGGAGAGCTGCTGTATGGGGGAGGGGTGGTAATGAAGGCTGTTTGCAGCATATCTCACAGAGCTGCCCGTACAAGCAGAACGATGTCTCCTAAATTATACATCAAATCTCTCAACAGATCCATTCCACTGGATGGAAAAACTAGTCTGGCCGCCTACCAGGGATGAAAGGCAACACCAAGGGTGGCAACTGAGAGGACAGCAGGTTCAAATGAGCAGCAGTATTTACTGCACATGCTCCAGATTTTAACATTCATATAAAACACATCATTTAAAAGACTGTGTATTTTCCTTTTGCTCATAACACAAGGGGAAAGGAGACAAACCAGAGATGAAAAAGGGGAACAGATACTTTTCTTTGTAGGTCAGAATGAGAGAGAACAAAGCAAGAGTGGAGAGCAGACAGAATGCTAGAGAAAGGGGGTTGAGTGCCAGAGGGTCCAGGGATGGGTACAATAGAGAGGGATTGAGGAGAAACAACAGGGAGAGAAGCTCCTGTACCAGAACCTGTGCACAACTAGAGCTAAAGCAGTGACACAGTGCTGACTTTGCACACCAGGAGCTTTAAAAAGGTGACACAGTACAGCCTATACACAACTGGAGCCTTACTGTGCAGTTGGGCTCTTTTAACTGCCTCTTCTCGATAGCATGCAGGAGAGGTTAGGAACCTGTGGGGCAATCTGCAGAAATCAACCTATGATAAAGTATGTCTAAATGCTCAGCAGCAGCACCGTGTCAGGGAATAACCCTTCATGGATTGGTAGTTACTGAGTCCTGCTGGTCCTGCCCCCTAGCACTTTACAAATACTTGTGAACAGCCTGGGAGTTTCCAATCAGAGTTGGAAAATGCACAGTGGATTTGTCAGTATGTGAAAGGGAGAGACCACTAGCACATCAGACCTCAATAAACGCTCAGTGGGATGCATTCAGAAGCATCTCCCAGCTGTCGGAGGGAACAGCACCACCACTGGACAGCGACACTTGTAGTTGTAGGAAGGAAGGAGGCACGGAGGGGGGCACAGGGCAAATGATGCTTCTGTTCTCAAGGGCAACTGGCGAACACCTCTGCAAATTAAACACATGGACTTCAGAATGTTTACCTTTCAGCACTGGAAACTAGTAAAAATTCACACGCATACAATCTCTCCATAAAATTACTATTCATCACTCAACTGGATTCTCACCAGCCTCTGTCGGGTTAGTAAAAGATAGCAGTTTCTGTTTGGTTTTTTTCCTTTTTTTTGTACATATTTACAAGTTCATCTATAAAAAAATAGCACATTCAAAAAAAAACAAACAAAGATTCTGTGCTCTCCTGGTAAACATTATGTACACATCATTCAGAGGAAAAAGATTTTCCATGATTTTGCTTATTAGGCTTCTTAAAC